>NC_089281.1:12467274-13067274 GCF_963678975.1 Dysidea avara
GTTGTGATAATCAGCCTTGTGCGATTCTTTATCACAAACTAGTACTACGAAATGGTTTGCAGTACTATCTGGTAATGCTTACTCATGTATCTAGGCATTATATTCCATCAACTATCCACTGCCTGGTCAAATTTTATTCCGGTGTGCACACTAGCCCACGAGCTTGTGTACACCTTACCAGTGACAGGAGTAGAATCGGATAATTCTTGAAAGATCTAATCCTTCACTGATGAATGTCATGCACCCCAAAACGTATTGAAAGATTGATGATAAAGTTCTCTGGTTGTTATGACTGAAAGCGGCAAAACATGTTCAACTTCTAAATGATTTATGCCTTTGAAGTGCGAATTTGTGGCACGGCTTATTATCATTATTATTACTATTTATACTGAGCAGTCAGCCTTGCTGGTATGCTCAGGAAAACAATGTAAACCAACTATCTAATTACAAGCGCAGTAATGTGTTTGTAAAAGCGACGTAAATAAATCAGAGTCGGAGGTTCCAATAATATTAAATGGCAAGGTGTTCCATTCTTTAATAGTTCTGGAGAAGTAACTGTTCTGATATGACCTTATGGATGAAGATGGTTTACTCCTCAATAACAATGATGAGACGGTTCTGCTTCGAGACACAAAATCGCTTTGTGCTACTATACAACCCTTAGTAAACAACTTTTCTTTACAAACGTTTATAAGAGACTGAGTTTACTTGCTGAGCACCTGCCTCTCACCACACGTGTGACTACATGCAGTGTGACTGTTCACCATCAGGATCACCTAAAGTGCAGCACTCGCGTCAGGGTAACCAAATGTGGCAAGGGCCACCAAATTTCCACATTTGGTTACCCTGACGTGATTGTCAAACAGTGGACTTCTGTTGGCTGGTAGTTGCTGACTTCTGTTGGTGCTGCTACACAGTCACAAATGAGGCCAGGAAGTTGATTCAAAGGGTGAGTGTAATTTCACTGTACCTATGGTTTAACAGGGATTCCTCAGTGTTCACTATGCAAGTACCATATACCCTACTTAGGCAAAATTTTCTGGACTGGAGCATTTGATCATGAGTGACTTATATTTATTCTCCAGCAAGCACCAGATCCCCATCAATATAGCTGGGGAAGCTGGAGCAGTTCCAGCATAGAAGGTCAAGAAACTGTCAAAAACAATGTTTGCATTTCTCAACCACTTGCTCCAATTCCTCTTTTCCCCTTGCTGAGAGAGAGCATCACACTTGGCTGATAGTCTTACGCCAGCCCTTTAGATTGTACCTGTCCCAGCTTTAATTAATTTTGGAAATAGACATATTTCATAACTATATAACCATTGCCCCTCGCAACCTGAATTTTTATTTTATTAGGTGCAGATGTCTATTAAAAGTAACTCTCCAAGGTTTTAAAGGTGACATTTTTGAATTTGTACCAGATTTTTCACATACAGCATCCATGTGCTCATCTATGCTGGCTGCATACTGGTACCATAGGTCCTCAGTGGAGGATCTAGGATTTTTTTAAAAGGGAGTTTCTGAAAGCTGAATAAGGCATCTGATGACATTTCACCAATTTTTGAGATTTTAGAAGCTCTGAGATCAAATTTTAGGCTATATGTTTAGTTAGCAATTTACAATGCTTTAAACTGTAAATACATACTATAGCTAGCTATTACTATTGGGCAAAGATTGTGACTATAAGCTGTAGCTTTGACTATTCTATTAGAATATCTCAATTGTTGTTAATGCAGTGGGAGATGAAAAGTGAAGTGTTACTGAGCTATAAATGGTGTTACTTCAACAGTTGAGTGCAACCGCATGCATGTTACTGAAATACAGTGGCATATAGTTTTGTGATGGCAAATTGTCAGCACAACTAGTTGATGTAGCTATTTAGACTGCCACTGACTCAAGCTAAATTTAAAAGGGGGGTTGTGTTAATTGAAGCCACAGAAACCCATCTAGATCCACCACTGCCTCTATGTCAGTAGATATTAGAGCCCGTGCACAGTCTACAGTATGTAAGGGGGCACAGCTGTTGCCTTCTCATGTAGCAGATAATGTATGGCACTGTTTGTAGTTTTCCTATACAATATCTGCTACATGAGAAGGCAACAGCTGTGCCCCCTTGCATACTGTGGACTGTGGGCTCTAATATCTACTGACATAGAGGCAGTGGCAGATCTAGATGGGTTTCTGTGGTTTCAACAGAAACCCCCTTTTAAATTTAGCTTGAGTCAGTGGCAGTCTAAATAGCTAAATAAACTAGTTGTTGTACTGACAATTTGCCATCACAAACAACTATATGCCACTGTATTTCAGTAGCATGCATGCAGTTACACTTAACCATTGAACTAACACCATTTATAATATTTAAGTTTGTAAACAAGATGATACACATTCCCACCCATGCAGTATTTGCCAGCACCATCCCCCTTAACAATTACCAGGGCAAACAACAATCATATGCTCATGCAACTGTTCGCCAGAACAAACTGATATCTTTATTCATTTTTACCGAGGACAATCCCGGACTGGAACAACTTGAACATTGGGGACTTAAGTAATTGTGATTTAGATTCCTTTAAAGGTTATTTATCTCATTGTTGAACCACTACATAATTTTTGTACATTAGCGTTGTACCCTTGATGGGTTTTGCTAATCAACAAAATATATAAATAAAGCTCAGCAACACTTCACTTTTCATCTCCCACTGCATTAAAAACGATTGGGATACTCTAATAAGAGTAGTCAAAGCCTACAGCTTATATGGTCACAATCTTTGCCCTATAGCCAGTAATAGCTACGTATGTAGCGGATAATGTATGGGAACTACAAACAGTGCCTGTGTGGTAGGTTGGCTGGAGAGATTACAAAAATAATTTAAGGTTGCTAGGGGCAACGGCCTTGTGCGCCTGTAATCCATAGCTACCCTCTAGTGTAGGCGGAGGCGCTTCTGAATGCTGACATGAAATCGAAATACACTAGTCTCACCACTAAATCGATCAAACATTACAAACAGAAACCCGAACAGAAAAGTATAATTAGACCAGCCATCCTTTGTTCGTAGCTACGTATTGATTATCGTGGAGTTCAGTGAGGATACGTTGACAGCGTCGAGATGCCAGAACTTCGTATTTTCTACGACCTACTCTCCCAGCCAAGCAGAGCTGTTGTTTTGTTTCTAGAAGGCAACAAAATCCCTTATGAATCCGTGGTGATCAGTCTAACAGAAGGTACCTGATAGCTATATAGCTACAACGTAATTTAGCTACGCTTTCGATCTCGCCTCCGAGCGCTCGCCTAGCACTCACACATGCCAGATATAGCGCTCAGCCATGCCAGATATATATATAGTCTGATACGAACGGAATGAATGAGAAGTATAATTAGGGCGCTCGGGGTACGGTGTGTTAGTTTGTGTGGTAAGGCAACCTTGCTTTCATCGGATTGTTTCAGTGATGTGCTCCGGCGCGCTACGGTGAGGTCACTGAGGTGATCGTACATGCTGAAGTAGCTACATGTGGATTTTTAAAACCGGGTGCGTGTCCGTGGGCGTGCCTGATTTACTGAAATTGTCAAGTTTCGTGTGTTTGTGTAGCTCTATTTTTGTTTGTCCGTACGCACCGTACGTGAGCAAAAACGTTTAAAATGATAAGAAGCAGCCAGCTAGGGTGTAAGAATTGAAAGCTTGAAATTAAGTCTCCATGTACACACATTCTCGGCAGCCTGAAATACGGGTATATGGCGACTCTTCATATACTTCGTGAAAGGTATTCCCTTTCGGTCTATTTGAAAGGGGGCGTTACCCACCTAGCGTTAGCTCATACCCGCCGCGTACTTACGCGAAAGAAAATGAAGGGCAGCCTCACGAGGCTTTCTCTATCATACAATTCAAGAGGTCCGCAACAAACTGAAAATCTCGTACTGTACCGGGAATTTTAGTTTCATTTGAAAATTGTGTTTTTTGCGAAATGTCAACAAGTTTAAAAACAACGTGATTATATCACGCAAAACGCCTGTTTTCAAACGGAACTGAAATCTCCGATCTTGAAATCTTTACTGAGGCAACCATGCAGTTTGTCGTTATTTAAGAGATAATGATTTAATTATGTAGTGTATTGTTGTTTGTGTGCAGGGCTCCACTGAAAATCAGTGTTCACCCCCTGTTAAAATACCGGTTAGAAATCTCTGAAATTAAAACCTGAAATTTTTAAAGTTTCCGGAAATTTTCGGATACGCGGATATTACACGAGCATAGATTATAATCCCACTCACAGTGGGATTAATAATCTATGACATATGACACAAGGCACTAGCTACACCCATTTTTTGTAATTGAGTCTTGAAATCTTTTAAATCTTCACCAGAATCTTGAAATCTTGGGCAAAATCTAAAGATTTCAAAATCTCATAGGCAATTTTGCATGGTTTCGGACCCCTTGATACAATTTGCATCACTATAAAACATACTTCTGCATGTAATTTGCAGGTTTGTGATAGTTACGCTTCCTAAACAATGTAATTACTGAATTATAATAATTCATGAATTACAAGAATATGCTAAATTGCAGTATGATTTTCTAGCTGAATGAATTAGTCTTGTCACTGAACACAGACTATGACTTTTGTATTGTCATTTGGTTGAGAAAAAAAAAGGATCATAATAACAAGTTGATGTTATGTCACTTCTAAAAACCAGGTGCCCATGCAGTTAATACCATCCCATTCTAACTAAATAGGCAATTAATCAACCATGTATATAATTTAGTTTATATTCATGTTATTGCCATTATTGATTCATAGTCTTGTCAACACAGACTGTATTTTTTCTTTTGTCATTTGGTCAGAAAAGTAATAACGTGAATATAAACTAAATTATATACATGGTTGATTAATTGCCTATTTAGTTAGTATTAACTGGGTATTTGTAAACAGTATGTGTTGGTATTTCACAGGCGCTCACATCAAGAATGAAGATCTTGGGAAGGTGAATCCTCGTAGAACCATTCCTGCAATGGATGACAATGGATTTTATTTGTCAGAAAGGTAACGCCTTGAAGAACACCTACACTTTTTAAAGAGGGAAATAGGAGTGTTGCTTTGAGATAAAGGAAGTCTATATGCTTGCTTACCAGCTCTATTTCTTTTTAGTGGAGCTATTCTAAGATACCTTGTAGCAAAGTGCAAAGTTCCTGACCACTGGTATCCCAGCAAACCAGAGGATCGTGCCAGAATAGATGAATATCTGGAGTGGAATGACTCAAACATCAGGGCTGGAGCCATGGGCTTCTTCTATTACAAGGTTCTCTTTGATATAATCATATTGGAGAATAACTGTGTGTAATTAAATTCATTGCTTGAATGAGGTTAATGGTAAAGTCAATTACAAGTCATATAAACATCCTGTCATGTGCTAGCACATACAGTTTACAGTATGACTCAGTTCTATGGTTACTGTCACTATGTATGTGTAAAGCAGGTCAGGTTTGAGGACACAGAAATCCAAACCTATATTGCAGTTGGATTTCACCCTGATTACCAAATACACATCTTCAACTGAAACTATAAGTAGTTGTTTAGAAAATGAGTTTTTAAAATTACAGAGCTACTATATTTACCTGGTCAACTGCTGTACATTAAGTAGTAACCGCATTTGACTAGTGGCCATACTGTGTCCTTAAATAAAAGCAAAAAGCTGGCTATTATTTGAATCCATACAGAAGTGTTGTTCTAAGGAGTTAGTTG
Organism: Dysidea avara; assembly: GCF_963678975.1. Classification (NCBI taxonomy): domain Eukaryota; kingdom Metazoa; phylum Porifera; class Demospongiae; order Dictyoceratida; family Dysideidae; genus Dysidea; species Dysidea avara. The sequence goes on from NC_089281.1 coordinate 12,473,008, forward strand.
GGTAGCTGCCTACCTTTGGATTAGGAAGGCGAAGTCAACTATGCTGCATTGTTATCCCACAAACTTTAATAAAGCACACTGGCTGTTCTATTAGAGTGTTTTACTGTGGTATGTTGATCATTTTTAGCAACTTACATGCCCATACTACATGGTTAGAATGGCCAGTACTTAAGCCCTTACCTGTCCATCTTATATTTTTCTGTCACCAGTATAGCTCAAAGGCACAAGATGTCACTGATAAGTAAATTACTAGAGCAAAATGGTTTATATAGTAATGTTACAACTTGAATGTCAAGGATTGCTAACAGGAGACTATATACTTCAACTAATGATACTACCAAGTACTAAGAATAATAAGAAATGTGGTTGAAATTATGTCATAAGTTATAACAAAATTAATAAATAATTAATGTTCTCAAAAACTACAAGGCTTATATAGCTAGAGACATGTATTAACTAGGGAAAATTCGTCTGTGAATGAAGGCACAAATGTATAATTACGAAAATAGACATGTAATTCTATATAATTTCCAGTACAAGCACACTGTCGGTGCAAAAGAGTGATTGCAGGAGAGCCAGAGGCCACTTAATTTATACTAAAACAACAAGATTACAACCATGATAGTGGGTTCATAATAGGGATAGCCCATGTTTTTTTTTCAGAAATCCTCACATAATAGAATGCACACCTAAAAACCACCTTGAAAAGCATCCTTCAACTCAAAACAGACTTAAACAACCCTCTAGTGGTTCTTTGCAATGAGTACAGGTCCACTAGTAAGTATCAAGTGAAAAGGAAACAGTATGTGACAGAACTGATTCAACTGAAATTTGCCATATTGTTCATAATATTATTTTGTTTCACTTATGTGCAGCAAAAGTTATCAACTCTTTGTGATAAACACTGTATATTATAGCCATACTTAATGAGTCCTTCCCCATATCCATGACCTATTTTTCACCTTGTTTTTAAGCTGGAACAGCCCAAATTTGGCTGTGTTTTCTTGCTCAGACTCCATTCTATATGAGAAGCCATAAAAGGTCATGCTATGAAGAGTTTGCTGCTAGCATGTATAAATTTTTGTTACTCAAATCTGTTGTAATAAGCCTGGAAGCTTAACCTGCACACAAAGACTTGCTCCTAGGCTTTTTTTTGGTTTTTTGTCATGATTAGTGTACATGCAACCCAAGCCTCAGTAAACTACTACAATTATTTGCTGTAGTGTTAAGTTGGTTACAAGAGCTTTCTCCAGTTTCTACTACTGTTTCAACAGCTTATTACCTTCACTGGCTCCAGTCTTACCTTCCAAGGTAGTCTTGTGGTTTATGATCTCCCATTAAGGAAGTTACATCTGCCAAATATCTAGGGGCACCATTGACAACAACCTTACCTTCAATGACCACATCCAAGCAGTCACCAATAAAGCTAACCAAATCAATGCATATGCCTTTATTTACAGAAACCTGCACCACTGTCCAAGCACCGTGAAATGTAATTGCTATAGAAGTATGGCTAGGTCAGTGTTTGAATATGCATCACCTGTATGGGACCCCCATACCTCAAATAATATTAATAAAATTGAAGCAGTGCGCAGAGAAGAGCGGCCAGTTAATGATTTTTCAAGTTACTCTATAGTATGTACAAGTTGAGCTGGATCCTGAAAAAAACAGCTAAAAATTAAAAGTGGATTATTTCTCAAGCAAGTTAACATTTCAGCCAACCAGATGATTAGTGGTAACAGCAAAGGTGTCAACAACTAAATTCACACATATGGTTTGGCTCCATTACAAGTTTGGGAAAGGACTGTAATGGACACTGTACTTTTATGGCTTCCCCATAGGAAATGTATGGTGAAAATTTCCATTGGCCATAAATATTTTGTCAGACATTTGAATGAAAAAAGATTTTGAAATATTTTTAGCGGGTCAAGCAGTGCTGCAAATGAGCCACATTTCAAGATCATGTGTATAATTGCATCTGTGAGCTATTAAATGTTTTTGAGGATCCAGCTCAACATGTACATACATACTATAGTGTTACTAGCATGCTGAACACACTCAACTTACCTCCTTTACAATAAAGAAGAGAGAGAGCTAAACTTATAATGATGTATAAAATTATTAATAATCTTGTTAAAGACTACTTTACCCCTAATGATTCGCAATTAAGAAAAGGATACTACAAGCAACTGATGACAATCATAAATTGTGACTGAATTTGACAAAACAAGGCTTCGACGCACAAAGCTTTGTTAGGAGATATGGCGATTTTAAGGAATCATTGTGTAATAACTTCCCAGTGCCTACAGCTGTGCAAACAAAATTTGCACCAATTGTTCATCTGTTCACTAGCTATCACTGAGTGGGTGTATACATTTCTGATACCCAAAATTTGCCCTGTTTTGAGCAGCTTTTTTCGAGCGGGTAATAATATCACAGATGGTAGTAATAGGGTGGGAGGGTGGGGGTAGTAATAGGGTGGGAGGGTGGGGGTGGACGGTGGTCTTAATATACGGGTATAAAATGGAGTAAGAAGACAATTGGAATCCAGAGGCCAAGTTTGGGCTCTCCATGGCCCTCCATGGCCCTAAAATTACTCCAAATTGACTGAGAACACTATTGGCGAGCTCTCTGTGAAGTCCCAGCTCACTACACACCATTATCACAAAGCCATGGCCATTTAATGGTGCCAATCTCACACTCGTGGCTTTGACAGGGTTGGAAGAAAGCTGCTACAGAAACCAGACTTGCCAGTGCTGAAGGAAGTACAGTGTGAAATATGATAGTGTATTAGACCAGCAATCCATTTCTGGTAAAATCGTAAGTTTGATTTTGTGTGTGTGGAAGCCTTGTTATATGAAATCCGGTCACAATTTTACTTTTCCCCCTCTGTGATTAAACTTTGAAACCCCTCTCCCCTACATAGTTAATTCCCCTTCCCTGGATAATTTTGTGTAGTTTTGTAGTAGTTCAATTATTCAGTTCATCTTCCCTACCAAGTTCATTCTCTCTTTGCTGACAGTAAGGTAAACATCATGTAGAAACTGAAATTGCAGTACACCACCTGTAATGTAGGTATACTTTATATACAATAATCTTAGCTCACATTCACTATTATGTATTTTAAACTTTAAAGCACTATCGGTGCTACACAGCAAATATAGGACACTAACATTTATGCTTGGTTCCCATTCATATTATTTTGGAGTAATGCAGTCAACATTCAAATACACACATGAAACTGTAATGTACATACAGATTGAGTCTCCTAATATAAGCTAGAATTTACATCCTTTAATAGCTGTCAAATTTAGTGCAAGGTTTGTTGTTAGCAGTTATACACACTTGATTGCATTATTAGAGTATTTACATGACTGCTCTACTAGAATTTTATTCTTGGATAACCTGCTCACGTACAACAATCACGGAGTAAAAACCACCTTGCAACAAAGTTTTCAGCACAGATTAAGCTTCCTGGTCTATACTGAGTTTAATAAGGACAGATTTTATCAGCAACAAGCAGCGCACACCAGAAAACCTATCTCTGAGTGTAATCTTGTATGACTTCACATGCGTAATGGCTAGAAGAAACGGCCCAGTTTGGTCTGTTTCCATCCAAAAATGAAATCAAAACATAACTAAAGTCATGGACAAGTACAATGATCATTCAGCAAGCTTTGCTGCTTTTCAAGACTCTCCTTGTAAACTTCGCTATGCCTGTTTTATGAATGATTATGAATAATACTGAATCTTATGATACTTTTGAGAAAGTTGGTAAAAATTACAAACGTTCTGCTATTTTACAACATTTACAATCTTGGAAAGAGAAGCCTCTTCATGGACAATTTTTACAGGATATTTCTTCCCAAATTTGTGTCAAGTCTCAGTGGCTTTGGTTACGTTTCAAAACTTTTAGCAGATTTTCTGAGGAAATGGAAGGCATCATATTTGCAGCACTGGAGCAAGCGTTATCCACAAACGCAATTAAGACACATATTGCATATTGTGTAGAGAAAGCCTTGAGGCTGCCCTTCATTTTCATTTGCGTAAGTAATGCCCCCTATGAAACCGAAAAGGAAGACTGTGCAAGAAGTATATGAAGCCGCCATACCCATATTTCAGACCGCCAAGAAGAAACCAACTCAAAGCAAAGTTTATGTGTGTGAAAGTTTTAATACAGACTTAATTTAGCTTTCAATTCTTACATCCTGGCTGCTTTTACCATTTTAAACTCATGTGGGTGCATACGGAGAAACAAACATAGGTAGGTAGGTACACACACACACACACAGACACACACACAGACACACACAGACACACACAGACACACACACACACACACACACACACACACACACACACACACACACACACACACACACACACACACACACGCACACGCACACGCACACACACACACACACACACGTTTTTTATGAAAACAGTTTCAGTAACCAGGTGCACACTTACAGCTGGCTGAAGGCTGGCTGTGAGCGCACGCCTAGTTTAAAAAACTTGGACAATCTCTATTATGAATCTACTGTGGTTCATGATAAGCATTGCGTAAAACTGTTAGTCATTTCTATGTTTGTGTGTGTACATGCATATATCCATATGATGTGGGATGTGTAAAAGAGAGTGGACAGATAACGATACTGTAATTCTTTGTCATTGTAGTTTGCTCGTCCAAAAGTCTTTGGCCTTCCAGCTGATGTTGCTAAAGCAGAAGAAGGTAAAGAAAAGCTTGAGAAAGCCATCGCAACATTTGAGAACTACTTTTTGAGCAGAGGAAAGTTTATTGGTGGAGATGATATTTCTATTGCTGACCTGAAGCCATTGTGTGAGCTAACCCAAATATCCATGACTGATTATAAACCCTACCAGGATGGCTCTAAGGTTGATGTTTGGATGAAGAACTGTAAAGAGAGATTAGGACCAGCCTATGACAAGGCTCATCAATTTGTTAGTGATGCAATTGAGCAGGGCTTGTTCAAGTCTAATAATTAACCATGTCATGGTGACCATGACTGAGACTGATACTGTTAGTTGACTATGTATATTATATAATAATTATATATAATATAATATTTATTTATTACTTGTTAGCTTAGCTTTTTGTAGTAACACAATTCACAAAGAATATGCAAATGTTGCTATCTTGGTTGCAAGTTCATATAACAATGACTAATGGCCAATATTTTTAGTATACCAACCAACCTCTTATTTGATTGATTGATTTGTAACTGGGATAGTCAGGGGTGGATCTAGGATTTCCCGAGGGGGAGGGGGACTAAACTAGAGGCATCTATAGTGGGGGCTAAAAATATGGCAACTGGTTAATACGAAGCACACTTAGCATAAGGAGCATGCTTTATCTAGGGCATAGACAGCCCCCCCCCCCCCCCCCCCCCCACTTTTATGGGACACTGTTTGCAAGAAAAGATCGAGATACTCTAATAGAACAGTCAGGATCTGGATACTCTAATAGAGCAGTCACAGTATTCAGAGAAGCAGTGTAGCAAGCTACTTAGCTACGTATGTGTAGTTATAAAGGAGATATAATTGGTGGAGAGCAGCTATTGTCAGCAGGCTGTGACCTTTATTTTCTTTTCTTTTCGTCTTCAACTTACAGCTGGCCTGGTCCCCCTCACTGTTTGGCCTGCTCCACCGCCCCTGATCTAGGGCATCAAGGGATATGCTCTTACAGGAAATTAAAAGTTTGTAAATTTAGCTTTGAATAAACATTGTGAGTCACTTTAACTAATTATTTTCTAGCAGTGGTAACTATAGCTTTCATGTAAAAGGCACATGTAGCATAAATGTTGCAGTATGGTTTGAGTTGGGTCTAGGGGAGTTGGTCTTGTTCTTTAATTCTATTAGAGTAGTTGACTATTCTATTAGAGTATTTCAATATTGGAGGGGGGTGCTTCAGCCCCTTCCTAATTCCGCCCTTGGATAAGCAGCTTGTTGCAAAGGAGTGTCCCAGCTAGGGAGCTGGACAGAGTGATTGCATGGAGTACATGGTTTACTTTTGGCACTGCATTATTTCATTATCAGACACTGATACATATTGCACATGCGCAACTAAAAAATTAAATACTTCAGTTGACAGCCTACAGCCTGACGAGTCTGACTGACGACCTCGAGATTCCGGAGCTTCGTATCTTCTACAATCTAGCTACTCTCCCAGCCATGCAGGGCTGTTGTCTTATTTCTAGAAGTGAACAATATTCCTTATCAGTGAGTCTGTGCCGTGATCAGTTTGCGTGAAGGTACGTAATGTTGTGATCGATCGCGAGGTACTGGTACCTTGGGTAGCATTCGAATTGGATAGGCGTCACTGAGTTTTGCAACGCCATTAGACAATCAAGTGTAAATCCAGCGTTGCGTTGCAACTCAGCAGGGGCGTAGGAAGGGGGGGAACCCCCTGTAAAATTTAGACTTCTGCAACACACCATTTAGTGTGGCAGGACAAAATGAGTGAGCAATAATGGCACAGCACAACAATTGATAAAACTTACATTCATCTCTCAGGGAAGGATTTACAGAGGTAACATGAGCCCTCATCAAAACTTGTTAAAAAGATCGATATACTCTAATAGAGCAGTCAGGTATACTCTAATAGAACATGCATGTAAATATCCATGTCCATATTAAGTTTTTCAGACATTCTAACATTAAATGCAAAACTTAGCATGACCTTATACTGCTATAGCTTTGGTGTGCAGTGTTTAAAGATATAGAGCTCCAGTAATTTATCACTTGTGTTATGCAAAATGAATTCATGCTATGCATATTTGTATAGTTATATTGTTTGATTGTCATTTGTATCAGTGGATTCATGGCTCCTATACCACAGTGAGATATAGCCATCACTTACAGATTGTCTCTATGTGTTATGCTGTCTGTTTCCACTATAGATGGCTTTATCTAGTACTAGCTTCATCCCAGGGGCACTTAATGCATCATAATTAATGTACTTTTTGCATAAAATATAGCAATTTGCTGAGTTTTGATTTATTAAAATATTGAAAGTCTCTCAGCGACTGGGGGCTGCGCCCCCAGACCCCTGCTTCTAGTAACTCAATGCTTGTGCTGGAACTCCCCTCCAAAAAATCCTGGCTACACCCCTGACTCAGGGTGCAAGCACACGACAAAAGTGGCGATATCAATACCGTGTAAGGGAGGGGGGGAGGTGCTTGGCTTAGAATAAAAGCTGCTAAAAATCGAAATACTCTATAGGCCTATGTAATGTAGTGTATAATTCGTAATTGCAACATAGTAACTTAGCATCTGTAATCTGTGTAATATAATTAGTATAATTCGTCATTGTAACGCAGTAATGTACTGTAATATTGTGCGATATACATCCTAGGCAAATCAGCTGTGCTGCCTGCCTAGTAATTAATAAACAAAGAATAAAGGCCATTTTATGCCAGCAGCAGTAGCAAAATTGCCAGAAGTGTTCGGTTCCATCAATCAAAACATTCTATTCGTGGCATCCTTCACCCTCCAGCAAAAGTTAAATTATAATGCTATATCTTGTTCATATCGGATCTCAGATGATCCTCAACATCATGGGACGTTACTGATCTGTTGGACTAATTATTGTGCTGTACTGTGTTTTAAATTAGTTGTTGTAATGTGTGTGTTGTTATTGTGTTGTTGTTTGTATTTATGTCTTTCCAGGGCCCTTGTTATTTCAACTTGGTACCCCTGAGTCTGGGCCCCCATTAATTTTCTCTTGTATGTTGTCATACTTTTCATGATGTTATCATCATAGAACAGTTAAATACTATAATAGAACATCCATCATGAAATTATAATGTTTTTTCAAGAAGTTATCAGTGTGTCTTTTTGACCTGTGCATGCATTGCTATCTTACCATTGCTTCAAACATCCAGCCATATACTAATCACTTTCTGAGAACAATTTCTGTCAAATGGTTTAATATCATATAGTTTGTATTTTCAGTTGTTGTTACAAACTTGATACTTGAGTAAGTAAAACACTGAATTTCTTAGCATGTATAAATTTAACAATTTAAGGCTATAGCATATGAGAACTGTTTGTTTTTGCTTTATCAGTACCAAAGTTCCACTCTGCATTTATCTGAATCTCCCTATTTTAACATCAATTGAAGCTATACTGAATAAAATTTTATGTCATACAGAGTTTGCACTCCCAACCCCTTTGAAGCTCAACTTTATAAGCTCAAATGATACTGCAACATTTACGCTGTCAGTGTTCCCAGGTTATAGTTATGGTCAAAAACTAGTTGTATATGTAAGTGACTTTGGACTCTGGTTGTAAAATATGGTGATGGGACCATAGTTGTAAAAAGTCGAATTGAAATAGCAAAATGCAGAATAGTCTGTGGCTACAATACAAGGTTGAAGTTATTTTTATGTACATTTTAAATCTCTACATGTGACTAAATGACCTCAAGATCCAACAATCCACTATTATGTATTGCCTAATAATCCAATAACATTTAAAAGTGTACTAGTTCTGTTTTTAAACTAAAATTTCTTACAACTAAACTCATCCATCTTGTACCCACAATCTTTCAGTACAATACAGTATACGTATTTGGTTAAAAAATAACTTCCAGATTTCTAGCTATCTTTCCAAAATTTCCAGATGGAGCATCACCCAAGAATTACATCACGTATTTAGCTGTAAAATTCTATGCATGTGTACTCTACACACTGCATGGTGAGTCTATACTTGCCCTCTTAAGCCCTCTCTTCATTGTTACTGGACATTATAGTTTGAGCCATGAGACTGTAAAGCACACTAGCTGTACCTTAAGCCAAGCAATACACTAAATTTAGCAATCTTGAATTTAGCATATACAAAATAAATATTTAGCGAGTTTATTAATTTGATTGATGTAATCAATTAGCAAAAAATCAAAACTCTAAAAATGCTAAATTCAATGTATCATTAAATTAAAGTATTTCAAACACAAAATTAATGGTAAGTATTGATCATGTGTAGCTGATATTCATATCTTTTCCCTTTCTGTTCTTTATGTAAAGAATAGATCTTTAGTTACTGGTTGTGCCCTTTTTATGCTCTCTCCAATCACCTACAATGTATCCTGTTTGTGCCCCTCCCCTTGCCTTGAATTTACCCCTGTGTGTTGATGGCATTGTAATTTAATTGTTCTTGTTTTGCAGTTTGCTCATCCAAAGGTCTTTAGTCTTCCAGAGGATCCTGCAAAGGTAGAAGAGTGCAAAGAAATACTTGAAAAAGCGATTACCACATTTGAGAGCTACTTTTTGAGTAGATGAAGTTTATCGGTGGAGATGATATTTTTGTTGTTGCTGACCTGAAGCCAATTTGTGAGGTAACACAATTGTGGATGACTGATTACAAACCCTACAAGGATTGTTCTAAGCACGCAGGGGCATGGCTAGAAATTTTAAATGGGTGAGGAAGACCTTGCAATGCTTTATACTTGCCATGCACTCTATTGTGTAAGCACAATCAGCATGCATAGCATGCTCCAGCTAGGGGTCTGGGGACATGCCACCAGAAAATTAAGAGTTATGAGATTGAATCTGGATGCAATTTCAGTCCTACCATTATGGTAATTGCAAAGAATACATATTACATTTGGAAAGTTAGACCATCTGAGATTGATTGTGAGAGCAATTTAATGAATTTTATCAAAACTATTATATTAAAAGTTTGTTTGACTGTTCTATTAGGGTGAGTGCTCTATTAGGGTGCCTGCTCTATTAGAGTATATCGATCTTGCTTGACCAGTTTCTGAAAACCTCAGTAGCTAACCCCCTAGAGCTGCCCCTGGATGGACACCTACAAATGGAACTGTTAATGCAAGCTTTCAATGCATCTAAAAGGTCCAATGTAGCTCTGAGTAGTCACCAATATTTGGTGAGGCAACTGCCTCACCTGCCTACATTGTAGCTACGCCTCTGCTAAGGTTAATGTTTGGATGAGAAACTGTAAAGAGAGGTTAGGGAAGCCTATGACAAGGCTCATAAACCAGTTAATGATGCAATCGAGTAGGGATAGTTCAAGTCTAAAAGTTAAATGGTGTCCATGACTAAGGCTTGCTTTTGTCATTGCCATATATTATACATTAATTTTGCTACAACATGTTGTATTATACATAGTTGAAACACATGCTATGCATGCATTATATTAATGCTTATATTGTAGGTCATGTAGTGATTTGGTCCATATCATTTCGTGAAATATGTGGACTGTCTTGGTGTGCGTGTGTGTGTGTGTGTGTGTTGGTGAAACTTATCCTAGCCACTTATAACCAGCTTATGACTCTTACTGAATTCTCCAGAATGTAATGGTGTACATGCACAACAAAGTAAATTACCTAGTTTACCAGCAATACTACAGTGGTGGATCCAACAAAACAAAAACAAAACTTTGTGCAATATCAAGATACTCTAATAGAAGTCAGTCAAATACTCTAATAGAGCAGTCACCACACATATAACACCATTAATAAGGATCCTCCACAGTTGTTGATCATGAAAATGTATATCTGCAGCACTATCACACATTTAGCCTGCTAGGACTACTTTTCATATGAAATATATATGATCCTTTGTGTATGCCATTCTTTAATATTTATGTATTTCAAATACTCCTGCATAAAAATTTCAGTATAAAATACCTTTAGCTTCTGCCCCCCTCCCCATAGCTCTAAATGCTTCACTAAACATGGTTCCCATTGTATCACTTAATTGTAATAATTATCCATACCAGCCCAGATATGTGCTGTGCCTATAAATAATGTTCTCAATTGAGCGACATAATGGTCTTGTAATACTTTGTTACATCAGATAGCTGAGAGGCATGTTGTTACATTTCTGTTGAATTTGGCAAAGTAGCATAATTTATCTTCTAAACAAACAAGGGTAGTATAATTTAAATAGTTTATGTAATAGATGACAGAAACTGCATCTGCACTCCTTATCATAGTTAAATTCACAGTGAAACCTGGCTACAGTATAGAAAGGCCAAAAGTGGTCACTCCTAATAGTCCCCAAATGTGTCATTCAGCCACAAATGAGGCCAGGAAGTTTATCCAAAAGGTGAGTCCAATTTCACTGTACCTGTGATTTAACAGGGATTCCTCAGTATTCACTTTGCAAGTACTATACTGCCCTAGTACACTGTACTGAAGTAAACTTTCTGGACTGCAGCATTTGAATTGCTCATGGGTGACTTGCAATTATATTTGATTTTCCAGCAAACACCAGATCCCCATCAATATAGTTGGGAAAGCTGGAGTGGTGCCAGCAATTAATAATAGTCAAGAAACCATCAAAACGATCTTATGTTTGCATTTCTCAGCCACTTGATCCAATTCCTCTTTCCCCTTGCTGAGAGCACCACACTTGGCTGATACTGTGATACAGCCCTTGGGATTGCTAGTGCCTGTCTCAGCTCTAATTAATTTTGGTAATAGACAGATTTCATAACTACCTCGCAACCTGAATTTAATACTTTTAGATGTGAATGTCTAGTAAAAGTAACCTCTCCAAGGTTTTAAAAGGACAGCATACGATATTTATTTATTAATGCTTTATAGTACACACACATACACACAAGCATGAGCTCAGGTACACACACAGATACTAGATTGGCAATACATATGGTGTACTAAAGATCTGTAGGCTTGTGCCTACAGCCAAAAATAGTAATTATAAAATGATAAAAAGATCACATGATAAATTGTCTAAAACAGTGTGTAGTTAATTGAGAAATGATCAAACATAAGCAATGAAATATGACATTTTTGAATTCATAACAGATTTCCAATACATCATCCATGTGCTTGTCTACGCTGGCATACTGGTACCATAGATACTCTCGGTACATAGCTATCTATGCATACAGAAAGATCCTCAGAGTCCACCCTGGTAGATATATGAGAGCCTACGGTCTACACTGTTGCCTTCTCGTGTAGGGGAAAATGTAGGGGGAAAACTACAAACTAAGGCATCCACAGCAACGGGTTTCCCTGCATGGTACTTTGTCAGCTAAGGGTGAGGTTAAAGTTGGTGTGCCTCAAGGCTCTATTCTTGGCCCGTTGCTATTTTCCATTTATGTTAATGATCTTCCAACTGCCATTACTGATGTTGATGTCAATTTATATGCTGATGATACAGAGCTGCATTATTGTCATAGTGACTTCAGACAATTGGAGTGCATTCTACAGCGTGCTGTTACACAACTTTTTATATGATTGGTTGCCAACAAGTTGAAACTGAGTGTTCCAAAGTCCTCGTCTATGCTCATTGGGACCCTACAGCGTATTTCTGGGAAAACCCTACACCTATCACTTGACAGTTTACCACTACAACAGGTTTCTACTGTGCGATATTTAGGAGTTTACATTGACCAACATTTAACTTGGCACCAACATGTGGAGTATGTTTTACAGAGGGTTCGTGGCAAATTATATTCAATTAATCGCCTTAAGCCACTCACTCCTACTGTGATGAAATTATTATATCAGGCCCATGTTTTACCTATAATTGACTATTGTGATGTTGTATGGGTACCTACTAATGTTGGCCATCTTAAGAGACTGGAAAGACTTCATTCACGGTTTTCATCATATGACTCTGCCAGATCTTCTGCATTTAATCTTACTTTAGTTGAACGTTGCAGATTTCATACTGCCATACAAATATACAAGATCTTAAAAAGGCTATCACCCTCCTACTTACTTTCCACATTCGGGTCTGCTTTATCCGTCACAGGTCATGCAGGGCGCAATGTCCATCGTTTGCATGTACCTGCTGCGTGATTAAACTATGGCAAACGAAGTCTATATTATTGTGGCACAACTATATGGAACAGCCTGCCTACCTCAATCACCGAGATGATTTAAGCTAGCTTATTTAAGTCATATTTAGCTAATTGTGTGTATATATGTACCTATATTGTTTTGTATGCTTGTTCAGGGCACAGCTGAAAAACAGCTTTTGCTGATGCTGTCTCCCTGTTTAAATAACATTAAAAAAAAAAAAAGCTAAACATATAATTCAAGGTTGTTAGGGACAACATCCTTATGGAATTGGTGCGCCTGTAATCCATACCCTCTAGCGCAGGAGGCGCATCCGAAATCGAACTACACTAATCTCACCACTAAATCGATCAAAAGCATTCCCACAAATAGAACAGAGAAGTAATCAGAGGTCGTTCCATCCATTGTTTGTGTATGCGCATGCGTATCGTTTAGCGTGAGTTGAGGACACGTGACGCAGTCGTCGAAGTCGTCGAGATGCCGGAGCTTCGCATTTTCTACGACCTACTCTCCCAGCCATGCAGAGCTGTTGTCTTGTTTCTAGAAGCCAACAAAATCCCTTATGAATCCGTGGTGATCAGTCTAGCAGAAGGTACACACAATCACGCATTAATTCGACTCGACCTCCCCTTACATTCAGTCGCTCATACACAGGCCTGCCAACTCTCACGGGTTTACCGTGAGTTTCACGGTTTCACTACCCTGCTCAAGGGCAGTAGATCGAATCTCACGGTTTTTGAGGCCTACTAACTCTCACGGTTTCACTAACCTTCGTTGGATAGAATCTCACGGTTTGTAGCGTGAATGTCACGGATTTCAAGTTTAAAAAGTCGAGACCTTTTTTCTTTTTGGTCTCAGCATAGCATCTACCAGTTTTTTTTGACTACACACTGCAATACTACAATAAAGGTCCAGAAATCTCAAGATTTTTTTACTTTCCAGGTTGGCAGGCCTGCATACATGCCGAGGTATAATGAGAATGCGGCCTCGAAATGTTACGAATGGTGTGAATGAGAGTTGTAGCCTCGGTTGTAGCCGGCTTCAGAATGTGAAGTAATAAGGGTACAGTGTTGTGTTTTTAGTTTTGTGTGGCAAGGCAATTAACCTTGCTTTCATCGGATTGTGTAATGTGTAATTACAGGGTTAGGGGTGTAAAGGATCTAATGAGGAGTATAGCTCTGCAGGGTGTACCCTAAAGAGGGACAGCATCACTCTACTTGCTCAAAATTCCTTTGAAGTGGTTAATGGAATGTGTAAAATTTATAAAAGCACACCTGTCCTCATAATTTTGTTCTAAATTGTGGCATTTGCATTGCTACAACAATATATAGCTGACAATGCATTTAGCATTTCAATCAGTATACTTCTGCATAGACATTAGTAAGAGTTCATTATACTGAGGAGAATGTCCTACTCTCATACACCCCTGTAGAAGAGCGTATCGTGAAGTTATGACATAACATTTCCGAGTTAACTCATTTCTCTTTGTATAATGTCATTTACTGAACATAGTATTGATTGAATGTGTGCCTAACAACATCGCTAGCAATCAAACTTAACTCGGCCTCTCAACGTTTCTCACTGATCTACAAGCGTATCTTCGTGGGTTTGACAACTTTGTAGGCATTTCCTACCAGGCCATTTGTGAATGTGGCTTTCTTAAGTGTTGCGAGTGTGGGAAAATGCTAACGATTGTTGCACTTTTACGGCTGCTCAAATGTCACAAACCACAACACCTTGTCGTTAACGTTATAACTTCATGATACGCCCTTCTACAGGGGTATATGAGAGTAGGATACTCTCCTCAGTATATATATTATGAACTCTTGGCATTAGTATGTGTATCTGCTGCTTTTTTCCTGATGGTACCACCAGTCCACCACACTGAAACACAGCCAATGCTCTTGGTATAGATATGGTGTTGTACTAGAACTGTTTTTTGTTGTTGATGTTTTGTCATATTGTAGTGGAGATGCATAGCATGTACATTACATTGTTATTTGTAGTGTGTGTTGGTATTTCACAGGTGCTCACATGAAGAATGAAGATCTTGGAAAAGTTAATCCTCGTAGAACCATTCCTGCAATGGATGACAATGGATTTCATTTGTCAGAAAGGTAGTACCTTGAAGTATGCAAAGAGCACTTACACTTCAATTGCATTAAATGTCAGTCTACAGTAGGTATTCCTGAACAGTTTTGTACAAGTATTTATTGTAGAACGTATCAATTCTTTCTAATCACGAAAAGTGGATGGTTTACTTCTAGGGTATTGGTAGTATGTTAAAACCTTGCTCCATAACTTTGTTCAGCATTATAAAATACAAACTAGGAAAAGAGCAATATTGTTTATGTTCTTTGGAATAAAGGAACTCTATATGCTTGCTTACCTTCTATTTCCTTTTAGTGGAGCTATCCTAAGATACCTTGCAGCAAAGTACAAAGTTCCTGACCACTGGTATCCCAGCAAATTTGAGAATCGTGCCAGAGTAGATGAATATCTTGAGTGGAATGACTCTAACTTGAGAGCTGGATCCAGTGGCTTCTTCTATAACAAGGTTCTCTTTTAATATATATATATAGGAGAGCAACTGTGTGTAATAGTGTTATTAAATTCGTTGCTTGAGGTAACATGACAAAGTCAATTCATTACAATTCAAATAAACATCTTGTCATGTGCTAGCATACTTGACTTAGGCTATTTATTTTTGGGATGGCCATTTCATAAAAGTGGGTGACTGAAAGTTGACCATTGGTTATTACAAGTTAAACAGGATTAACTAGCGGGATGAACTTGCCTGGATTGTCACTACACCCAGACTATAGTCATACAGGTCCCCCCTAGCGCATTCCAATAATTTAGGTGTGCACTTCAAAGAGGTCTATAAAGGGGGCCAGTCTGATATTCCAGCACATTTGCAATAGACAGTGTTAGCAAGTGGTTGTTATCTTTCCCTCCCACCCACCTCCTTAATCTCTTCTTCAAATAGTTAATGTGACATGGACAGTGTTCTTTTGTCTCAGAGGAAGTTGGGTGGGTTATTCCCAAAATGCAGAGGAAAACTAACTGATGTGTTATTTTCAGGATGCACTCGACCCTGAAACAACAAGAGGACAGACATGCTTGCTAATATGCAGGCAGTCAATTACCAAGGGTAATGTCCTGCAGACTCTGGTGTCAGTTGGATCTATTTACAGAGCACAAATGTCAAGCCCATAATCCCATCTTTTTTAATGCATAGCTTACATGGATACATTCCAGGATACATTCCAGAATCTGTATGGGACTCAACTGTGACTCATTGATGAGTTGGCACCTAGTTAATTTGTATGTTTTGCCGTCTGAGTGGGCTTGTTTTCGTAACATTCCTTACATAACTGTTCTGACTGTATTTGTCCTGTAGCCTGAGTGCAATATGGCACGAGGGCGTGGGTGAGAGACCAATACAGCATGAGGCAAAGCTATCTACTGTATTCAGCTGACCACAGCAGAGTGCTATATTTTCATATTGCACAAACATGGCAGTGCTTTAACTGGTCATCTTTGTTTGGAGCGTTCATTTTGTAGACATGAACCACATTGGATTTCAGCCATCACATGATTAGTAAGGTACAAGTTTGGTCTTAAAACAAACAGATAGCATCATTTTGGCTACTTCTGGTGACTTAAAATGTTACGCACATGGTCAACAGTTCTGTATTTTCTTTTCAGTGCTGTATGGAAATAATAGTACTCTTATTCGTTTGATCTTCACCCACGTAAGTGCTTTAAGTTATAGTTAAAGCACCACCGCGCATGTGTACGGAAAATACAGCACGAGGGAGTGTGTTGAGAAGCTAATACAGCACGAGACAAAGCCGAGTGCTGTATTTGCCTCGAGACACCCCCTGAGTGCTGTATTTTTCGTACACACAAGCATAGGCAGTACTTTAAGTGTTATATTGTACTTCCTGGTTGTCTGGCTCGGAGCGATTTTCTCTAGTACTCAAACTGCTGCGATTTTCGGTGATCAGGATATCAGTAAGTGTTTATATAATCTATTTCTAGTTGTAGAATGAACTAATAGGATTAGTTAGGCTGGTTTTAGCGATTTACAATGTCACGCACGTGATCAATCGTGCTGTCTTAGTGGAGTTGCTTTGTGATCAGATGATGAGTAAGTATTATTTCTAGCAGTAGAACGGACTGGTAGGACTAGGTTGGCTGGTTTTAGTGATTTACAGTGTGTTGTTTTGTAACATTCCATAAATAAATTCTCCGTACTGTATTTGCCCAAGTGTACTGTATTTGCCCAATTAGCTGCATAACTGTTCTGTATGACTCATACAGTACAGTTATGCAGCTAATAAGTAGTGTATGGACAATACGATACACGGCATTGTTTTGATCCTCCTACGCAAAGTACAATATTACACTTTAATGTAAGGGGAAAAGTGTGCTATGTATTTCCATACTGTGCTAAAGTGTGCTATATTTCCATCAAAGTCTGCATGCTTTATTTTACACTTTGTGTGAACTTGACACAACCATAAACACAACCAAAAATGACCACAATTACCCCCACTAACAAAACTGTCAACAATGTTACCATAACAATTAACACTGAATAAATTAATGGCTACACCCACAAATGTTTGTACAATAATTACGCCATTCAGTTTAAATTGTTCACTAAAACTTCATTGTAAGTCCATTGGTTTGATACAGTAGCCGATGCCTCCAATTTTGTCACATTGATGGCCACACTCACAAAAAATTAGATGGTTGTACATACTGTCCATTACTCATGCACACCGTCTAGCCTTCCTCATTCATTCTCCTCGTCCTGCTGTCCCACTATTAAATGAATTCTGGATCTGACGGATCACAAATCGTGTGATAACTTGGTGTTAATGGCTACAAATTAACCTTCTGCTAATCACGAATAGGCACTAGTGTTCTTACTGCCATTGTGACATTCCAGGTCATCTTAAACTGTATTAAGTGGTTAACTTCTTCTTGTTTGCAACATCATTAAACCAGTTAAAGCACTGCTTATGCTCGTGAACTACAGAAATTATAGCACTCTGGTGTGATCTCCAGCCAAATATAGCACTTGGCTTTGGTTCGTACTACATTTGTCTCTCAACTACACCCTCGTGCTATATTTTCCGTATTGCACTCACTCACCACTATGCTTTAGCTAGTATGCATTTACACTTAATGCAGTGGAGCAAAAAACTGCAACATCCCATATGTGGGCACGTCTTTAGACCACTACAAAAAAGCATGCTAGCCTGGAAAATGGTTTTAATTAGGACTCTGTTAATGGGTGGTTAGGAAGAAAGACAGTGGCACATTAGCACAGTTGTGTGCTAGGGATGATTAATAACTTACGTGGTTAATGCCAGCCATTAATGTGCCTCATTACAATGTGGTTGATACTGGTAAGTAATTGTGTGGTCTTCCTGCTATATGAAGTGTTGAATTGTTCTGTTTGATATATAGAATTTCTTTTATTCATTTAAACTTTACTTTGATCTAATATCTAGTGAGCATTTGAATATAGAAAACCAAACTGAGTTGGGCTGGTTTGGTGGATGTTTATACTGTGAGACAAGTTGTGCTGAACCAAGCCAAACATGGTTACTATTCAATGTGCAGCACTTAATCACAGTCGTTTTTTTAAAAACCATTTTCTAAACAACTGCTTAGTTTTCAGTTGAAGATGTGGATTTGGTGTTCTCCAACTGCAAATATATTTGCCTTTAACCCTTAAACCCGAAGCTTTTTTTTTTGTTTTAAAATGCAAGCACTGAAAATGCATAGTCCAATAAACTGGATCATATGCATGCCTTTTACAACAATGTTCCATAACACAAAAACTGTTAAAGCTATCTGAAAATGACAAACACCATCTTACTCACTGTTAAATTTTGGTTCCATACTTTGTCTTGTCCATCCCTTCCTTTGAAAGAACAAAAGAACTATCTCACTGTCTTTCTTCTTCACATAGTGATGTACAAAGGCCATGACTTGCCATACTTCGTTCTCTTGACGTGATTGCAATTCAGTTGATATGTAGATGTCATGTGATTAATTAAATGTGAGACAAGCACAACGACAATATGAAGGCGAAAGGACACGAAATGACTCAGCGCATTGTAGCAGGTGAGTTCCTAGTTGTATATTGAAAAGTTAGTTAGCTTACTCTTTGCCAGTTAATAAAATCTGTATTTCTAAGAGATCAGACGAACACTTCATGAGATATTCCTGTTTGAAACCAAAAAAAGTATGTGCGTTTCCAATTTGTTTTTTTATCAAATCCAGCCAGTGTTCTGGATTATGCGGGCTTAAGGGATAAAATGTTTGGGTCTCTGTCCTCGATCGTGACCTGCTTTACACATATCTAAGGATAGTAACCGTAGAACTGAGTCATATGTAACTGAATTTTGGAAAAATGTTCCTAATCACACTTTAGAACTGCAAAGCTGTCTGTTTATAAAACATGATATTTTGTTCAATTTCAGAAATTCCAGGGTTTTCTTCAGAGTTTTGTTCTGTGTCATCATTTTAGTCCAGCATCATCACTTGATATACTAACCCTTGGTTAAACACCATTTCAGTGTAGTAAATTAGTATGTAGTGGTGACCACTTTTGACACAAACAACAGGAAAATGTTATTCCAATTGGTGGATGACTTGACTTACAGTATCTTTCATATCTTTATCTAGTGGTGGGTGATAGCAAAATTTTCACAAGACGATCGATAGTAATGAAAATATCACGATAACAATATGTATCACCATAGTATCTAAATGACAGGTCAGTAGTTAGCTGCTTGTACAATTGAGAATTTTGTGAACAAACTTGCTAATTTATACATTGTTTACACCTAATCATTGCTCCTTTCTTATGAAAAGGCAAAGAATATGGTTCATGAATAGAACTACTTACTAGTCATTTAGAAGTGTTACATCCATCACAATAGTGTAGAGGCTAATATCACAATACGATTTGAAAATTAATATCATGATATTCAATATTTTTACTATTGCCCAGCTCTATCTTTGTCGAGATTGTACTCTACATAGTCTGGAACAGTGGCGGAGGAAAGTATGAAAAGTTGGGAGGCTGAGTATAGCTATTGTGGCTATACATGCACAGTGCGCGAAGCGTACTTGGAGCATGCAGAGCATGCTCTCCTTCTAGGGTGTCTGGGGGCATGCCTCCCCCTGAAATTTTTTGAAAAACAAGTGCTATGAGATTGAATCTGGAGGCAGTTTTAGCCAATAATCTTAATCACAGTGATGCTAGATAAATAGCTACAGTGACCCTGTAAGCACGCTGACAAGCGTATACGGTATTGATCACATGATACGTCTTATGACGTCATAAAACACATTTGTTGGGGGGGCTCTGCCCCTGTTTTTTGAAAGTTGGGGGGCCTGTAGTCCCCACCTTCTGCCGCCACTGTGGAATACAATGCAACCCATTCCAGTGACACTTCTTTGATTAGTGGGAAATTAAAAGAGCACATGTTTAATGGCGAAAAGAGATTATTATCAAGCATTTTGGCATCATGTAGGCTATCCAATACAGCATCTCAGGTAAGACCAATACTGTTGCTAGCAGAAAGCACATATTCATTGATGAAATCTTGCTTAACTTTTCCTGGCATGACTTTAGTTAAACTGTCAAATTTAATGACACTATTTTCATACCACACAGCTCCTTTAGGTTTCCAAAATACTCGACCCTTTTTCCCATTTTGGGTTGCCATATGTACTTTAGATCCCTGCTTATCAAAACTCTGTCCACTAGCTTTTTCCAAGGTCAAAGTATTGATTAGTGGAAACAGCTACCGTGGTCAGAACTTTCATAAATTCTGGATGGGACTGTTAGAAGATCAATTTGTAAATGAGTACACATCATGGAAATTACTCTCTCTTGATTACCTTCAATGTGTTGTTGCAATACAACAACAGCTGCAGTAGAATGTTGCAATTCCACAACACTCTGACTGACTGGACTGGACTTCTGTGGTACTGGTGATTGATGTAGATACAGACCTTCCCTGTGGGCAGCAACACTTATTAATACAATGTAGTCTGCAAGTTGTTTACTGCAACCACTGCTCTACCCACAAATTCCTGCCTTTTACACTTGTTAATGGGCCAAGTCATTTGTGAACCCACTTCAAAGTTGTGAAAGATGCAATACAATAATTTGATAAGGGTAGCAGATTTTTGAACTTTAGAAAGCAGCATGAATAATTCTCTTTGATGTTGACACAGTTAATGAGGTTATTATTACCACTTAGAGACCTGAGGTTAGGGCTCTAAGTTTCATTTAGAGACCTGTTGTCACGTGAGACTGTTATGGTAAATTCAACAACACTTCAAAGAGTTTTCTATGTCACTGATCTAATTAGTGGTTGTATGGTTAAGTGAGATTTGGGTTTTTACCTTCATCAGCCATACCAGCACTTGACCAAGCTAGCTGTCAAACCGACTGAGCTAGCTGCTTGATGCATATTACAGCTACCCCAACAACGTTCCACATCACAACTAGCTAGCCATCAGTGAAATTACTGGTGTTGCGAGTTTACAGCAAGCATGTTTGCGTTCTTGTGCTTGTCAGCACTGTCGCCATTAGACCATCAACACACTTCAGCTGTGTTATTGCACCTGTTTGTAACATTTGTCGCTTCATAGCCAGCTGTTATAAAGCTTGTCACTTCGTGGCCAGTTGTTATAAAACTTGTCGCTTCGTGGCCAGTTGTAATAAAGCTTGTCGCTTCGTGGCCAGTTATAAAGCTTGTCGCTTCGTGGCCAGTTGTAATAAAGCTTGTCCCTTCGTGGCCAGTTGTAATAAAGTGTCGCTTCGTCGCCAGCTTGTATTAGCTAGTAAAGAAGCCTTGGAACTAAATAACAGCTGCTAAAACAACACTAACCTGGCCACTAAGCCGCGGCACACGCAAACACGCTGTAAAGGACCTTACCTAGCATGACTCTATGCTTCTTTTGTCAGTGCTAGTAACGAGCTGCTTTCTAAATAGGTTAGATACCCACTGTCGGTTTTTAGTAGGTTGAAACCCTCGCGCTTGGTTTGGCACCTCGGCAGGCATTAATTAGTGACCTCGGCTGCGCCTCGGTCACTAATTAATGCCACGCTTCGGTGACCAAACTGCGCCCTCGGGTTGTCAACCCTACTAAAAAACCTCCAGTGGGTATCTAACATACACTTATTTGCTGGCAGCACCTGGTTTCATTTGTAGCAAGATGCTCTTCTTCAGATGTGGCTGCACGACGCTTCCAATCTTCCTGGGCTCTTCTAACAGCATCTGCTTGCTTTATTCCATAACTCAAATAAGCACTGGCACTAACAAAGTATTGATAATGGTTAACTGGCACTTTATGAACTGAGTTTGGTTCATTTGCCAACCAATATAGACTCTTTCTCCATTTAAATAGTTCACGTGGTTGTTTGTAAATCAGCATTTTTAAGCATACATGTAGCACTACCCCCTCCCCCCTAGTGCACGGTTTGTATGCTTGGCTGAAAATTGTGGACCACCCCACATCTCATTTACTAAACTACCAGAAGACTTGTTGATTGAACTTATAACCAGTTCATGGGAGCTGGCACAGAACCGATCAATAGTTACCAGTTCATGGGAGCTGGCACAGAACCGATCAATAGTTATCTAGCTATGACTCCATCAATTTTGCTAAACACATCTTCAGACAACTTACTGCATTGTAAAACCATGATCACATCATTGTGCACTCAGATGCTATATTACACTACTATACTCGGCCACCTGATAAGAATGCTTTCTAGTCTGACCCATAAATCAAGGTAACATATGGAATTACTTCACCAACCACTACATCCGAGACTATATTAAACGTGTAGTAATGTCATGTGCAATCACCTAATAGCTACAACATCATATGTACAATATAGCAGTGTTAGCAGCAGTTACTGGAGAACTTGTGACACTGGGAAGAGTAATCACACTATAGTATAAGGAGGTGCACAAATATTAGCCAATTTGAGGTGATCTACAGATTCATGCCAAAAGAATGAGGCCGAGTTGTTGTTCAATACTGAGAAAACTTGAAGAGCTGCTTTCATTCAGTCTTCAGTGCTCATTGTCACTCTAGCTACTAGCAAAGTCACACTGACTGTGTAACGGGTTCAAATTCCAAGGTTCGACCATGTACTTGGCTTTATACACCTTCACTGACAGCTTCTGACACCCTCACTTGCTAGCAATACAGCCAATACAACGAATGCACATTATAGAGAAATACTCCATTTCCTTATTTCCCATTTCTGGTTTCCTAATTTCCCATTCCTCCTTTTAGTAACACCCTACAACCTTCACGTACACATTACATCACAAATGCAGCTACACCCATCATCTACTTTTGTTGCAGACAAACACAATTACAAATAAAAATAATAAATAAATATACAGAAAGTTCAAAACTGCAAGATTACTTGCCTTGCGCTAAGGCGCTCGGCGATTAATAGTGTCCGTATGCCATACTATTTGGCAAGAGAAAACTTCAGTGTTTTTACAAGTGGTAGGATTTTGAGTAAAGAGTTTGTTGTTAATAGCCCAAACAGATTGTTTAAGATAAGATTGGCAGATTTTAGCATGGCAAAGTGTACCCAATTCAAAATCTTTCCTCGTAACTTTCTTGCTATAAGGCATATATGTATAACCAAGAGCCCATGCATAAGCACCACAAAGCCTTGTGGCACTTATGGGCTCATAGTATAACTCGGCTTAATATTAATATATCACAAACATAGCATGGACAATAGTTGTGTGGTTGTTCTTTGTGGTGTTTAAGCCACTTTTTCTCTATCCACTCTGTTTTCTGTACAACTGTTAAAAAACCAGTGGTTTACATGCTCAGGGGATTACCCTGTGTTTCAATTAGTTATCAAGATGGCTGGTACAGAAATTTAGTTTGTTTAGTTTATTCTGTGGTGCAGTTGTTTAATCGTAAAGTGTAACAGCTACTGTTTTTAGAAGATCTGGATATTTTAGTAGTAATGGTAGTACTCATGCATCCACTCACATGGCTTCTTGTAATTTATTGCTTTATAGACTTAATTAATGGAGAGGCTTTCTGTTTGTTTGTAGGAAGACTTTTTATATTACTGCAAATACTTGTACTTGCCATGCAAACTATCCTTAGCAATGTTGGTTCTCACTTCTCAGAGCATTTGTACCGATTACCAATATGGTAGAAATTGCAATATCAATAACCAATCTAATTACTGATCAGATTATTGGCACATCTCTCTCTATAGTACTTGACAGGATAGTGACAATAATTGCTTCTTGTAATCGTGAAGGTATTATGAAAGCAGCATCTCACATGTAAAACTATTTCAAGTTCCCCCTTGTCAATCGTGATTTGAGAGCATTGAACAATGATTTAATGCTCTCAAATCAACAGTATTTGAACAGTATTTGCATGGTTGAGTATTTCAGGAGCTTATAAATGCCGAATGCCTTTGCAGTGGTTGATCTAGATGGGTTTCTGGGGTTTCGAGAGAAACCCCCTTTTAAATTTAACTCAATGGAAGTCTAAATACATAAAACATTGTTGTACTGACAATTTGTCATATCAAACAACTATATACCACTGTATTTCAATAGCATGCATGCAGCTGCACTTAACTGACACCATTGATAGCTATTAAACCCTCAGCAACACCTCACTTTTCATCTCCCACTGCATTAAAAATGATCGAGATACTCTAATAGAGCAGTCAAGCAACTACTCTAATAGAACAATCAAAGCATCCGCCATTGCTTTGACACTTTTAAACTCCTGGTATTTCAATCTTGAATAGCCTTGTGTTATAAGCCATTTCTCTGTTTGTGTGTATGTGTGTACATCAGGCTTGTTGTAATTACTCACTGAAAATAATCAGTACAATTACAATTACTTTTTGAAGCCAATCTAATGATTACAATTACAATTACTTCAATATGTAAAATAATGATTAATAATTACAATCACTTTTCAATTACTATTGTACATTGGGGTACAACAATAACTTACAATTCTCCAGCATTAATCTTAACTGTTCAAACTTTTTTGGTAATAGTCTACATCTATTCGGTATGAGAACATTGCCACTATGGCTGAATACTCACTCAAATGGTGCAAATGTTGTTTTTTGCTATTGTACTTAAAATGGAGTATTTGTTTGCTTTTAAAGGGCTTTCATCCTTTGTAAACTCTGTGTCATCTAGATACATTTAAATTCTTTCTTTACTATTGAACATATGTACTCCATAGATATCCCATACTGTACATAAAATGTTAAATTATGTGGTCAACAAATACATGCCTATAATTTCAATAATTTACTGCAGCTGCATGGGCCACATGTCATACACATGGGGTTGTGTACATAGTATAGTCAAGTTATGGAGTAGTACTTTTATATAGCATAACTTTGATTCCTTACGTTTAATTACATAATGATTATTGACTGAACAGCTAATTACAATTACAATTACCATTACTTTTATGCTCAGTGAGCAATTACAATTACAATTTCTTAAAAACTGCTAATGATTAGTAATTAATTACAATTACAATTACAATAAGCAAAAATTAAAGTAATAATATTAAATTGGACATAAGAGCACCAAGGAATATTAACACTATCATCAAAATATGCATTACTCCATTGTAGTTCTTATACTGAATGAATGCACACATCCATATGATGTGGGATGTGTAAAAGAGAGTGGACAGATAATGATACTGTAATTCTTTTTCATTGTAGTTTGCTCGTCCAAAAGTCTTTGGTCTTCCAGCTGATCTTGTTAAAGCAGAAGAAGGTAAAGAAAAGCTTGAGAAAGCCATCACAACATTTGAGAGCTACTTTTTGAGTAGAGGAAAATTTATTGGTGGAGATGATATTTCTATTGCTGACCTGAAGCCATTGTGTGAGCTAACCCAAATATCTATGACTGATTATAAACCCTACCAGGATGGCTCTAAGGTTGATGTTTGGATGAAGAACTGTAAAGAGATATTAGGACCAGCGTATGACAAGGCTCATAAATTTGTTAATGATGTAATTGAGCAGGGCTTGTTCAAGTCTAATAGTTAACCATGTCGTGGTGGCCATGACTGAGATTGATACTGTTGATTGACTATGTATTTGTTACTTGTTAACATTTTACAATCTTTGTAGTAACACAATTGACAAAGAATATGCAAATGTTGCTGTCTTGGTTGCAAGTTTATATAGCAATAACTAATGGCCAATACTTTCAGTATACCTCTTACTTGATTGATTGATTTGTAACTGGAATAATCAGGGGTGGATCTAGGATTTCCCAAGAGGGGTGCTAAACTAGGGGGCATCTATAGCGGGGGCTGGAAACTAGTTGATACAACTAGTAGTGTAGTGAGAGAAGCACACTCAGCATAAGGAGCATGCAACATCAAAGGGCATGCATGCCCTTACAGGAAAAGTTTGCTTTCTGAGATCAAATATGGCAATACTGAGGATTTCCAAATCTTTGCAACACATCTGAAACAGCAAAGCAGAAAAATGTGATCCAGTACGTCACTTCCTTTTTACCCATTCAACGGTTATGATTCAATCAAGTCATTTGTTGATAGATTTTATACTCGTGTGTCAGTGTTTCACTGGTCTCATGGTGTGTTATAAGAATTTTAAATTTCACGTGATGGACGTGCACGTCAGTGAACGCATTGCATTTTGGTGTTGCAAAGATTTGGAAATCCTCAGTAACATTGACTGAATAAGCATTGTGAGCCACTTCAATTATTTTCTAGCCATGGTAACTATAGCTTTCATTTAAAATGAACAACATATAGTATGGTATGCTTGAGTTCAAAGTTGAAGTTCAAGGAGTCTAGGGAAGTTGGTCTTGTTCTTTATAGTTTAATGAATTGTATATAATGGTTGATGTTCTATTCAGATAGCCATTCTTTTATGCAAACAGGCATTCCTACACAACAGTCAATGGGAGCCAACATCGGTTTATGAATACAGTTAAGTGGTACAACCTGGCTGCTAATCAACTTATTCAATAACCTTTTCCCATGCATTTAATTGTAGGTTGGAGTGACAACAGTTGGGTACGCGGCACTATACCTACACAAAATGTTCTAAATTGTTCTATGTATATACACAGGTGACATCTTTGCCGCTAGTTACCTTATTGATGATAATTAATTGATTGCATTATTTTGTCACACTTTAGGCATAATATATTACTATTAGCTAATGTGCAATTAAAATATTTTAATGGTAAAAGATATAACTGCATGTACAAAAATCAATAATCTAAAATGTCCACAAACATACTTAACATATCTAGTTTCTTTTCGGTGTATGTATCATCGGCATGCTTACAAAAACAATCTTAGGTAAATAAAGTTTGGCTACTACAATGGGATATAAAACTTCACTACCACTATATTATATAGCTGTGCCACTAGGTCCTACATTTCTTATATTTGATTCATCCCGGCCATCCCTTTTCGGAAAGTTTTACAGGGACATGCTGTTATTCTCAACATCAGGAGATGGAGCGATTTTCTTCACATTTGGTATGTAGACTCCCCTAGCTGGGCGGCACGTCTCTAGCAAATTTGGTTCCAATCGGATAAGGGATCACAGAGCTACATAGGTGTGAAAATTGCGTTTTCTTTCTTCCTGTTAATATACTCACGGTGTGGCGCGCCGACTTCTTGGGCCGCACGACACACTACCGTGTGTCTTGATATGATCATTTCTACAAGGAACCCATTTAACCCACTTTTTGGCTATGAAAAGCTACAGGATATGGTAAGTACATGACAGAAGAACTTGTAGGGACTGTGCCAAAAATTACATCATTGTTCTATTCCACATATCTCCAAAAATATACATTATTCATTGTCTCTCAGAATTTATGCAGCCATTTCCGAGATACGAGCGAACAAAATTTCGTTTTAATTTCTTCGTTTTTTTTCTTCATCTTCTTTATTTCGCACACTTCGTAAAATTCGCCATACAACACGAATGCGTGCTCGGATTGGGCTGAAATTTGGCACACTTAAAGGGCTCATTAAGGCGGATCTCCGTACCAACTTTGGTAGGAATCCGATGAACATTCACGGAGTTATGACCGATTATTTGCGTAAAATAAGGTCGAAGGTCTGTCACGCCTACAGGGTAAACCCCTTGGAGGAATCAGTTGAAAATTGATATGTAGATGGAGCAACCATCGTAGGAGTGCCTTTTTGTGGTTTGAAAGGAATCGAGATAAACACCATGGACCATGGAGATATGACACAAAACCCAACCTGTGTCAAAATTATGCGATCGATTTTTTGAATAAAAAAACTATTAGTTTTCGTGTCTACCAGGCAAACCGCTTAGAGCAACGAGCTGAAAATCAGTATGTAGCTGGAATAATCATTATAGAAAGTCCTTGCAGTAGTACAGAAGAATGGGATTACAAATCACTGAGTTATGATTCGAAAGGCAACTACGTGCAGCAAATGCGAGATCGAGATACTCTAATAGAAAAGTCACCCTAATAAAGTATTTATAATTTACTCAGTTATATTACATTGCAAGTTATTCTGTAGGGAATTCAGCTACAAACAAGTCACCCTGTAGTCAGATCAGCTAGAAGAAGGTACCTAATAGAGAGTTCAGCTACAAAGAAGCCATCATGTAGAGAGTTCAGCTCAAATAAATCACCCTGTAGAGAATTCAGCTACAAAAAAATTGCACTGTAGAGAGATCAGCTAGAAGAAGTTACCTTGTAGAGAGTTCAGTTACAAAGAAACAATCATGCAAAGAGTTTAGCTGTAAACAAATCACCCAGTAGAAAGTTCCGCTGTGAACAGATCACACTGTAGAGAGTTCAGTTAGAAACAAGTCATCCTGTAGAGAGATCAGCTAGAAGAAGTCACCTTGTAGAGAGTTCAGTTACAAAGAAACAATCATGCTAAGAGTTTAGCTGCAAACAAATCACCCAGTAGAAAGTTCCGCTATGAACAGATCACAGTGTAGAGAGTTCACTTAGAAACAAGTCATCCTGTAGAGAGATCAGCTAGAAGAAGTTACCTTGTAGAGAGTTTAGTTACAAAGAAACAATCATGCAAAGAGTTTAGCTGCAAACAAATCACCCAGTAGAAAGTTCTGCTATGAACTGTAGAGAGTTCAGTTAGAAACAAGTCATCCTGTAGATAGATCAGCTAGAAGAAGTCACTTACAAAGAAACCATCATTTAGAGAGTTCAGCTTCAAACAAATCACCTGTAGAGAATTCAGCTACAAACAAATCACCCTGTAGAGAGTTCAGCTACAAACAAGTCACCCTGTAGAGAGATCAGCTAGAAACAAGCCACCCGTAGAGAGTTCAGCTGGAAGAAGTTACATTGTAGAGAGTTCAGCTACAAAGAAGCTACCATGTAGAGAGTTCAGCTGCAAACAAATCGCCCTGTAGAGAATTCAGCTACAAACAAATTACCCTGTAGAAAGATCAGCTAGAAGAAGTTACCTTGTAGAGAGTTAAGCTACAAACAAATCACCCTGTAGAGAGTTCAGCTAGAAACAAGTCACCCTATAGAGAGATCAGCTAGAAACAAGTCACCTGTAGAGAGTTCAGCTAGAAGAAGTTACATTGTAGAGAGTTCAACAGTTTAGCTGCAAACAAATCGCCCTGTAGAGAATTCAGCTACAAACAAATCACCCTGTAGAAAGATCAGCTAGAAGAAGTTACCTTGTAGAGTGTTCAGCTACAAACAAATCACCCTGTAGAGAGTTCAGCTACAAACAAGTCATCTGGTAGAGAGATCAGCTAGAAAGGATCACCTTGCAGAGGTCAGCTACAAAGAAATCACCCTGCTTCATCTTTTCTTCTTCCTGTAGTAAAGAAAAAAATGACAGGTTAAAAAGCCCTAAAGCCGGCCATAGGCCGGCTTTGGGGTATACAAATACAAAAAGAAGTGAAATCTAATCCAAAACAGCCAAGCTGTAAAAAAAGAGTGCGGCCCTGAGAAAGGCTATGGTGAAAAAAGATGTGAAATCCAAGGTGGTGGCCAAGAAATGGCTGTGATGGTAGGATAATGGTAAAAATTTTAATAACGACAATTCAGGTGAATTTGGTGCCGCTTGATCTTGGCACAAAATTCACCTGAATTGTCGTTATTAAAATTTTTACCATTAACCTACCATCACAGCCATTTCTTAGCCGCCACCTTGGATTTCACATCTTTTTTCACCATAGCCTTTCTCAGGGCCGCACTCTTTTTTTACAGCTTGGCTGTTTTGGATTAGATATATATATATATATGTCTCAATAATGTGTATTAATATGAATAATGTGTATTTTATTAATACAGTGACTACACGTGATTACCTCCCATAATTATTGTACATCTTTCTTTTGACTCTTTAGATGGCTGACACAGCAAATCTAATTTCAATAAATTCTTTTTTGATACCTGACTAATGAAGTAAAGGAATAAGAAGATGTACTTCCAGAAGATGATTCGTCCAAACATGGAATGGAATAGCTACCACTTCCCTTTACTTTTGCAACAAATTGTTGATGGGGCTTTGAAGCAGGAAAATTTTAGATATAATCAATTAAGGCAGGATAGATAATTTAGTGGCATGGAAAGATGGTTAGTGATAGAGAACTAAACTTTTTTGATGACTGCTCTATTAGAGTATCCAATAGAAAATTAATTGTTATTATTAGTGTATCTATTATCACAATACAGGAATAATAATTATTACATTTTCTGCCTATGCATACAAAATCAATGCTTACACCCTTTAAATTGATGTTAAGCATATAGAAACATGTGTTATATAATTTACTTACAGGTGAAAGAGTGAATTATATTGTATACGGGATCACATATGAGCTACCGCCCTAAGTACATCATCTTATACATATTCTCTTATACCATGTGGGATTCTTTATTAACATAATGTGACCCAATTTAGGAAAATCAGTCTTAATGTCACATTTGACAATTAACTCAAATATTTATGACCTAAATTAAGTATTCCAAGCAATTAATTGATCAGCTTTACAATGGTTACAATTGTTAGTCAGTACCTTGATTTACTACAAATTCTGAGAAATAATCTAACAGGTACCAAACTGTCTTAACAGTACAGGGGTGGATCCAGGAGCTGGCAAGGGCAGGGACACAAACAAGCTAAGTTGTAGGTGGTTGGGCCGTGGAGAGTGCATTCTCTTATTAGTTGCTGTATATTTGAAGCAGCAAATAATCACCTCTTAGTAGTAGCTCACTGTAGCAACACAATAATTATTTTTAGAGGTGCTCAGTTGCTTTGACTTCGGTTTCAGGTGAGTTTGCAATAAATGTACATCTTTTTCATGAGTTATATAGCTTGGCCTGACAAGTATGTTTAGTATATTTCAATCAAAGAAGTAGCTATGGGTCCTCCACAATGGTGTGAATGGAATGGAAGGAGGGAGGGAGGGAATTTGCCCCAAATGCCCTATCCTGGATCCGCCATTGCAGTGACACAGTGAATTGTGAATTTCTAATTATTTTACACGTGACATTAAGACTGATTTTCCAAAATCGGGTCACAAGTATGGAAGCATAAAACAATTCAGTTGTCAAGTGAGGTAAATGCATGCTACTTGCAAATGTGGAGAAAAAGAAGGATGTTTGCAAGTCCGTCTATTTCAAATCTTCAGATAAATAGAATCTCCCACTGTAGATATCATAAAGCACCAACAGAAACTCAGTAAATTGGCTGTACATGAAAGAAGAAAGAGAACATACTATAATTAAGGATGTGGGAATTATGAACAAATAATTTTAGAAATAGTGATAAGAGTTAAGTCACTCAGGAATTTGAAACAGTCTTCTCACACTGTTTGTATTATAGATTAAGACACTAAATAGAGCAGTCACTCACTCTAACAGAATGATCAGAGGAAAGTGCCAAGTACTCTTTTACTACATTAGACACTAAGCATTCTGCTAAACTTCCTTGCAAAAGCAATTATCTCAACATTTTGGTTACAAAAGATTATGAAAATAGAATACAATTTATATAATAGACAACTTACTGGAATATAATAATGGTAAAAATTTAAACATAATTCCTACAACGTATTTAAATGGTTGTATTACTATGCACATGTGCAGGTAATGCAGAGAATCATGGTGGTGGAATGGTGGCATCCTTGCAAATAGGGCAAAGAGGCATAAAACTGATTAGTTACTTAACAATAGTGATATAATAGATTTACTGTGCTTAATTTACAAAATAAAACAATGATGCTAAAATACCAGCAAGACAAAAATACGACATGATGTATCTAACCTCAGGGGCGTAGGGAGGGGGGGGGGGGGTTCCGGGGGGTTCAGGAACCCCCCCTGTAAAATTTAGACTTCTGCAAGCAGGATCCTAACACACCATTTAGTGTGGCAGGACAAAATGAGTGAGCAATATAGTGTAATGACACAGCACAACAATTGATACAACTTACATTCATCTCTCAGGGAAGGATTTACGGAGGTAACATGAGCCCTCTTCAAAACTTGTTAAAAAGATCGATATACTCTAATAGAGCAGTCAGGTATATACTCTAATAGAGCAGTCAGGTATACTCTAATAGAACATGCATGTAAATATCCATGTCCATATGAAGTTTATCAGACATTCCAACATTAAATGCAAAACTTAGCATGACGTTATACTGCTATAATTTTCTTGACAGTGGCTGGTCTACTTTATTGTATGATTATTAATTAGTTAACTATTATTGTATATAAGTTTTTGCTATGTAGTTGCAAATTTGTTAAATTCTTTTTGTACAGATCAGGCTTTACAGGCTCCTTGAGCCTTCTTTACCTGTAATACTAATACTAATACTATAGCTTTGGTGTGCAATGTTTAAAGATATAGAGCTCCAGTAATTTATCACTTGTGTTATGCAAAATAAATTCATGCTATGCATATTTGTATAGTTATATTGTTTTGGTTGTCATTTGTATCAGTGGATTCATGGCTCCTATACCGCAGTGAGATATAACCATCACTTACAGATTACTATATGTGTCTCTATGTGCTATGCTGTCTGTTTCCACTAGGTGACTTTATCTAGTACTACCTTCATCCCAGGGGCACTTAATGCATCATAATTAATGTACTTTTTGCATAAAATATAGCAATTTGCTGAGTTCTGATTTATTAAAATATTGAAAGTCTCTCAGCGGCTGGGGGCTGTGCCCCCAGACCCCTGCTTCTAGTAACTCAATGCTGGTGCTGGAACCCCCCTTCAAAAAATCCTGGCTACGCCCCTGCATAGCTAGCTAGTAGTACAGTTTTGATTAAAATACTGAACTTTATGTCAGGTCAAGATCAATAACTCGTGAAAATATGCACATAACATTAATTTATAGTTACAAATTCACAGCGAATTAGTCAAACTAGCCATAAAATTGTCACTCAGCACCTTCAAACGTACTAAAGCGCCTCTAAAAATAATTATAGTGTTGTTGCCTTTAAAGACCTTTTAAACAGCTTTTAAGACTTCACAACCATCTGCAAAGGCCAAAATGGCAAAGTCGACACTGAGATACTACTAAGAGGTGATTTTTTTTGCTGCTTCAAAAACGCAGCAATTAACAAGAGAATCTGGGTCTCCCCAACCACTTACCACTTAACCTGTTTGTGCCCCTCCCCTTGCCAGCTGCTGGATCTGCCTCTGCAGCCCATGCACTTCCCTAGGTGAAAGCTACCATACACAGATACTGTGCGATAACGACGCATGCGCAATAACTATTATTCCAAACAAAACACAACATACATCAGGCCTGCCAACTCTCACGGGTTTACCGTGAGTCTCACGGTTTTACTACCCTGCTCAAGGGCAGCAGATCGAATCTCACGGTTTTTGAGAAAAGTCGAGACCTTTTTTTTTTTTTTTTTTTTTTTTGGTCTCAGCATAGCATCTACCAGTTTTTTTTTACTACACACTGCAATACTACAATAAAGGTACAGAAATCTCAAGATTTTTTTACTTTCCAGGTTGGCAGGCCTGCATACATATAGGTTACAACAAACATATACATTATAGCTAGTAGGGCTGGGAGATAGTATATGCATATCGGAATATCGGGATAGTATCACTAGCTATCAGTATCGCCTATATCGCTTGAAAATTTACTACTATCGGACAGTAATTAACAAGTAAAATACGGAGAAATATCTGCAAAATAGCTACTTTATAATAATAACTTTTTGGAACAAGAATCAGCCTAAAAGGCTGTTTAATATCTTATGCAAAATACATGCATGGGTACATCCCTCCTTACAACTCTCTTTGAAGGCAACTAGTAGGAAATACTGAGGTGAATATCACTATCGTTTTACTATCGTCTATCGTGAACAGTGTCTTGAATGATATCGTTCGAACAGTGAAAATTTCACTATCGCTCAGCCCTACATTATAGTATACAGCAACAGACCACAGTGACCGGATTTGCAAAAAAGGTACCTTTTTCACACACAAAATTTGACCCATTTTTTGAACTTTAAAGCTTCATAACTTTTTGATCATGGCATATAATTGCTTGAAATTTTCAATGAATGTAGCTACAGTGTCTGGCTACATTGTGATACTAAGAGCAAGTTAATCAGTATAAGGAGTCAAGTGTTACATCATTTTGTTTGCTGGTATTCAAATGTGTGGAAAAGGTACCTTTTCGCAAATCCAGTCACCTATGGTGATACAATGCTAATTACAGTTTACATGATACAGATACAAAATCCAGCATAGCTAAACTTATATAGCTTGCATACCTCTTGAATGAATATTAGCTACTAAAGCTGCAAACAAGTCAGTTGCTCCTTGTGAGGTCCACTGAAATCTGCTATGCCTATAAAGACTGAAATCTGAGCTGTAAATTTCACTGAAGCAGTAAAAAATGAAGACACTACAGAATTGTGGTTTCTAAGATGCCTTATATGTACAACACTTAAATGATTTCTATTATGTAATATAACTTGCATAGACATGGAGAATACAGATGATGTACCCGCATCGTATTCCTCACCCTCAAAAACCTTAGCAGCAATCAACTTCTCTCTCCACGACATTTTAATGCAGCGAAACGAGTGTAATCTTGTTCTATCTCAAGCTGTATTGCCAGATGATCAAATGGAATCATCAAGCAATTGACTAGACCCACTAGTACAATGTAAAAATCATAGTAATCATACCCTCAAATTTTTAATCATCAATTGTCGAAGTATTAGAAGCCAAAATAAAAGAAATGAGTTATCTGCACTACTTTTACACTACAACATTGATATCGTCCTTGGAAATGAATCTCATATCGATTCTACATTTTTATCATCCGAAATCTTACCTAGCTCTTACAAAATTATCAGAAAAGACCGTTCATTGGGTGGTGGTGGCGTATTTATAGGTTTTAGAGACAGTATTATTATCTCAGAACTTTCAAATCCATCTAATGAAGCAGAAATGATCTGGGCAAAACTCCAAATCCCAAATAGCAAACCTTTGTGTCTGTGTTCATTTTATAGACCTCCTAATAACAATGTCACACCTATTACCATGTTAAATAACTTTCTTTCAAACATGTCCCATAATGAATCATCTCAAACACCGCAAATACTATTAGCAGGAGATTTCAATCTTCCTAGTATCTCTTGGATAGATGGTACAGGCCAAATCAGCCCTAATCCGACTTATGGTACTGATGTAAACCAGTTACTGTTAGAATCCGTAAACGAGTTTGGGTTAGATCAACTAGTTACTGAACCTACCCATGGAGAAAACATCCTTGATCTAATCTTTTCATCACACCCTGAATCAGTCACTAATTTGGAGATCATTCCTGGTATCTCAGATCATGGAGCTGTGTACTGTGAACTAATGCTAAACAACAAACAAGAATCTGACGATATTGTGCACCCAATATTTCTTTATGACAGGGGTAACATGACTCAACTCAGATCTGATATTTCAACCTTTCAGGCTGAATTTCTTTCCTCTGACCCCTACTCTAATAGTGTTCAAGAAAACTGGGACAAATTCAAGCAGGCCATTAATAATGCAATAACTACTAATATACCTCAAACAATGTCTAAACCTAATAAAGAATTACCATGGATAACTAGTAACATCAAGAAACAAATGAAACAACGTAAAAAATTATACAATAAGGCAAGACGTTTACAAACAGAAGAAGCATGGCATAACTATCGCAGCATAAAGAACAGCATAATTAATCTTATCCGTGAAGCTCATAGCAAGTATCAAAACAAGATGTTCTCTAATAATGGTGGTGTTAATTATAAGAAATTCTGGAGGTATGTCAAAACCATTCGTAAAGATACTCATGGAATTGCACCTCTTAAAGTGAAGGGTTCACTTGTGTACCATTCTAAAGACCAGGCTGAGATTCTCAACAAACAATTTCAATCTGTTTTTACTAAAGAAGACCTATCTTATATTCCTGAAAGCCCTGAACTTCCCATAACACCATTGCTCAATATACCAATCTCAGTTGATGGAGTTAAAAAGTTACTTTTCTACCCTGGACTCCTCCAAATCGTGTGGCCCTGATAACATACCAGCTCGCATTCTTAAGCACTGTTGTGATGAAATAGCTCCAATCTTGACAGTAATATTCACTCAGTCCTTGAACTCTGGCAACCTACCAGAAGATTGGCTTACAGCCAATGTCACACCAACATTCAAAAAGGGAGATAGAGCCAATCCCAGTAACTATCGACCTATCTCCTTAACTTCCATATGTAGTAAACTGTTAGAACACATCCTCTACCACAGCATAATGGATCACTTGACTGCTTACCAAATACTTTGTGATAAACAGTACGGCTTCAGACCCAATCACTCTTGCGAGACCCAATTACTTAATATTGTAGAAGAAATCCAGCTATCACTGGATCATCACCATGCAGTTGACCTAGTGTTCATCGATTTCCGTAAAGCATTTGATACTGTACCACACCAACGCCTAATGAAGAAACTACACCATTATGGAATTCAAGGTAACATCTATAATTGGATATTCAGCTGGCTAACAAGGAGAACGCAAAGGGTAGTCATCAAGGGTCACAGTTCAACATCTATTCATGTTGATTCAGGAGTTCCACAGGGTACAGTCTTAGGCCCACTAATGTTTTTATTATACATCAATGACATTACTACTAACATCACATCCAGTGTCAGACTATTTGCAGATGACTGTGTACTACACCGTGTCATTCACTCAGAACAAGATCATCATCTTTTACAACAGGACTTAAACTACATCATCCAATGGACTAAGCGATGGCAGATGAGCCTAAATACCAACAAATGTGCTATACTCACCTGTTCTAGATCTACCTCACCACCTGAGTTCCAGTATTACATAGACAATGAAGCACTTACTCGTACAAATCAGCATCTATATCTCGGAGTCCTATTCCACTCATCAATGTCATTCTCTCCACACATTAGCAACATCACTAGTAATGCAATAAAGTCACTAAACTTTGTGAGATGTAACTTAAACAATTGTGATGAATCAGTTAAATCCGCTGCCTACCTGGGACTAATTCGACCAAAACTAGAGTATGCATCCTCAGTCTGGGATCCTCACTTATCTAAAGATATCCAAGCCATTGAGAGGGTGCAGAGAATTGCTGCCAGATGGGTAAAATCTAACTACAACTGGGAAAACAGTGTGACCAGCATGCTTTCAGAGTTGCAATGGCCCGCATTGAACATTAGAAGACAAATTTCAAGGCTCTCTATCTTATACCAAGGACTACACAATTCAGTTTCACTAGAAATACCTACCTATATTACAGCCACCACCACCACACCCTTCACTAGATTTCAACATTATTTTCACTTCAATATACCTACTGCTAGAACTAATTTTTATCATAATAGTTACTTTCTAAAATCCTTTCGTGATTGGAACTTACTACCCATTTCTGCTATCGAAGCTGCTACTCTAGATAATTTTACTAATAAACTACGTAAGTTATTAATTGTATAACTATATTATCGTAACTTTTCTTTTTTTTCTTTTCTATTGTAATATATGCACTATAACTCACTGATTGATTGTAACTGTATGCTGTAACTTATTATTTATGAATAGTAATTGTAATCAACACATGCACTGTTTATTATTAGTAACTGTAACATACACAATGTAGCATACATACTTTAACTTATTGATTGTAACGTGTTCTGTGATTTACATCCTAGGCAAACCAGCTGTGCTGCCTGCCTAGTAATTAATAATAAAGAAAAAATAAAGAGTGTGCTAAAATTCCATTGGGAGATTTACGGAGATTTTATTGTGCAAAATTTACAGACTTCCGGAATCGCTACTCCACATCCAAAATTACAATCAACATCAATCAATTATGCAATTTATTTCATGACCTTAATAGTAATTAGATTTTCTTTAATTGTCTGGAACAAGTAAGTACCCTGGGCAACAATCAAGGTACTTGCTTGATTGGCGGCGCCGTCAAACAATCTGTCAGACGGCGCCACCAGACTAATTACCCACTCAAATGGGGACTAATCCCAGGGAGCTGCAGCTCCAGTAAACTTAAAACAATAAGTTATTTGCACAGAGTGATTGCGCATGGTTACTTTTTGCACTGCATTGCTTCATGGATCATCAGACAACTGGGTGGAGATACATATCGCGCATGCGCAACTAAAGGTTAAATACCTCAGTCAGACTTCAGTATTCAGTAAAGGTCATACGGTACCTGAAGGCCTCAAGATTCCGGAACTACGTGTCTTCTACGATCTACTCTCCCAGCCATGTAGGGCTGTTGTCTTATTTCTTGAAAT
Source organism: Dysidea avara (assembly GCF_963678975.1). Taxonomy (NCBI): domain Eukaryota; kingdom Metazoa; phylum Porifera; class Demospongiae; order Dictyoceratida; family Dysideidae; genus Dysidea; species Dysidea avara. Next base: position 12,511,752 of record NC_089281.1, read on the forward strand.
GAATAAGATTCCTTATGAGTCTGTGCTGATCAGTTTACGTGAAGGTACGTGATGTTGATGTTGTGAAGTAATGGTACCTTGGGTAGCATTCGATAGGTTCACTGAGTTTTGCAACACCATTACACAGTGGTGCTAGTCCAAGTGTATATCCGTCACATGCAGGACTAGTCTCGCGTGGCCAGACCGCTTTTTTCCGTGTATTGGGTGGGGGGAAAAGGGTCTGGTGCAACTCCAATAGCTGTTTACTTCTGAGCCGTCCCAGACACTGGGGACGCTAATTGAATAACATTGGCCGCAAAGGAGGCGCCATGACGTCGGTGAAACAATGAAATATTCATAACACTCCTGCTCCGGTTGTGAGTCTTGTTACACGATGAGGATGAACTTTCAAGATGCTTTAAAAGAGATATCGGAGCAAATTAAGATTCATTTAAAGGATAAACGGATCGAAGCCATCTCGAGTTTACTTACTGACGTCATTGACGCCTCCTTTGCGGTCAATGTTATTCAAACAGCTATTGGGAGTTGCACCAGACCCTTTTCCCCCCACCCAATACACGGAAAAAAGCGGTCTGGCCATGCGAGACTAATGCAGGACATGTCCCAGGCAGCGTTGCATTGTAACTCAGGGTACAAACCCGTGACAAAATATAAGTTAGTGAGAAGGGTCCAAATGAGAATGAAACCGTGTGGTAGTCTAGCTATGTTGTCTGAGACATCTGTGATGCATAGATGTGATGCACTCAGTCTCTGATGCTTGAATTCGTGTAGGGATAGTCACATGCTCTAGGGCGTGTCTCATTATTTTTATTATTAAGTACACCGGAAGTAACTCGTACTCTTGCAGTTCTGCAGCACGCACAAAACTGTTCAAGAAGTCATAAGGCCAATCTGATATTTATTACTTTTCCAATTTACTTGCTTATACCCAAGAGGTCATGCAGTCACTTGATGATGGCCATCAAATTTCATATTTCAGTGGTGAAATTTTGGCAGGAACTTTTTGCTCTGCTCTGTGTCATGAAGCCATAAAAGATGTGTTGTTCATCATGTGGTGATAGCTATACTACGTTCAGTGCATGGCGTAGCAATACTGGGGCCTGTGCCCCACTGTCAGTTTTCCAGGCCCCATTGTCAGTAAATGTTGTAACTCACATGATCCGACGTGACAATTAATTTCTCACAACGCTATATCATAACTTTTTATATGACTGCTGCATGTACGATTTCCTAGTTATTCACCATAAATAACGTAAATAGGCAAACTTAATATATTCCATTGAATGCCCACTATCACATGATAGCAAGTTTAAAAGTAAGTATAAGTGGGCATCACGATTAAGTCAAGGTGATAACACACTACTCTATACTCTATAACTGAGGTGTTGAGTGAGACGTTCATCTTGATATAGAAGACTGATTTGCAAGTGTTAAGGTAATATTCCTTTTAATGCCTGCTGCAAAAAAGATTGTGAATAGTGATGATGCTATTGGTATGAATAAAACGATGCTAGTGATCGGACATCAGTTAATGATACTAAGGAGATTGTTGATATTTCAAAATTTCGAGGTGTAGTGTACACATTCCTTTTAATTCCCACTATGGTTTAGCGGATCGTCAATAGCGCAGAGCTGATAATGTTCTTTCACTGGCAGCATTTTGGGTGGCGCACGTCATTTTAGTGAGAAATCCTATAATTATACTTGTTAGTGTTTAAGCCCATGTGCTGTTTTTCTTGAGGTTTCATTCTTCATCCAAATTTTCTACCATCATCTCAATTTTCTACCATCATCTCATTGGTGATCATTTTAGCTGTAGTTCAGTCAGACTGAAAAATTGCAACTGTTTATACTAAAGCAAATGAGATCAAACCAGGGCTATAGTAGCACATGTCAATTTGGTTTGGTATATACACAGTAAAAACAAACTAGTGAACGTCACTAATAATGGCTGCCACAATGCTCACTATTTTTGTGTAGTGACGTTCACTACTAAGTTTGTAGTGAACGTCACTACATTGACCACCAAGTAGTGACGTTCACTACAAAAAGTAGTGAGTATTGTGGCAGAGCAATTCACTACTAATTTTTTACAGTGTATGGTTTGTTTTATAGTTGTTTGTACTAGTCTAGTTCAGTTTACACTTGTTGAAAACAGAAGTATACTAGTTCAGTGGCGATTCTAAACCTGACCCACAGGAGGGGCCAAGTAGGGAACAGTATGGCTATTAATTGTTTTATGGCTGTAACATAAGGTAGAATTTCAGGGGGGTCTGGGGATGCAATCCCCAGGATTTTGCAATTTGAAGGCTTGAAAATAGTCTAATATTTATTCTAAAAACATGAAAAAATGCTAAAAATAACAATGCCAATCTATACTGCAACTTTTCCCCAAGATTTAAAAAAAGTTTTTTTCAGCAGGGGGGCCATGAATTGCCTATGTGCTAGTTGATGTGTAGTACCTAGTGTAAGTTTCTCAGTAGTTGTCTGATTATACATTCACCAATTTTCTTTTCAAACTACAGGTGAACAAAAAAAAACATGAAGGTCTAGGAAAAGTCAATCCTTTCAGAACTGTCCCTGCAATGGATGATAATGGATTGTGCTTGTGTGAAAGGTAAGTAGTTATAGCATATGACACATTCTGGAAATTTGTAGATAATATGTTTATGTATTCCTCATCTAGTGGAGCTATTCTAAGGTACCTTGCAGCAAAGTACAAAGTTCCTGACCACTGGTATCCCAGCAAACTAGAGGATCGTGCCAGAGTAGATGAATGTCTTGACTGGAGTGACTCAAACATCAGGGCTGGAGCTGGTGGTTACTTTGTGAATAAGGTATATTATCAAACAGTATAGTAGTACTGTTTAAGTATAGGAAAGTGATGTATGCCGCCTAAAATTCCACCTTTAAAAATCATCATAGAGACATCTTACATGTCACTTTTATGGAATAATATTAGGCCATCTAGCATCAATCAAATACAGCATTGAAAACAAGAAAACATTTACAGGCAGCCGGATATGGAATTTTAAAAAAATTGCTGAAATTTAAATTTTCGTCTGCCTGCCAGCTTGCCGCTTGCCTCACCACAGTTGCAAGGCTGGAGGCCAAATGAAACAGTGCACAGCCACCATTTTATGCCACGATAACAAACTCACCAGTGACATGTGCCTTTTGGGGTTCCGACAAGTGTGTGCCACTGCGTCTTGTCTTTCCTTTTATCTTCGATCAGGCTGGTCTTCATTCTTCTTCATACAATGAAACCATATTAAGGCATCAATTTTCCCTATCAGTGCTTTCCTTGAGCAGCATTTTTAGATGCTGCAAACTGATTTAAGTGCTTACACTTGATAGATACCTGTAACTTCACGATAGGTTCAAGACCACGCTTATTGATGTAATCTTGGTTGATTGATAGCGATTGAGTACCGAGACCACACCCCTTAACAATCTATTTACTAAATCATGATCACACACCCCGTTATTATTGTATTTATAAGCTAGCATAGTGGACAAATGAAATAGTGACAAACCCGTAGTAGGTGAAAGGCTGACTCAAGATACTCTAATCTGCACAAAAACAGCCAAGCTGTGAAAAATGGTGCGGCCTTAAAATGCCTGGGTTTAAAAAGTTGTGAAATCAAAAGTAGCGGCCAAGAAATGACTGCAGTGGTGTAAATGCTAATAAACTTTTAACAATGCATACAGCATACATTACATATAGTTTTCTATTGTGCATATATTATCATGATAATATCAATTATCGTCATAAATATTTTCATGATATGTATCATGATGCATTTTTTCAGTATCACCCAACCCTAATGTGATGTGATATTAAGTATGGTATGTACACAATAGTAGGGATCATGAAAAGTATTGGCCAAAGACAAGATTTGTATTCCCTTTACAATGACTTGGTATTAGGGTACACAATCAAGCTAATGTGTACTTTGTGCTTTCAGATTGACCCGAAACACTATCAGCGAGTTCTAATTTTTTTATTTAACCAAATTCTATAGTGATTTCTGACTACTTCATCACTAGTGAACTTAAAGTGCAAATGTAATCCAAACTATAAATCTAGAAAAATGGGCTGCATTGATTGGCGGGATGTTAGCTATATCCAACCAAATGGTTGCTAGTTATGACTCCACTTTCATTTATGTTTTCATTCATGAGCAGGGTGAAGCAATCAAGTCTCATGGATGTTTTTGACTCTGAGGATAATTGCCTGGTTGCACACACTTACCTCTGCCCAGTTTTTGGTACCATTTCTCTTGCTCAATACTTGTTTATAACTTATGCTGCTAACCTAAAATCACAGTATATATATATATCAATGATCTACCAGTAAAATGTGTGGCTCATGATACAGTCTATATTAAAGGATATGGTCTATATTAAAGCTGTTGAACAAAGTGATGCATGTACATTATTTTTAAACTGAAGGCCTGCTGTGGGTACGTACCTGGTTTACTGAAATTGTTTTCGTAAAAGCGTGTGTGTTTGTCCATATGCACCCACGTGAGCAAACTCATTAAATGGTAAAAGCAGCTTGCATGTAAGAAGTAAAAATGAAATGAAGTTGTATCACAGGTAAACTTTGCTCTGAGGTGGTTTCTTTCTGGAAGTCTGAAATACGGATGTGGCAACTCTCCTCAGGCTTTGTGAATTACCTGGTTTTACAGTGTTTAACAACTGAAAACAATGGTGCAAGCCTCGTAGACTACTAGGAATAACCTGTCCCTTCTATTTGAAAAGGGTGTGTCCTTATGTATGCAAAAGAAAATGAAGAGCAGCTTGAGGTTTTGCCGAGAGAATTTTGTGGGAAAAACAGGATAGTCAAACTATAAAACAGTTTAAAAGATACTTCTGTGTGTATTATGTTGTTAAAAGCGGTTTGTTCAACAAGCACTTCCTTAGCAGTGCATGGCAATGTAATTGAAGAATTACGGATATTTCATGAATTATGAAATCCAAAGTTACAATAGATTATATGCATTATTGCAAAACCAAAAAACCTATTGGCTAAAATAATAACATAGTAATATAGGCCTGACCAGAAGTTTACTCTTCATTGCCGCAAGGACTTACAACAAGCTAACTGTGTTGGAGACATATGTTTGTAAAGACTTCATCGTGTTGGAGTTGGAGACATATGTTTCTAAGGACTTCATTATGTTGGAGTTTAGTATGTAACTATGTCACAAATCAAGCACAAAACATTTTGTTGGTGTCATCCTTAGATAAAATAAATTTGATATTAAAGGTTGCCAGGTAATGTGAGTAGCAGAATCAACTTGATGTTTGTGATAAACAGTTTCATGGTTTGTGATAAACCTGATCTCATCCTGTTTAAAATAATATTAGCATGTGGTTAGACTGTTGACAAACCAATTCAGGTGGTAAATTTATATTTGTGGTAAATTTATATTTGTGGTTTCTTTTACATTGGACAACTGTTTGCAATTTTATCCATATCTGCAATTATGTTATAATGCAAAAATGGTGAAAAGAGTGGGGGTACTTTGTATACAGAGCCATTGGAAGGGATAAACATTTTGAGCTGTTCCCCATGAAGAAAGCAGGCGGTAAGACTTGTTAGCTATATTCCTATGTAGGGACATGCATCATTGCACTTCTTGAAAAGTACAAAACCAGCCTAGCAATTTTCGAAAAGCACAAAAATGCATGCCCCTACATAGGGAGATTATTATAAATAAGTCTCACCAGAGTTTTCTTCACGGGGAATATCTCGAAACGTTATCGCTTCCAATGGCACTCTTAGTCAGGTTCACTATGTCAAAAAATATACTTTCGTTCAAAGTTTATGGGGATTAGCAAACCTATACATTTTTGGAAACTTAGAGCATGAGGAATCTGAAAATCAATGTTTACATTTGCACAGATTCCTGCAAGGTCAGCATTTTTTAAATTTCAAAGTGACAGCTAATAAAATAAGAAAATTCTGGAATATTCCTCAATTTTTTGCTAAAAATTATTCCTGAGTTATCGCAGCATAATGGATGCTCTTCTATTCTGTTTGTAAAAATTTCTTGATTAACTATCACCTCTAATGAATAGGGATGTGAATATGTCACCAGAGAATCCGTTGAGTTCATTAATGAACTTTAATGTTAAATTAAAATTGATATACCAGGAATTTTTACTTTATAAGCTACCGTTTTGAACAAGATGTGTGACTGCAAACAATAATGAACCATTTCTTCATGTGGGTGCCAAACAAATTGTTCGGATAAATGAAGTCCATAAATTATTACATGATAACAAGTTGATGTTATGCTACTTCTAAAAACCTGGTGCCATGCAGCTAACTAACTTATCTGGAATTAACCAACTACGTATACACCTTATCTACAATTACGTCATAACGTAAAAATGGCAAAAAGAGTGGGGGTACTTTGTACAGATAGTCAGGTTCACTATGTACTTTTGTTCAAATTTTATGGGGATTAGCAAACCTATACATTTTTGGAAAGCTTAGAGCATGAGGAATCTGAAAATCAATGTTTACATTTGCACAGATTTCTGCAAGGTCAGCATTTTTAAATTTCTAGGGATGTATATATATATACTACTGGTAATGCAGTTTGGTTATTGAGCTGTGTACAACTATTATTTATGTAGTTTATTGGACCAAAGATATTTGGTACGCCAGAGGATCCTGCCAAGGTTGAAGAGAGTAAGGGAAAACTTGACAAAGCCATTGGCAGCCTTGAGAGCCACTTTTTGAGCAAAGGAAAGTTTATCAATGGAGATAATATTTCTATTGCTGACCTGAAGCCATTTTGTGAGATAACACAACTGTGGGTGGCCGGAGTTAAGCCTTATGAGGCTGGTTCTAAGGTTGATGTATGGATCAACAACTGCATTGAGAAATTCGGGCCAGCTTATGATGTAGCATATAAAGCGAATAAAGAAATGATTGAAAAGGGTGTGTTGAAATCTTAACACCACAAACTGATGTTGTTGATCGTTTGTGTGATTACTTTTTAAATGATTTAGACTGTTTTAGGCTATATATTTTGTTAAACTTTAACAACTGGGTAGGTCAATGATTGCTTTTATTGTAAATGGTTTTAAGTTAAATGTTGTGGTTTGCCATTAATGGACCACCTATATATGATCAATATAAAATAATATTACTTAGTTAGGTACACGTTTAATACATAGTAGAAGTGGCCTCGAAACTAACTATGTCATATTAAAGAACTACAAGTAATAAAAGATAGTACACATGCATGCTCTCTGGTTTGGTAAATAGAGATACATTGGTGATTCAATCCTGTTTGAAATTAAAGGAGCATCATCCAAGTATATTGTTTCACTGCTTGAGTGTTCTTGAGTCACATATACTTTGCAATTAACCAACACAGCACATTTCAACCACATTACAAGACTGTAGCAAGCTACTTAGTTACGTACGTGTAGTTATAAATAAGGAGGATATAATTGGTGGAGAGCAGCTATTGTCAGCAGGTAGTGACCTTTTTCATTTTTTGTTGGTCTTTAACCTAAGGCAGTGGTTACTGAACCGAAAGTTGGTTCTAATGCCGGGGCTATTGAACCGACAGTCACGTGAAACCCACCGAATTGACTTATACAGGCTATGAGAAAGCCAGATAATTCCAAACAGCAAATCAAACAGTATAGAATGGATGATTACTGAATATGGTCTACTTTAATAATCACATGATACGTGCACTTTATCACTCCGTGAATTTGATTGTGGGAGGCTCCTCCACTCGTGCATCAGGAAATCCATTTTAGACTCCAGGACATGCTAAGTAGAAGGGTAGTGGAAAGCCTTTTGAAATATTCCTGTATTCATGGAGCAGGACTGGAAGACAGTTGTTAAAGAGCCAGTCAACAGCTGGCCTAGCTCAACAGAACGTAAGTGTTTTGTGTACTGAGACATGTATGGTGAGGTCACTTATGTTGCAGTATTTTAGTGGCCAGGGGTGAAAATTGTACGGTGTGCATGGTACTGGTTTCGATTGGTATGAATGTGGTACCACATGTTTGCAGTGGCGTAACCCCACATCAGCAATTGTCCATCACCAATTCAATCATTGTTTGCCCTTCCGTTACAAACTCATCATGTAGCTATCTAATGCATAATAGTAATAATTATCTAACTTTAGTCACGCACGTTAATCATTATTCTATAAATAGCTTACTCAAGTGATAGTACATTTTCAAAATTTTGTCTGAGACCAGTGACCATCTGAGACTGTCAATCAATGATGCTGAAGACAGCACTATGTGGTGACAGAATGTCAATGTTGAGAGTTTAATGTAAGAGCTATGCTTAGTTTAATCATTCTTAGTGGACGTATGCTGGGTGTGCTTGTGGCGCCAAAGGAACCAGACATTTATCTACATCTATTTATTGTACTTTAACAGTTTTACCAGTGTTATAAAATTGAAGGAAGCAAGTTCTGGCTCACTAGAGGAGGATAGGGGATAGAGTTAAGGCTGAAGTGTAGATGAAATCAGTCTGGCCAGGAGTGCAGCAGAGGATGTGTCTATTAATGTAAGTAGCTACTGCTTCATACATCGGTAATTCTACTACAATTATACAGTTCTACTTGATTGTGGACAAATGTGTTGGAATACAGTTGAGGCATGTGGGATGGAAAGGCTCAATGAATATTACCTGCAGTGATGACATAAGATTATTCATAATAAAGTAGCTACATAGTTATGATTATTATTAGCATAACTGTAACACTGTATCTTTGCTTGCCCATGTTTGGGTCATTAGCCTTTGTGCAATTATTTTGACAATTTTGAGCATTTTGTGGGTGTCTGCCCCCACTTCACCTTCTGGCTGGCTGTGCCACTGTGTGTTTGTATATTTGGTTGAGGTGTTCGACAATGAATTTATTAAATTTATGTCTATGGTATACCTGTACAAATAGAAATCAATTTTCTATCACTTTCCTACTGGGTGCTCAGTCAGTATTGAGAACCAACATTTTAGAAATCACCTATACATCTATAGTGGAGGCAATAGGTGTAGGGACAACCTAACAATGAAACTGACACAGTAGCTTCTTGAAGTGTGTAGGCTAACCAGAACACATGCCATTCTGGGATAGAGTATTGTGATTTTAGAAGCTATAATGGATTCTCTGTGTTGATGTCAATAAAGCAGCTTGCACATGGATTACTTGATGATTAGAAAACAATTGGAGGTCCTCAAGCTAATGAAACTTGGTACAGAATCATATAATATTTGCAATCACAGGAGGTTAGTCACGTGTCATAACCCTATGACATGAAATTACATAACCAAACATTGTTCCTGGTGTTAAACAGCTAGGAATGCAGCACGTTGTACTAAAAAAGCTTGTAAGGGGACTAAGGGCTCTGGAATGCTCTGGTATGTACATATAATTTCTCTTTCAGAATACTAAGAGGTATCAATGTTAATAGAGGTGTGCGATAATCTCAATTATATTAAGATATTGCATATAAGATAGGTTTATTTATCTAAATAGTAAACTTCCTTAAATTACTTGTATACCTAATGGTGTAGACACTTCCTAGGGGCTCCAACTCTCCCACCATTTGGCGTAGTGTTAAAACTAATATAACATATTTTATACTCTTTAAATTGTAATTTGCTCACTTCACTAAGTTTGTCATCACGCACCTCTAATGTTCAGCTGAGATCACGAGATGATTGACACGTTACCAACCTTGTCTAATTTTCATCGCTGTATGTATGCAGTTAAAGCTGTCATCAAATGTTCAAAGTCAACTGAAAGAGGATATATGCTTGCAGTGAAATGCAACATAGAGAAAATATAATGTGCAGTACTTGATTCATTACAACTGCACCTTTTCCATATACTTTGCACATAGTGCTGGAATGCTTTATACATAGCTTGTAATGAATCAGAAAATTAAGAAGGCTTCTCCAGGATTGCAGAACACAGGTTTCAAACTTATTTATATAGGTTGACCAAGATAAGTATATTGATTGTGCTTCTGAAGCATCTGTTCCAGTGGAATTGGTGCATCATGGAAGTGCAAGACACACAAAGTGTCAATGCCGTAAGATGTTAAATTTGTCTGTGAACATTCATATTTGCCTTTCGTGTAAGTAACCAATGTTTGAGGAGACAATGCATATATTTCCAGAGCTCAGGCATACAACTGTACCACAACAAATGTACAATGTATCATCCATGCAGTGATTGACAAAATTATTACTGAACTAAGTAGTGTCATTAAACTAAACTACATTACATTAAAATCATTGCTACTTTCACTAAACACCTCAACCAATATATTTTATGATAATGTGGTGAATAATATACAAGAGAATATGAACATTCCAGGCATTCTCAACTGTATTCAAGTGATTGCAAGAAATATCATTGCACTAACATAATTAAAGCCAGTACTTTGTCAGTCAGCACGGCAGCTATGGATAAGTGTTAAAAGGCATGCTCCATTTCCATAATAAGTCATATACATGAGATACTTAACAATGCATTTTAATGCATAAACTGACTTGTATAATATACCACAATGTAGCATAGCCAAGTCAGTCAAGAGCCACCTCAGCCCACCTGGCCTATTTAAATCATTCAAACACAATAACTTTCAGTAGAGAACCCGAGATCTTAGAGCCTGATGTGGATGAACTCACAACTTGTCTACTATGAATGCGACAGTAGATGATTTCCTGAGCAGTATTACTACATCAGCTTCAAGGTTCAATCATCTTGTATCTTGCAATTATATTCATGGTTGATGTGATTATTGAATAGCTACAAAACCATAATAAACACACATACCTCGATCAAGTTTATCAAGTTTGCTTGATGATACAAATATGGAACAAGGATATTCTTACTTTCCATGAACAGGGTAACACAATGGCATATCACTTATTAATTTGTGTCTTGCTTCACTGTTTACTGAAGCAACTACAATCGCAACATGCATATTATTTTTTTTTGCAGAATGCATTGTTTACCCAACCTAGTTATTGCAAACTAGTCAAGCTTTTGTATAACAGGCTAATAGAGAAAACATTTTAGGTAGTGGATATTGAGTGTCATGAATTTCAGGTCAGTTGACGTACAGAAGAATTGTATTATTGCAATTGTTGTTTTTGTAGTTAATTATCACTGTATACTAGTGATGTGAATTTGCAGGTCAGTCTACTCAGATGTATCAGGCATAGTGTTGATGGGTTCAAACAAATATCCAGCGTAGACTGTAGTGGCATCAAGGGTGTTAATTTCCAGGTCAGTTTACATGTTGTGATGTTAGTGATTTTTTCCTAGTACCCAGATGTTAAGTGTATTGTATTTAATGCCCACCAGTTATGTTTTTAAATTATGGTATATCAGTGTAGACAGTGCAACAGTAAGCCTTCTGTGTTGTAGTAACTATTTGTTTCATAATTATGCTGTTGTCCCGGAATGGCACAATTTTTGGGCAACCAGTGTGAAGTCAAGTGGTACAAACATTGTATTATGACCAAGTTGTGATAGCGTACTTTTGTTTGACTAATGTCCTAATGTTCAGGTTTGACATGCTTACCCAACAGTTATGTTATTCATTCACTTAGCCTGGGACATAATTTTTGTTCATTTTGATTATCCATGCTATTATTGATACAGCCCAGCATATTGATTTTTTGTACATTCTCTTTTAATTCAGTGCCTGCTGGATTGTGTCATCAGATATCAAAACAAGTGTTTTTGGTGTTGCGACCGATGTTCCAGGTCAGTTGCATGAGTGTTTAATTTAAGGTTAACTTCAGTACCTGCTTATTCTTTTACAGGTCTCAGTATCGTCATGCTGACATACAAGAAATCATCACTATTGTTGGAACTGTTTTTAGTCAAGTCTTGATGTGATGTTGATTAACGTTTTTCCACATTGTTGTATGTTTACCATATGGCAAGAAATTTTCATGGCCATCATAAAATTTGAATATTGTGTGAGTTGTGTGGAACAACCCCAACTCATACATGGTCACTGGCAAACCATGAGCCACAACACCACCAACCACATCCGAGCAATCCATTACAAAATTTTGTGCACCATTTGTGTGTGCATAATACTTAATGAAAGCCACAACACAAGCTACATGGTACACACTACATAGAGGTGGTAACCCCTAAAGGCTTGTTACCTTTTGTATTCACCTTACCGGCCTTTGTGGTTAACCTATCAAAAATTACATGTAAATAGAGAATTGAAGAGTATGCTTAAAGCACCTTCACTAGTGATTTTGTTCTTCACACCATAAGACAACTGGCGATTTATAAACGCTCGCATGGGGTGTGGCACTAAATCGAATTTAAAAGATTTCTGTTTAAAACGCCATCCCTAGGGAACTTAAGGTTCAGTACGCTGTCACAACTTGTTTATCAGGCATTAGAGTTTGTGTCCACGTCGTGTCTTTAAAAGTTATTGTAGGAAATAGAGGTTTGATTGAAGAAAATACGCATATAGGCAAACCAGGATTGGATAATGTCAGTGCTAGATGGACTATACAAACACGACTATGTTGACTGGTATAACGTGACAGTAGTTGTAACATAAGGTGGAGAAATAAAGTGAAATACGCCTATTTTTTATTTTGCGATGGTTACTTTTTTATTTTAGCGAGGTCGCAAGACAACTATGATGACGACTCCAAAAGATTTTTTTACACGTAACGCAATACAAATCTATTGAGAGATGTTGCGTAATCTAGGACTAATATTGCAAAACCGGCCCTACACGTAAATAACTCACAGTAGTGGCCGCGCGTCTTTTAATTGGGCGTGCGCTTTGTAGTTTCTTGGCCACGCGACTCACTACCGTGAGTCTTGATATGTATGTACTAGATAAAGCACTGCCGCAAATGCTATACGGGAAATATAGCACGAAAAGAGTGGGCGAGAGACAAATATAGCACGAGGAGAAGTCAAGTGCTATATTTCGTTTCGAGACCACTCTTTGAGTGCTATATGCCCCGTATAGCACTCACGAAAGGCAGTGCTTTATCTGGTACAGAGAACTGTCAACTTGAGGTACACACAAGACACATGAAACAATTAGAAACTCACGGAGGAGTGTTATCATTGATACAATAGGCATTGCACCTGTGTTTTGCCTACGTTGCACTGTGCTGCGCCTTCATTAGTTGTTTTGTGAGTCTAGTCCATCTTCTCATTATTAAAAGTTTTTGATTGTGGTACTTTAATAAGCATATTTCCGTGATATTCCTAGGACTCGTCTGTTTGTGTGAGCAAAACGTACTAAGAATGTTCACTGCTGCTGACCACAAGCAACCATCATCGAAATCTTCAAGTGTGTCTATAAATTAAATCCAGTGGTTTTGCTCTTACTGGTTGGGTTGACTGGTCAGCAGGCACAGGGCGAAGTACATGTGAAAGTGTTTAAGTAAAGTACAAGTACTTTTGAAAGTATTTAAGTACAAGTACAGATTATGCTTACAGTGTTCACAATTGCATTTATGTAGTTTTGGTTGTACCTAATAAAATTGTGAAAATCTGTCATCTGTAAGGTGAAATCTTTCAGGAGTAAATACCTTTCCTGCAATGCTAAAGAGTCTCTCAATAAGCACAGAGGAAGATGGTACTCCTAGGATATTTTTTGCCAACCTTGAAAGCAGAGGATATTTCTTTTGGTTATCTTAATTGCTGGATTTTGGGCCATTGTTACTGCATCAGTTTCAATGTATTCATCCACCTGCTAAGTGAATGTACTTCATTGTTGTTGACTTTCTGTTCAGCACATAATCTTTTTTCTTAGCTGCTATAGCTGCCTGCTTCTTATAGTGATCAACTAAATCTTTCAGGCCAAAAGCAGTACAACTGTTTCTAAGATCAACAGAGAAATGAATCAGAAGATGGGAAACCTTTTAAATCCTGTTATTAGAGCAAATGCAGCAATTGTGACTTAAACCAAAAGCTGACAATGTAAATCCAGGAATGTATTATCTTTGAGCCAAATCCAGCAAATATATATAGCTACAACTTATTTCACTTGTACATATGTAAATGGCTTCATTGTACTTCATGTACTTCAAGGTACTTATAAGTACTTTGAAGTACTTTAAGTACCTTAAGTACATTACTTAGGACTTAAGTATAAGTACAAGTACATTACATTTGTACAAAAAGTATTTAAGTATAAGTACAAGTACTCAAGAAGGTGTACTTAAGTGTCCTTAAGTACAAGTACCAAAGTACTTTGCCCCATGCCTGCTGGTCAGCCAGTGCAGTCAGGCTATCAGCCTATACTGGCTTGGTTGATTGGTTGTACTGGCCAGAATGAGTGATTACTCACTCAAAGTAGGCTACAAAATAGACCTGGCAGTTCTATAACTACCTGATATAGAACTGTGGTCTATTAAAGTGTTCTATAACTGCCAATTATAGAACTTTGCGTGGGCGAGATCAAAGGAAAAAGTGTACTTTAAATTTCATAAAGTACACTCTCAGCCGGCCAACAGTGCTTCATGACCACAAAGAGTGCTTTATTGAACGAATAAAGCACTCTTTGTGGTGCAATAAGGCACTCTTTGCGGGCAATAAAGCACAGTTGCCCACGTGCCTTAATGTAGGCTAATAGCCCGCAGGGCTCATGCTAGTACGACTAATCACCCATGCCGGTGAAGGCTGATAGCCTCGCCACACTGAGTGATCAATCATCCTAGCCAATACGAGTTCTACCACTGGATTGCTTTTATAGATATACCTAAATGCTTCGATGATGGGTGGGAGAAGGTATCGTTGCTGTTACGTTTGTTAATGTAACGGACAAGATATCATGGAAATATTTCACCATGTGACTCACAATAGAATTGATTGTGGGTTGCAAGCAAACCTACCAAAATATGCGATGAACGTTTTCCATGCCAAACTATGGTGAACTACACATGAGTTACTTTGTTAAACTCGTTTGTGTGCATTCAGGCTGCTAATAGTTCGTGCAACGCGTGTCAATTACGAGCCCTAGTGTATGGTGAAGCTACACAACTAGAAAGTTCCATAAATCATTTAAAGCATAGCCGCGAGTGCTATATGAAAAATAAAGCACGAGGCGCTTGGCCTCAATGCTAATAAAGCACTCGGCTTCCACTGTGAAAAAGGTGGGATATAATATGGTATTTCCAGTGGCTTATTGAATACAAATAAGCCTTAATATAAACCCTGTATTATACTCATGTTATACTTTAGTATAATGCATACTATACTATCACATATATGGTTTCAGTTTATTTACCACATTACCTGAAATAGCTTATATTGAATATAATACCCACACTTTACCATCACATATATGGTCTCAGTATGTTTAACACATTAACTAAAGCCTTACATGAGATTGTTAGTATAACACAGGTTATATCAAGCTTTTTTGTATTCAATAAGCCGCTGGAAATACCATCTTATATCCCTCTTTTTTCACAGTGTTCACCTCGTGCTTTATTAGCATCTCAGCCACGCGCTTCGTGCTTTATTTTTCATATAGCATTCGTGGCTATACTTTAACATATACATATAGAACACTTGGGCTTTTATGGCAAATATAGAACACTTTTTGCTTGATACTCCCACGCAAAGTTCTTTATATATATGTTATGAAAAACTATGCTACTTAAAAGTTACAATCTATCTAAAGTTATAAGTACACAAAAAAATTTGGAATTTTCAACTAGAGAAGAGACCATAGCACATCAATAAAAAGTACTAAAAAAAGCTGGAGTAGTGCATGATATTAAATCAAAGTAAAACAATAAGAAGTGTTATATCCCTATTGTGCATTTTATGGTATCTTGAGCACAGTAGGGATAGAACACTCCTTACTGTTTTACTGTGATTTAATACCGTGCACTACTTCAGCTTGTTTCAGTACTTTTAATTGATGTGCTATGTGGTCCCTACTCTAGTAAGTTGAACATTCCAAATTTCTTTGTGTAATTGTTTGTTAACTTTTTTCCCGTAAAATTATGACTGGTGAACCACATTAAAAGAAAGAAATGGTGCTGCACGCCCCAGCTATCAATTATTGTCTGAAAAGTGAAGTATCCATTATGCTTTGTTGTCAGCTATGCTAAACCTGCTACACAGCAGTACGAATCAAAACTGTTCGAAAAGCACCTCTACAATCAAAGTAGCTACTGTGAAAAATGCAGATGATTTCCGTTATGAATGGAAGTCATCACATGCTGCCTTCCATATTAATAATGGGTGCAAACGCTCTCTGAACCGATTAGTTTGCATGGCAAATATGAGTACCAGCTAGGAAAACCTTTTTTGCTTACTACAAACAGTAGAAAGCCTATCCATATTATTCCAGAAAATGCTAAGTTACGAGAAGCCACACTACTGCACATGTAAGTATACTGTTATTAGTGTTAAAATATTCTTGCCCAGAACAGTAGCTGTTATACTTTAAGAACAAAAACTGTACCACAGGAAAACTAAACTGATCATCTGTGTATAACAGCCATTTTAGTAACCAATCAAAACATGGAGTGATCCAGACAAGGGAGCATGTATTAAAATATTTTTGGTGCCTAATTGTCTGGATTGTGTACTAGAGACCACATCACCATAGGTAGTTGTGCAATATAGCAAAGTTACATCACTTCTGTTTTCTCAATGCTACAAATCATTAGAACATACATCGTGCAGTAGCTACACCTGTAGTTCTATTTGACTTACATTTTACAGAATATACAATCAGTATCAGCTCTTTTAGGACAGATTAATTAGATATCAAAAAATCCTTATCGGTACACCTCTAGTATATAGCTACAGCATCAGACACTTCTACTTCATTTTGAAAGCCACCTACTGAGGTTTTATGATATCAAATTTTAATGTTGTTTTACAAATAATAAGAAATAACACATATACACTGTATTTCAGTATTACATAGAATATTCGATTATTCGTTCTTAACTAAAAATAAATAAAAAATGATTTTAAAAAACATTCATACTCTTTCATTTAGAATATTCGTTTTAGCCCTATATTATATTATGTTTACATAATAAAACTAACCTTGTAGAATTTGCTCCATACTTCCTCTCTGATTGTCTGATTAAATTGAAATAAGGAGTTTAGAGGGCTCTCTTTTTAGAGATGATATACAAAATCATGTGATGGCACACTTTAAATAGAACAAAACAAAGCGTTTTGAAAAATTGTTTCACGAAGGATACAGATCGTCACCGGTATTAAGAAGTTGCCTTGTTGCTTCAAAATGGTAAGTTCTACGCACTTATAAAGTAGATAGTGCTGTTTGTTATTGATAGGTGAGTTTCCCCATATATATATATATATAATGCATTATAACCTTTACTACTTCCTGGAGTTCTGTTAGCACTACAAATTGCTAAGTAATAGAATGCGTAATTTCAAAAAGTTTTTGGGGTAGGCACTGCATAAATTGTTGTGGTCCTTAAAGGTTAATAACTAAGTACAGTAGGACCTCAATTATCTGAACCCTCGATTATCCAAACAGTATAAGTGACTGCTCTATTAGAGTATTTCACAATGAGGTGAATATTCTATTAAAGTAAGTGTATGTTCTATTAGAAGTAGTTTGAACATAACTGTGTACATAAATGAATGGACTTCATTTATCTGAACAAATTCAGCTATCTGAACACTTTTATGATCGAACTGGCACACAGGTGCTTGGATAATGGAGGTCCTACTGTATTTAGTTTCACCTCATTCACCTTAGTCAGTTCATCAAGAGTCCCATCATGATCTTCAATACTCCACAAATCCCCTTCAATTTGATGATCATCAACAAGCTTGGGTGCCTTCAGTCTTGCTGCCAGCTCCTCCGTGGTAACATTGACCTCACTAGGTGATGAGATCATGTGATCCATATAGTACATTTGATGTACACTATTCACCTTTCCACTACAATTAATACTCTTAAGAGCACTGTCTACCTGAGCTATGATTCTCTCCACCTTACTGCCTATTCTAACCAATGCTTTAGACTCAGTCAACACTTCATCACTAATTTGACATTCTTTAGCCAGATCAGCAACATCCCGCTAATGAGGTCCCACAGAACAGTAGTCACCTCATTATACTCTTCTCTGTCTTGTTGGAGCTCCTTCAGAGAAGCCTTCTCCTCACCCAGCTCAAGTTATCTCAGTGCCTCCATAGCTTGACTAAGATTTTGGACATCTCTTGTCAGAGTTTCATCACTTTCCTTTCCAACCTGTAATAAGGAAGACACCACCGTAACATGGCTAGCTTTGAGTATATCCCCTTAGCAAACCATCTTTAGTAGGTGATGATAAGTACTAGGGACTTCTAGACCTGTGAAGTAGAGGTACGTGTCAGCATAGATATTATATATACGTACCCGTAGTATATACTATCTATGGTGTCAGTTAGCCACATTCTCAGCTGGGTAGCTACTTGTTATCAAGACTACAAGAGTTAATATTTTTACTGCACTGTAGATACAGTGAACCCTTGGTTATCCGAACCTCTCTGTTTTCAGGCAATGACAAACCGAACCCCTTTGTTTTCAAAAAAGTGAATCGAATTGAAGCCCATACAAAGCTCTGTTGAACTACTGTAATAGAAAAACATGACACATTGAATGCATCTGACCAGGGCCGCCCACAGGGGGGAGGCAACTGGGGAATTTTGCCCCGGGCCCCAGGAGGCCCCAGGAGGCCCCATGAAGGGCCCCCTGAATACCTGTTTAAAAGATCGATATACTCTAATAGAGCAGTCAGATCTAAATACTCTAATAGAGTAGTCACGGTATTCTTCAGAGGAGCAGTGTAGCAAGCTTATACATAAGGAGATATGGTTGGTGATGGGTAGTTATTGTCATTGCCAGCAGGTTGTGACCTTTTTTTTTTTTTTTTTTTTTTTTGGTCTTCACCTTACAACTTGGATCAAGGGCCCCACTTTAACTCTTTGCCCTGGGCCCCTTAATTTCTCTGGGCGGCCCTGCATCTGACCTGTAGCAAAGTGTAGTTCGCACTGATAATATAGAATAACATATTTTACACAAAATAGTACGTAGACATCGTTACCAATATATTCTAATGATTGGTTGCTAGGGCAATTCTAGGCCGTTTACCAAGCTACTGCATGTTGCTTCATTTTTTCCTCGTTCGAAATGTCTGCTACTTCTGGAGTAACTGTCACGGTTATAAACCCTTCAGTCACTTCAATGGCTGGTGGTGGAAGTGGAGGAAGCTCCAGCAGCTCGTTAGCTACCGCTACTTGGAGACGAATGCTAAACTGGACCGTATCGCCCACATGGTGACCGCATCCCAGGCAACGACTCAGCAGTCTATTGAGGCCTTAAGGGTTGAGTTTCGGAAGGAACAGAAAGAAACTGCAGAGAGAGCAGCCAAGAAAGCTCGTCTTTCAGCAGAAGTAACTTTCAGAAAGAAAGGCAATGAGAGGCAGTTCCGCTTTAACGAGTCACTCCAGAAACACCTTCGTGTAGCTCATGTGAGGCTTGAGGAGGTTACGAGTTCTCCCCCTGTGTCGTCCGAGCTCCGGCAAGTACAACTTGCAATAGAGGAAGGTATGCGTTTGTTGAAATTCAGTCTGCCAAAAGGCTATCAGGTTGGCGGACCGCTCAGAGTTCGGTTGGTCTCTTATCGCTGAGTATGACGCAGACGAGTTGGCTGATGATAGTGACGACGAGAAGAAGATAGAAAAGGCCGAGAAGGCTGCGGAAAGGAAAGCAGCAATACAGAAAATTGCATTGTCTTTGCAACAACCGGCCATGCGCGGTTTGAGCATGCGCGTGTTTTGAATAATAAAACGCGCGCAATACCGGGTTTAACAGTACGCAGGTAATGAAGCCGTTCAATTCCGTGTCAGTTAAATCATTGCATAACCGGAATTATACGGCAAGTATACCAGGATCATCACTAGTTAACAAATACCAAAACCCTGTATTGCACGCATTTTATTATTCAAAACACGCGCATGCTCAAACCGCGCATGGCCGGTAGTTGCAAAGACAATGCAATTTTCTGTAGCTAAGAAGAAGCGCGGTCGTTCCGCGCAGCAGTCTACCGGTTTTGGGCGTGAGGCCCCTTTGAATCAGTAGGATACCGGAAGTGGTTCCGGTACAGGCCACACCTGTTGTTCTTCCTGGTCGTCAAGCGCGCCCAGTTTCAGGCGCCTGTTTCTATTGCGGGAAGTTTGGCCATCAGGAGAAATTGTCCCAAGGCACCAGGAAGAGCAGCTGCAGCATCTAAACAGTATCCTTTTGAACGTGAAATACACAGTATGACTTACTGCCAGTTAGCAACCCTGATTTTGAAGGACAAGGCCCTGATGCTGGACTCAATGGTCCTATTTGGGAGTTAGATGTTGATGAACTTCATAGTATACTGGTCCATGCAAGGAGGCCTCAGGAAACATATAAGGTTTTGGATAGATGTTTTGAATGCCCCTCATAGGGTAGTGGATGCAACTCAGTATGGCTATATGTTTCCTTTGTTTTCTTCACCAACACCATATTTTGGTTGTAACCATTTGGCTAATTGTGACTTTGTTTCCCTGGCGATCCAGGAATTGCTAGTCAATAACTGTATTGCTAAGGTTGACTTTCAACCTTTTATATGTAGTCCTTTGTCAGTTGTTGATGGACCCAGTAAGAAATGTCTGGTGATTAATCTCAGACACCTCAACCAGTTCCTGTGGAAGCAGAGGTTTAAATATGAAGACCTTAGGACAGCTCTGATGTTATTTGAAAAAGGTGATAAGGCATTTACGTTTGACCTGAAGTCTGGTTATCACCATGTTGACATCCACAAAACCTGTTGGAAGTATTTAGGCTTTATGTGGCCTGTGAATAAAGTCCAGACTTATTTTACGTTTAAAGTCCTTCCATTTGGCTTATCTTCAGCGTGCTACTTGTTTACTAAGCTTCTTAGGCCATTAGTTAAGTATTGGAGGGGACATGGTTATAAGATAGTGGTGTATTTAGATGACGGTATTTGCTCTGTAGAAGCTGAAAGGGCCGAAGCTGCCAATAGATTTGTTCAGGAGTCCCTGGCTAATGCTGGCTTTGTGGCTCACCCTACGAAATCCCAGTGGGTTCCTTCCTACCAGGTGTCTTGGTTAGGGTTTGATATCAATCTAGAAACAGGCCAGATTATTGTCCCCACAGATAAGGTGCATGCTTTTAGAAGTTTAGTGTCTTCTGCAATTAAGACAGTAGTGCTTCCTGCCCGTCATACTGCTAGGATCATTGGGAAGATAATTTCTTTGTCCCTTGCAGTGGGCCCAGTTAGTCGACTCATGACTCGTAGTTTGTATGCAGTGATTAATGAGTGTTATACCTGGAGTGACATGTTGTCACTGAGTCCAGAGGCTCTCTGTGAGTAACAATTTTGGGAAGCAAATCTTCAGGAGTATGACTCTCAGCCTTTATGGTGCCAGCCAGGTGCTGTAAGAATTGTGTATTCTGATGCTAGCGATACAGGATTTGGTGGGTATATTGTTGAACATGGTCAGTATGTGGTGCATGGCCATTGGGATGCTGTAGAGGCCCAACAAAGCTCTACATGGCGTGAGCTTAAAGGTGTCAGGCTGGTTCTTCAATCATTGATATCAAAACTTCAAAATTGTAAAGTTAAGTGGCTTACTGATAACCAAAATGTTTCCCGGATTCTTCTGGTGGGTAGTAAAAACCCGGCCCTTCAACAGGAAACCCTAGGTTATGTTCCTTGTGTGTACAATATAGTGTGTCTGTTGAGCCTGAGTGGATACCTCGTACTGAGAACCAGATAGCTGATTTTATCAGTCACATACAAGACTTTGATGATTGGCAATTACACCCAAATGTGTTTTGCTGGTTGAACAGTAGATGGGGCCTGTGTACAGTTGATCGCTTTGCAAGCTTTTATAATACTCAACTACCTAGGTTTAATAGCCGTTTCTGTAACCCAAGGTCTGAGGCAGTAGATTGTTTCACATGTGATTGGACTGGTGAAATGAATTGGTGGTGTCTCCCAGTCTACCTCATTCCATGTTTGCTAAGGCATGCTCAGAACTGTAAGTGCAGGGGTATCATTGTACTACCTCATTGGTCATCCGCCCCATTTTGGCCTCTAATTTGTCCTGATGGTAGACATCTTGCTTCTTTCGTCAGGGATTGGTGTGACCTGCCCCTGTTTGACCATTTGTTTTTGCCTGGTAGGTGTACCTCAGGGTTCTTTTCTGGTTCAAGGTCAACCACTTGTGTTCTTGGCTTGTTATTTGATTTTAACATGCCTGTTGGTGGCCCTCTGTTGTTCTCTTAAAACCATGTGTCATATTCATTGAATAGCTAATAAAAATAAAAATAAATTTAAATTTAAAAAAAAAAAATTTTTTAAACAAAATTCCTTACACAAGTTGTATATGATTAGAATGTTCTCTGTTCAATAAGCCAATCCCAGGCAGGTAGTATACATAGAATTAGTGTAATGAGCACCCTTCTTCTACACCAACAGTTGGTATATCTACACATGTTTATAGGTAAGGGCTGTGTGCCAACCACTGTCGGTCAGTGTGCTGAGATGCTTTTGTGTTAAGCATTGGTTTGTGTTGTTCCAGCCACTGTTGGTCAGTGTGCTGAGATGCTTCTGTGTTAAGCATTGGTTTGTGTTGAGCCAGCCACTGTTGGTCAGTGTGCTGAGATGCTTCTGTGGTAAGCATTGGTCTATGTTGTGTGTTGAGCCAGTCACTGTCGGTCAGTGTGCTGAGATGCTTCTGTGTTAAGCATTGGTTTGTGTTGTGCCAGCCACTGTCGGTCAGTGTGCTGAGATGCTTCTGTGGCAAGCATTGGTCTATGTTGTGTGTTGAGCCAGTCACTGTCGGTCAGTGTGCTGAGATGCTTCTGTGTTAAGCATTGGTTTGTGTTGTGCCAGCCACTGTCGGTCAGTGTGCTGAGATGCTTCTGTGGCAAGCATTGGTCTATGTTGTGTGTTGAGCCAGTCACTGTCGGTCAGTGTGCTGAGATGCTTCTGTGTTAAGCATTGGTTTGTGTTGTGCCAGCCACTGTTGGTAAGTGTGCTGAGATGCTTCTGTGTTAAGCATTGGTTTGTGTTGTGCCAGCCACTGTCGGTCAGTGTGCTGAGATGCTTCTGTGGCAAGCATTGGTCTATGTTGTGTGTTGAGCCAGTCACTGTCGGTCAGTGTGCTGAGATGCTTCTGTGTTAAGCATCGGTTTGTGTTGTGCCAGCCACTGTTGGTCAGTGTGCTGAGATGCTTCTGTGGCAGGCATTGGTCTATGTTGTGTGTTGAGCCAGCCACTGTCAGTCAGTGTGCTGAGATGCTTCTGTGGTAAGCATTGGTCTATGTTGTGTGTTGAGCCAGCCACTGTCAGTCAGTGTGCTGAGGTGCTTCTGTGGTAAGCATTGCATGGTCTATGTTGTGTGTTGAACCAGCCACTGTCAGTCAGTGTGCTGAGATGCTTCTATTGGTGTGTATTGTGTCAGCCACTATAGGTCAGTGTGCTGAGATGCTTCCATGCTAAACAATTGTCTGCCTGTTATTGTGATGGGCTTTTTGAATATTTATTACACTAAAATCGTGTGTATTTTGCAGTGGTACAAGGCCAGATAGTATGGCAAGAGTTATTGTGCATGGAAGATCCCCATTTTAAGTGCTTGGCCAAGAGCTTGTATACTACAGTTCTCAACAGTAAGGTTCCTTCTACAACTAAGAAGTACATGTATGCTTTCAACCGCTGGAGGAAATGGGCCCAGTCCCTTAGCAATATCAACATGTTTGCAGTAAAGCCAGTTCATCTGGCATTGTATCTTCAACACTTGGGAGATTCTAAGCAGTCCTGAGCAGCTGTGAAGGAAGCTACATATGCTATTGCCTGGATTCATCAAATGGCAGGGTTGCCGTCACCTTCCAGCAATCCGTTGGTATATAGAGTGTGTCTATGTCCGGGTGTATGTGGCTTGCAGTGCTAAAGTTACTTGCCCAGTTGCAATGCTTAAGCGATATATGGACATGGGTGGTTTATCAAACTCCTCTGGAATATTGTTCCGTCCGCTGGAAAAAGGGGGTGAGCAGCTGCGTCCATCTGGCCAATTGTCACACACTCGTATACAAGAGCTGTTGTTGGACAGGTTGGAATCTCTTGGGTTCTCTAAGTCAGATTTTTCAGCCTTAGGTCAGGAGGTGCTACTTCTGCAGCTCAAGCTAGAATACCAGACAGATTATTCAAGAGGCATGGTCGTTGGTCCTCAGATAGCGCCAAGGATGGCTATGTTAAAGACTTAGTTGCTTCTCTCTTAGAAGTTACACAAAAATTAGGCACCTGAGCCTTATATATATACCGAGTCCCGCTCTTTGTACCTCTAGAGTGTGTCTATATACATAGTAAGTGCTGGTGCTTGGTGCACAGCCAGGCCAACCCAAGTGTCTGTGTGTGTCGTGGCATGCAATAGAGTTTACGAGTGGTATTTTCTGTCGGTCATGCAATATTAGACAGAAAATATGCTCTCCGCGGTACGTAATTGCGCATGTGTGGCGGGATAATTGGGGTATTTAAATGAATGATTGGTTGTTAGGGCAATTCTAGGCCGTTTACCAAGCTACTGTTGCTTCATTTTTATTGAGGGGATGTTAGTGTGTAATGGATGTGATGTGTGATGTTGACTTCAGTTAATTTTTTATTTATTTTTTCCTTTACAGACATTAGCTAGATGATGAGCCTACTCAGTTGGACTAGATTCTGGACTATTATATATGTATTCATCCATGTGCTTAATCTTGCTTGTGGTTATTGTTATTGCAGTTTGTGTTCGAGAGTGATGCACATGTGGTGCTACAGCTGCATGCATCATGTATGGTTTTTTCCTCCAGCTGTTCTTTTTTTACCCATGTGGTTTTTGTTCAGTGGGGGTTTTTTCCCTTGGGGGCAGATTTGGGTCGGCTGTCTCCAAAATTTAGGCAAAACTGATACTTTATTGTTGCAGACCCTGCTGTAGCATCACACAGGTCTACAGATCACAGATCACATGGCAGTTATTAATGTGTTGGGTAGTGTTTCCAGTATCTATGGTGTTTCATAGTTAGCTATGGTGGTGTTTTGTAAATAATTATTTTCAAACAATCATTAAACTCTTGCTTGGTGCACGGCCAGGCCAACCCAAGTGTCTGTGTGTGTTGTGGCATGCAATAGAGTTTAGCGGGGAGCTGCGATTTTCCAAGTTCTTGCAATGGGAAGCGTCATGCGCTAATGATGTGTCAGTATGCGCAGTTCTTTAAATACAGGAAACTGCATTGTCTTTGCAACTACCGGCCATGCGCGTGTTTGAATAATAAAATTCGTGCAATACTGCGGTTTTCCAAGTTCTTGCAATGCAAAGCGTCATGCGCTAATAAGGCCACACCAAGTCAAACCTTAGTTTCTGGTCACCCGCCCGCATGGTAAACCTGGAACCCTAGTTTATGAGGACTATTATTAATATTACAGGTGCTTAAGTGCATGTGACCCAGCAAGACACTTATTTTTTACTGCAAAAGATCGAGATACTCTAATAGAGCAGTCAGGGATTCCAATAGAGCAGTCACACTACTCTTAACTCTAATATTAGGTATATATGCCACACTAATAAAATGTTTCTAACTATAGCTAGTTTTGTCCTTGATTATATAGCTGTTCAGATTATAACTGTTACTAATGCTTCTGTAACCAAAGTAATTTCAGTAGCATTAACTACTAGTCCATGCAGATGGGCCATAGCTTTAACTTTATAATTCAAATGTAGTCCTCTAATGATTAGTCTAGTAACTTCAAATTCCTTGTATCACTGAACACTACAGGGATATGGAAAGCCGGCAACATTCGGTGAGCTTAAACTTAAACTTTTCCATAACTAAAATTAGATTGGCAAGTAGAAACCCTTATAGTTTAAACATTCCCAGATGATCACTAAAAAACACTAGTCTGGAGCACTCAATGACCCAAAACTTTGACAGTATACTTTTCTCAAGGTTTGCTGAATAGAAGGCTGGAAACACATAGCTAGTGGGCTAAGACTTCACATTTGAATGAAGAATTTCTGATGTGAAAATAGAAGTTAAATTTCATTTTGGATCATGATCATTTGAACAACTTAGCTATAAGTCATAGTAATACTTTCCTGACATAGCTAATGAGACATTTATTTCACTTGGAAAGCATAAGTAGCTACATGAGCAAAACATTTCCTATAGTATATTCTAAATAAATAAATAAATATACTTAAATGCTATCCATCAGTGTATAGCTATCCATGATCCATCAACAACTTTCCTAGTGCATTTTTTGCCGAAGCACAACTACTTATGTTGTTGGTTAAGTTCAATTGACTGAAAACAAAATCAACATGAATTTGCTAAATTGATCAAATAATGATACCATACAGTATATTGTCACAATAGAGTCTATAGTCCTGAAGTCCTGATCATCCGCCCACCCGCATCCATTTGTAGGCTTGGGAGTGACCAGAAACTAAGGTATGACTTGGAGTGGCCTAATGTGTCAGCATGCGCAGTTCTTTAAATACACCTGTAATAATCTGTGGCTGTCGAGTTGTATGCGTAGGCATACTTGAAGTCTTGTGAGTCAGTAGTTTTCACTGAAAATCCACTGTTGAACAACTGCTCACGTACATGCTTGTATAGCGCATGACGCTTTGCATTGCAAGAACTTGGAAAACCGCAGTACCACAGGACTTCAAGGATGCCTACGCATACAACTCAACAGCCACAGAATATTACAGGTGTATTTAAAGAACTGCGCATATACTGACACATTATTAGCTAGCGCATGACGCTTTGCATTGCAAGAACTTGGAAAACTGCAGTACAGGGTTTTCGTATTTGCTAACTAGTGATGATCCTACCATTCCTGGTATACTTGCTGTAAAAGTTAATTCCAGTTATGCAATGATTTAACTGACGCGGAATTGAACGGCTTCGATACCATACCCGGTACTGCGGTTTTCCATGTCCTTGCAATGCAAAGCGTCATGCGCTAATATTGTGTCAGTATGCGCAGTTCTTTGAATACACCTATAATGTTCTGTGGTTGTCGAGTTGTATGCGTAGGCATGCCTAAAGTCCTGTGAGTCAGTAGTCGTCACTGAAAATCCGCTGTTGAACAACTGCGCACCACATGCTTGTATAGCGCATGACGCTTTGCATTGCAAGAACTTGGAAAACCGCAGTATTGCGCGCGTTTTATTATTCAAAACACGCGCATGCTCAAACCGCGCATGGCCGGTTGCTGCAAAGACAATGCAATTTTCTGTACTCCTGTAATATTCTGTGGCTGTCGAGTTGTATGCGTAGGCATCCTTGAAGTCCTGTGAGTCAGTAGTTGTCACTGAAAATCCACTGTTGAACACCTGCACACGTACATGCTTGTATAGCGCATGACGCTTTCCATTGCAAGAACTTGGAAAACCGCAGTAATCTCAGACGAGATACATACTGCGCATGTGCAACTAAAGGTTAAATACCTCAGTTAAACTATACAGTATTCAGTGAAGGTCAAAGACCTCGAGATGCCAGAACTTCGTGTCTTCTACGATCTACTCTCCCAGCCATGCAGGGCTGTTGTCTTATTTCTAGAAATGAATAAGATTCCTTATGAGTCTGTGCTGATCAGTTTACGTGAAGGTACGTGATGTTGAACTTGTGAGGTAATGGTACCTTGGGTAGCATTCGATAGGGTCACTGAGTTTTGCAACACCATTAGACACTGATGGTGCTAGTCTAAGTCTAAATCCGTCACATGCAGGACATGCGCCTCATGCAGGCAGCGTTGCGTTGTAACTCAGGGTACGAGCCCGCGACAAAAGTTCATGTAGTGAGAACGATACCGTGTGGTAGTCTAGCCATGTTGTCTGAGACATCTGTGATGCGTAGATGTGACGAACTCAGTCTCTGATGCTTGAATTCATGTAGGGATAGTCACATGCTCTAGGGCGTGTCTCATTATTTTTATTTAAGTGCACCGGAAGTGACTCTTGCAGTTCTGCAGCACACACAAAAACTGTTCAAGAAGTCATAGGGCCAATCTGATATTCCTTTACTTGCTTATACCCAAGAGGTCAGTCACTTGATGGCCATCAAATTTCATATTTCAGTGGTGAAGTTTTGGCAGGAACTTTTTGCTCTGCTCTGTGCTTTATTCATGAAGCCACAAAAGATGTGTTGTTCATCATGTGATGATAGCTATACTATGTTCAGTGGCGTAGCAATACTGGGGCCTAGCTGTGCCCCACTGTCAGTTTTCTAGGCTCCATCATCAGTAACCGCTGTAACTCATGTGATCCGACATGACAATTTCTCACAGTGCTATATCAGCTTTTTATATCACCGCTGCATGTATGATTTCCTAGTTACTTGCCATATAAATAACATAAATAGGCAAACTTAATATATTCTATTGAATGCCCACTATCACATGATAGCAAGTTTAATAGTAAGCAAGCTGTCAGTAAGTGAGCATCACGATTAAGTCAAGGTGAGGCGTTTTATAACTGAGGCATTGAGTGAGGCGTTCATCGATCTTGTTATAGAAGATTTTCAAATGTTAAAGTAATATTCCTTTTAATGCCTGCTGCAAAAAAGATTGTGATGATGCTATTGGTACGGATAAAATGATGCTAGTGATTGGATAATGATACTAAGGAGATTGTTGATATTTCATAATTTCGAGGTGTAGTGTACACATGCCTTTTAATGCCCACTATGGTTTAGCGGATCATCAATAGTGCAGAACTGATAATGTTCTTTCACTGGCAGCATTTTGGGTGGCGCACGTCATTTTAGTGGGAAATCCTATAATTATACTTGTTAGTGTTTAAGCCCATGTGCTGTTTTTCTTGAGGTTTCATTCTTCATAAATTTTCTACCATCATCTCATTGGTGATCATAACTCAGACTGCAAAATTGCAACTGTTCATACTAAAGCAAATTATAGTTGTTTGTACTAGTGCTTCATTTTACACTTGTTGAAATCAGGAGTTCAGTGGTGATTCTAGACCTGACCTATGGGGAGGGGGCAAGTAGGGAACAGTATGACTATTAATTGTTGTACGGCTGTAACATAAGGTAGAATTTCAGAGGGGTCTGGGGGTGTAATCCCCAGAAGTTTCAGGATTTTTGCAATTTGAAGGCTTGAAAACAGCCTAAAATATATGCTAAAAAAACATGAAAAAAATACTAAAAATAACAATGCCATTCTACACTGCAGCTTTTCCCCAAGATTTTTACAAAGTTTTTTCAGCAGGGGGGGCCATGGCTCCCCCTGGCCCCCCTTAGAATTGCCTATGTGCTAGTTGATGTGTAGTGCCTAGTGTAAGTTCTCAGTAGTCTGATTATACATTCACCAATTTTCTTTTCAAACTACAGGTGAACAGAAAAATCATGAAGGTCTAGGAAAGGTCAATCCTTTCAGAACTATCCCTGCAATAGATGATAATGGATTGTGCTTGTGTGAAAGGTAAGTAGTTATAGCATATGACACATTCTGGAAATTTTTAGATAATGTGTTTATGTATTCCTCATCTAGTGGAGCTATTCTAAGGTACCTTGCAGCAAAGTACAAAGTTCCTGACCACTGGTATCCCAGCAAACTAGAGGATCGTGCCAGAGTAGATGAATGTCTTGACTGGAGTGACTCAAACATCAGGGCTGGAGCTGGTGGTTACTTTGTGAATAAGGTATATTATCAAACAGTATGGTAGTACTGTTTAAATATAGGGAAGTGATGTATGCCGTCTAAAATTCCACCTTTAAAAATCATCCTAGAGACATCTTACATGTCACTTTTATGGAATAATGTTAGGCCATCTAACATCAATCAAATACAGCATTGAAAACAAGAAAACATTTACAGGCGGCCGGATATGGAATTTTAAAAAATCACTCAAATTTAACTTTTCATCAGCCTGCCGCTTTCCTCACCACAGTTGCAAGACTGGAGCCCAAATGAAACAGCGCACAGCCACCATTTTATGCCGCGGTAACAAACTCACCAGTGACATGTGCCTTTTGGGGTTCCGACGAGTGTGTGCCCACTGCGCCTTGTTAAACCAGGTGCACACCCCCACAGCCGGCTGTGGGCACGCCCCTGGTTTACTGAAATTGTTTTCGTAAAAGTGTGTGTGTGTACCTATCTACCTATGTTTGTCTGTACGCACCCACGTGAGCAAAATTGTTTAATATTGGTAAAAGCAGCTTTTACATAAGAAGTAAAAGTGAAATGAAGTCTGTATTAAACTTCTGTACAGGTGAACTTTGCTCTGAGGTGGTTTCTTTTTGGCGGACTGAAATACGGGTGTAGCAACTTTCCTCAGACTACCTTCCCCTTGAGGTTTTCAGGCGTTTAGCAACTGAAAAACAACGTTGCAGGCCTCGTACACTACCAGGAATAGCCTATCGCTTCGAGTTGAAAGGGGGCGTATCCCTTACATAAGCGAACGAAAATGAAGAGCAACTTTGAGGCTTTGTTGAGAGAATTTGTGGGAAAAAACACATTAGTCACACTATAAAACAGTTTAGAAGATACTTCTGTGCGTAATGTGTTAATAAAGTGTTTTTTTTTTAAACAAATGCTTCCTTAGCAGTGCATAGCAACGTAATTGAACGAATTATGAATATTTCGTGAAGTACGAAATACAAGAATTAGCTAATAATATTATTGCACAACCTAAAACTACCCTATTGTAAAGTAGAAATACATAGTTGATTAATTCATAGTAGCATATACTGTCTATAGTTAATTCCAGATGAGTTAGCTAGCTGCATGGCGCCTGGTTTTTAGAAGTAGCACAACATCAACTTGTCTTTCCTTTTATCTTCAATCAGGCTGGTCTTCATTCTTCTTCATACAATGAAACCATATTAAGGCATTAATTTTCCCTATCAGTGCTTTCCTTGAACAGCATATTTAGCTACTGCAAACTGATTTAAGTGCTTACACTTGATAGATACCTGTAACTTCACGATGGGTTCAAGACCACGTTTATTAATGCAATCTTGGTTGATTGATAGTGATTGAGCACCGAGACCACACCCCTTAACAATCTATTTACTCAATCATGATCACAAACCCTGTTATTATTGGTCTAGCTATTTATAAGCTAGTATAGTGGAAATATGAAATAGTGACACACCCGTAGTAGGTGAAAGGCTGACTCGAGATACTCTAATCTGCGCAAAAACAGCCAAGCTGTGAAAAATGGTGCAGCCTTAAAATGCCTAGGTTAAAAAGTTGTGAAATCAAAAGTAGCGACCAAGAAATGGCTGCAATGGTGTAAATGCTAATAAATTTTTAACATTGCACACAGCGTATATTACATATAGTTTTCTAATGTGCATATATTATCATGATAATATCCAATTATCGTCATAAATATTTCCATGATATATATATCATATTCGATGCACTTTTTCAGTATCGCCCAACCCTAATGTGATGTGATATTAAGTATGGTATGTACACAATAGTAGGGATCGTGAATAGTATTGGCCAAAGACAAGATTTGTATTCCCTTTACAATGACTTGGTGTTAGGGCACACAATCAAGCTATTATGTGCTTTGTGCTTTCAGATTGACCCGAAACACTATCAACAAGTTCTAATTTTTCTATTTAACGAAATTCTATAGTGATTTCTGACTACTTCATCATTAGTGAACTTAAAGTGCAAATGTAATCCAAACTATAAATCTAGAAAAATGGGCTGCATTGATCAGTGGGATGTTAGCTATATCCAACCAAGTAGTTGCTAGTTGTGACTCCACTTTCATTTATGTTTTCATTCATGAGCAGGGTGAAGCAATCAGGAACCATCAAGTCTCATGGATGTTTTTGACTCTGAGGATAATTGTCTGGTTGCACACACTTACCTCTGCCCAATTTTTGGTACCATTTCTCTTGCTCAATACTTGTTTATAACTTATGCTGCTAACCTAAAATCACAGTATATATAGTTGAACAAAGTGATGCATGTATATTATTTTTAAATTGAAGGCCTGCTGTGGGTACGCACCTGGTTTACTGAAATTGTTTTCGTAAATGTGTGTTGTGTGTGTGTGTGTTTGTTTGTCCATATGTACCCACATGAACAAACTCATTAAATGGTAAAAGCAGCTTGCATTTAAGAAGTAAAAATGAAATGAAGTTTGTATTAAACTTCCACACAGGTAAACTTTACTCTGAGGTAGTTTCTTTTTGGCAGTCTGAAATACGGATGTGGCAACTCTCCTCAGGCTTTGTGAATTACCTTTCCTTTGGTGGTTAACAACTGAAAACAATGGTGCAAGCCTCGTAGACTACTAGGAATAACCTGTCTCTTCTATTTGAAAGGGGTGTGTCCCTTATGTATGCAAAAAAAAATGAAGAGCAGCTTGAGGTTTTGCCAAGAGAATTTTGTGGGAAAAACAGGATAGTCAAACTATAAACAGTATAAAAGATACTTCTGTGCGTAATATGTTGTTAAAAGCGGTTTGTTCAACAAGCACTTCCTTAGCAGTGCATAGCAATGTAATTGAAGAATTACAGAATTATGAAATCCAAACTTACAATAGATTATATGCATTATTGCAAAACCAAAAACCTATTGGCTAAAATAATAACATAGTAATATAGGCCTGACCAGAAGTTTACACTTCATTGCTGCAAGGACTTACAAGCTAACTGTGATGCTGATAGTTGGAGACATGTGCTTCTAAGGACTTCATCACGTTGGAGTTTAGTATGTAACAGTTTCATGATTTGTGATAAACTTGATCTCATCCTGTTTAAAATGATATTAGCATGTAGTTAGACTGTTGACAAACCAATTCAGGTAGTAAATTTATATTAGTGGTTTCTTTGACATTCAATTTTATTCACATCATAATGCAAAAATGGTTAAAAGAGTGGGGGTACTTCGTACACAGAGCCATTGGAAGGGATAAACATTTTGAGCTGTTCCCCATGAAGAAAGCAGGTGAAAACTCTGGTAAGACTTGTTAACTATATTCCTATGCAGGGACATGCATTATTGCACTTCTTGAAAAGTACAAAACCAACCTGGCAATTTTCGAAAAGCACGGAAATACATGTCCCCCACATAGGGAGATTGTTATAAATAAGTCTCACCAGAGTTTTCTTCATGGGGAATATCTCGGAAACATTAGCCTTCCAATGGCGCTCTGTACAGAGTTGTACTGATAATCGGATTGGTAGCATCTGATAATTAGCTGCTCTTACAGTAATCGGAAATCGGTTGTAATGGGATGTGGCCTGCAGATTATTAGTCTATTCAGCTTCAGCAGCTGCAGTACGTACCACTGGAGGGCTGGTGTCAAAGGCTCTGGTATGTACTTGGGTAATTTGTTTATGTTTTGTGGTAACCACAAAGATAAACAGTGATGGTTCAGGCCTAGCCCACTTGTCTGACTAGCAACTTTGAGATAAGTGTACAGAATTGGGTTTACTAGCTCTACTTTTAATGGAGTGTGCACAAGTATAATGGTAGAGACCTACAATCAGGTATCGGTTAACTATCGGTAAAACAGGGTAAAAATATATCAGATATTGGTTTTCCCTGAAAAGTGGAAATCGGTACAACTCTACAAAGCATCCCGACTCTACAAAGCATCCCGACTCTTTTTGCCATTTTTGCATTATGACATAATTGCAGATAAGTTGTATGCGTAGTTGGTTAATTCTAGACAAGTTAGTTAGCTGCATGGCACCAGGTTTTTAGAAGTAGCATAACATCAACTTGTTTTCATGTAATAATTTATGGACTTCATTTATCCGAACGATTTGTTTGGCACCCACATGAAGAAACGGTTCGTTATTGTTTGCAATCATATACTTGTTCTAGGGATGTATATATACTACTGGTAATGCAGTTTGGTTATTGAGCTGTGTACAACTATTATTTATGTAGTTTATTGGACCAAAGATGTTTGGTAAGCCAGAGGATCCTGCCAAGGTTGAAGAGAGTAAAGGAAAACTTGACAAAGCCATTAGCAGCCTTGAGAACCACTTTTTGAGCAAAGGAAAGTTTATCAATGGAGATGATATTTCTATTGCTGACCTGAAGCCATTTTGTGAGATAACACAACTGTGGGTAGCCGGAGTTAAACCTTATGAGGCTGGTTCTAAGGTTGATGTATGGATCAACAACTGCATTGAGAAATTCGGGCCAGCTTATGATTTAGCATATAAAGTGAATAAAGAAATGATTGAAAAGGGTGTGTTGAAATCTTAACACCACAAACTGATGTTGTTGATCGTTTGTGTGATTACTGTGATTACTGTTTAAATGTTTTAGACTGTTTTAGGCTATATATTTTGTTAAACTTTAACAACTAGGTAGGTCAACGATTGCTTTTATTGTAAATGGTTTCAGTTACGTTAAATGTTGTGGTTTGCCATGAATGGACCACCTATATATGATCAATATAAAATAATATTGCTTAGTTAGGTACACATTTATTACATAGTAGAAGTGGCCTCAAAACTAACTATGTCTTATTAAAGAACTACAACAGATAGTACACATGCATGCTCTCTGGTTTGATAAATAGAGATACATTGGTGATTCAATCCTGTTTGAAATTAACAGAACATCATCCAAGTATATTGTTTCACTACTTGAGTGTTCTTGAGTCATATATACTTTGCAATTATAACCTTGTGGTAGTTGGTTGCTGGTTATTTGGCTTGCAGAGGCACAAACTTCTTCAGGATGAATACAATTAATGATCCCATACACTGTACTAAGACTCTGACACTTTATAATCACTATTGTCAACGCAACCTTACCAGCAAGGTCCATCTACATAATACTTCTCCATTCAGTTTACTGAGCCTTGTACCATCCCAGTGTCTTGTCACCATCCTCAACCCATTATACAAGGATAGAGTATGATTCAGTAGTTATAGGTAGTTGGAACTTGTTATTAGAGTTCTTATTAATTGAATCACTTATTAATGCTTCTGAAACCTTACACGATTATACACATAGGCGGCAGAAAGAGGGGGCTAAAGCCCCCCCTCGGTCTGCTGAGGGGGGGGCTTAGCCCCCCCTCAGAATGATATCACACCGAAATTATCTTTCTTGGAGTGGGGCTGAAAACCGTGATAAAGATCGAGATACTCTAATAGAGCAGTCACTCTAATAAAATAGTCAGTGTGTAGCGAGCTATGAAAGGATTTTTATGCAGTTTATCAGCTATAAATGGTAGCTGGTGAGGTGGAAAGCTCTTGTCAGTTGGTTGCGACCTTTTATTTTATTTTTTTTTGTCTCACCTTACCAAACTATAGAAATAAGTCTGGGTCAGCCCAGCCCCCCCTCATATCAACTACTTCCTCCGCCGCTGATTATACATCATAGCAGCCATAACAAAATTAGATTAGTACATCATCATCTCAGCAGGAGAGCTATTGCATGGAGTGAGTGGCCCAGCTACAATTCTCCGATGTGATCAGCAGTAAACAGCTAGCTATAGTATAGATAAGAATAGCCAGTTATAGATGCACCATAATACTGACACCACGTAAAGGATAAGCAGCCATAAAGTGCAAATTATCACATACAGCAATGAATTAAGTGATGAATTACATTAAGATCGTGATGTGGGTAAATCAGTCGACCACGATCTTAATGTAATTCATCACTTAATTCATTGCTGTATGTGATAATTTGCACTTTATGGCTGCTTATCCTTTACATGGTGTCAGTATTATGGTGCATCTATAACTGGCTATTCTTATCTATACTATAGCTAGCTGTTTTTTTTGTTGTTTTTTACAAATTAATGACATGAGATAAAACAGTACATAATGAACAAAAACAAATTATCTTAAATATGGGCCTCAGCGACCTGCACAGCAATCGGTGCCTCAGCAACCTGCACGGCAATCGGTGCCTCAGCAATGGGACAGCGCAAACTGGACCTGGCACCGCGAATGCACATAATTGCAGACCTCAACAAAGAGAAGCTCAATTTACATCTCAGCCATCCCATTACTATTCCATAGGAAAGACTGTGCTTTGCACTCAAAAGGTTGGCCAATCTATATATCTATATATATAAAGCTGTCTGTCTGTCTGTCTGTCTGACGGTCACGCTGCTTACTCACCAGACTTGGCGCGAATCAACATAGTCTGTGCTGATAATGAAGCGCTCATCATCCGCCTACTCTAAGATTGTTATCACGAGTTCACGCGTGCTTCCGTTCGTTCTCTACAGTGCGTAGAAGGCCAAGGTGTAGAGAAAACTTGAGCAACATTCCTTTGAAAACCACAGCACATATTGTTCAAGTGGTAGAACGCCTGACTAGCGTGTAAGAGGTCGTGGGTTTAAATCCACGTGTTGACAGATTTTTTTCTTTCTACTCAGTACCTTTTTGTAAACACCTTTTTAAAACACGGCTTTTAGCTCATCATATCTTGGCATGCAAAGCACATATCGAGGCTGGACTTTAGCGAAATTAAACGCCCATCATCTGGCAACTCGAGTGTTGTTGTAGCAAATCAATACGTGCTTTTGTTCGCTCTTTATAGGGCGATGAAGGCACTGGTGTAGGGAAGGATCACTGAAAAGTTGAGCTACATTCCTGTCAAAACCACTGATAAACAACTGTGGCGATTTGTGCACCTCCCTTAACCCCAAGTTATTATAACCAGCCAGGGTTCAATCCCCGCCTAGGTCATAACTGTTTTTTTCACTTTTGGGACCTTTTTGATGCACCTTTTTGCTCTATCTGTTCCATGTAAGTCTTCATCTACAAACTCTTATGCTCAGTTTTTCAGCACTGGCACTGAATTACCTCACATAATAGGGACTCTTATAGCACTTTTGGGACAGGGCAGACAAATTGCCAACATATTTGTCCATCTGTGTGTTGGTCCAGTGTGTTGTATTAGAGTAGGTAAAAGCTTCTTTCACCAGTATCCAGAAT
This sequence comes from Dysidea avara, assembly GCF_963678975.1. Lineage (NCBI taxonomy): Eukaryota > Metazoa > Porifera > Demospongiae > Dictyoceratida > Dysideidae > Dysidea > Dysidea avara. The sequence goes on from NC_089281.1 coordinate 12,548,765, forward strand.
ATCTACATCTTTGTTTTAAGCACATAGGTGTGCACTGACATGAAAAACTGTTTGTTCAGACTTACCTCAATACTGCTGTAGTAATAGGCAGCTTGCATGAATGAACAAATACTACTGTGCATCTGAAAAATGATAATACTGGAACCATGCAGATCCATAGTTTACACCGAGGAACTGCATCTGATCTGGCACAACTGTTTCACTATCCTGCTTACATGCTTTCACTCTAAAGATTCATACATTACCTTATTGGTCAATTACACTGCAGGTGTTTCAAAACTGGGTTTTTGTATGGCAAGAGGTATATGTGTCACTGCAACATCAGAACTGAAAGTGCATAGGCTGAACTTTTGCTTGCCATGCAGTAACTATAACTGCAAATTGTGTTGACTTTAAATTATGCTCAAGTTCATTTCTCTTTGTGACAGTCGGTAAGGTATACATCAAAATGTAGAAACTGAAACTGTACCGTGTGTACACAACCTGTATGTAATGTAGGGTATACTGTATACAATTGCCTTAGCTCGCATGCAGTTTAACTAATTAGCTAGCCTTGCATGCATGCTTCACTATAAATTATTATGTACTGCATAAGGATCATGTACTTTAAAGCACTATCGACATGCATGCTACACAGCAAATTTAGGACACTAATATTTATTCTTGGTTCCCAATATATTAATTATTGTTGCATTAGTTCTCATTAGTTCTCATGTAAAGCAGCAAAGGTTTCGTTTGTTCTATACAGCACGTTGAAGTCGCTGGTAGGGAAGATGCACTGAATAATTAAACTACATTCCTGTCTAAACCACAAACAATAAACTTTAGTGTTTTGCATCATTAATGACATAAGAAAACCTCATGCTCTTTAAAAACTGTGACATCACCATGTACCCTACATAGCTACATTAGCAGTGCTGGTGTTTAATGCTTAGTCCCTCTTCGTGGCATTAAAATGTTTAATGTGGAGATGGTCCTGCACATAGGGCAGGTACCAATGCTAGTCTTCTATATATATAAAGCTGAAAGGCTGTCTGTCTGTCTGTCTGTCTGTCTGTCTGACGGTCACGCTGCTTACTCACCAGACTTGGCGCGAATCGACATAGTCTGTGCTGATAATGAAGCGCTCATCATCCGCCTACTCTAAGATTGTTATCACGAGTTCACGCGTGCTTCCGTTTGGTCTCTACAGCGCGTAGAAGGCCAAGGTGTAGAGAAAACTTGAGCAACATTCCTTTGAAAACCACAGCACATACTGTTCAAGTGGTAGAACGCCTGACTAGCGTGTAAGAGGTCGTGGGTTCAAAGCCACGTGTTGACAGATTTTTTTCTTTCTACTCAGTACCTTTTTGTGAACACCTTTTTAAAACACGACTTTTAGCTCATCATATCTTGGCATGCAAAGCACGTATCGAGGCGGGACTTTAGCGAAATTAAACGCCCATCATCTGGCAACTCGAGTGTTGTTGTAGCAAATCAATACGTGCTTTTGTTCGCTCTTTATAGGGCGATGAAGGCACTGGTGTAGGGAAGGATCACTGAAAAGTTGAGCTACATTCCTGTCAAAACCACTGATAAACAACTGTGGCGATTTGTGCACCTCCCTTAACCCCAAGTTATTGATAACCCAGCCAGAGTTCAATCCCCGCCTACGTCATAACTGTTTTTGTCACTTTTGGGACCTTTTTGATGCACGTTTTTGCTCTATCTGTTCCATGCAAGTCTTCATCTACAAACTCTTATGCTCAGTTTTTCAGCACTGGCACTGAATTACCTCACATAATAGGGACTCTTATAGCACTTTTGGGACAGGGCAGACAAATTGCCAACATATTTGTCCATCTGTGTGTTGGTCCAGTGTGTTGTATTAGAGTAGGTAAAAGCTTCTTTCACCAGTATCCAGAATATCTACATCTTTGTTTTAAGCACATAGGTGTGCACTGACATGAAAAACTGTTTGTTCAGACTTACCTCAATACTGCTGTAGTAATAGACAGCTTGCATGATTGAACAAATACTACTGTGCATCTGAAAAATGATAATACTGGAACCATGCAGATCCATAGTTTACACCGAGGAACTGCATCTGACCTGGCACAACTGTTTCACTATCCTGCTTACATGCTTTCACTCTAAAGATTCATACATTACCTTATTGATCAATTACACTGCAGGTGTTTCAAAACTGGGTTTTTGTATGGCAAGAGGTATATGTGTCACTGCAACATCAGAACTGAAAGTGCATAGGCTGAACTTTTGCTTGCCATGCAGTAACTATAACTGCAAATTGTGTTGACTTTAAATTATGCTCAAGTTCATTTCTCTTTGTGACAGTCGGTAAGGTATACATCAAAATGTAGAAACTGAAACTGTACCGTGTGTACACAACCTGTATGTAATGTAGGGTATACTGTATACAATTGCCTTAGCTCGCATGCAGTTTAACTAATTAGCTAGCCTTGCATGCATGTTTCACTATAAATTATTATGTACTGCATAAGGATCATGTACTTTAAAGCACTATCGATATACATGCTACACAGCAAATATAGGACACTAATATTTATGCTTGGTTCCCAATATATTAATTATTGTTGCATTAGTTCTCATGTAAAGCAGCAAAGGTTTCGTTTGTTCTATACAGCACGTTGAAGTCACTGGTAGGGAAGATGCACTGAATAATTAAACTACATTCCTGTCTAAACCACAAACAATAAACTTTAGTGTTTTGCATCATTAATGACATAAGAAAACCTCATGCTCTTTAAAAAATGTGACATCACCATGTACCCTACATAGCTACATTAGCAGTGCTGGTGTTTAATGCTTAGTCCCTCTTCGTGGCATTAAAATGTTTAATGTGGAGATGGTCCTGCACATAGTGCAGGTACCAATGCTAGTCTCTTATAAAACTGAGTAGCAGCATCAGCCATAACAAAGTTAGATTAGTACATCATCATCTCAGCAGATTACTGCTGATCACATCGAAGAATTGCAGCTGGGCGGGGCCACTCACTCCATGCAATAGCTCTCCTGCTGAGATGATGATGTACTAATCTAACTTTGTTATGGCTGCTAGTAAAGGGATTCGCAACGACACTTTCCTATTCACTATTAGATTAAGTGAGTGTTATCAAATCACGGCGGTTTGCAGCAGTTTGTCTCGGAACTTTTCGCTTTGGTTGCTCAGGCGTGGCACCAATAGTTTTTGTGGCGCTATTACTAAGGATTGTGACAAGGTACGAGAATTTTTTGAGCATCAACTAAGTCCCCAATGACTGAAGATTTGTATAAAAGTTGTAGCTATTTTGTGAGGCGAGGCTAATTCTGAGCCCGTAACCTTGCGTAACCAAGACCCATGAAACCCGTAACGAGGATTGTCCGTACATAAAACTATTAGTTCCTACGGAAATGACGTCACCGTTGCGAATCCCTTTACTATAATAATTATTATTATCTATGCTATATGATGTATAATCGTGTAAGGTTTCAGAAGCATTAATAAGTGATTCAATTATGGTTAAACTTGAAAGGATTCTTACGTCATCTGCTGAATACTTCGATCTGATTGGTGGCGCAAATATGGTTGCGTGAAACACGAGTGGCCTATGCTAGCGACACCAGACTCTTTCCAGCGGGCGCTAAATTTCCATAAGAGAGCGGCGCCCGCCCAATTTTGTTATTACGAACAAGAGACAAGTAGTGCATACTTTGGTAGCGCAATATTATCGTTGTAAATCAACAGTTGATATTGACATAAGTTCAATGATTACATCGCGTAATCCAAATAATTTCGGTAGTTTCTATTTAACGCACAGCGTCCAAATTTTAGGGGAGGAAATAGAGGAAGGAGGAATCCAGTCTATTTTTCACTTCTGGAACATTGAATTGTGAGCAACAGCACAGATATTTAGGTGTTGGGGTGAAGTGACCTAAAGTGATAGACGAAAAGTGGTGTTAAGTCGGTTGGAGGTGATAAATTGTAATTGGTGGCTGAATTAAGCCATACGATTATCTGAAGAGTCAGGCCTGAGTACAAAGAGTTGTGTACAAGTACAGATGAGTGAAAGGAGGCGAAGACAAGGAGGTGTAATAAGTTAGTTTCAATTTCTAGCTTCTAAATCATTCATGCAGTAGCATTAGACTAGTGAAATAAGCTGCAGGAGTAGCAATGTATAGCGTATTATTAGCTAGCTAGTTACATGTATGCACTTTTGAAACAGTTTTTAAACTAAATGTATGTAGAGTCCATTAAGGATGGACTCACATTTTGTGCTAGTTAGTTGCATGGGTGACGAATGCGTGGGTGAGTGTGCCCACCCATCCATGGGGCCTGGCTACGCCACTGGATATAAGCCCCACCGGATAGCCAGACTACTGTCTAGGTGCATGATGTCCTAACAGGATTTTTTTTTGCGAATTTTATAGCCTTAACTTAGTCTGTAAGGCCACTCCAAATAAATTCTGTTTCCCGTCCACCGCCTGCATCTGGTTACTGTCAGCTCTAAAACTTCCATTGTTCCGTATTCTTGCATACTGACAGGTTCAGTAAAAGCCATCTCGAAATCAAGTTGGCCCACACTTCACTGTGTTATTTTTGCAACTGAAAAGGATGGATCAAGCTTAAGCATGCCTTTATGCAGCTTTTTATGGTTGTGCCAGGCAAATAATGGCTTGAAAATCTGCCAATCTTATAATGGGAATGGACCGCCCGCCCGCATGCAAATATGCTCGAGGACGGGAAACAGAATTTATTTGGAGTGGCCTAAGCATTGTGAGCCACTATAATATTCTCTAGCAGTGGTAATACTAGCTGTTATGGCACAGCATTACTGAGTTAACGCTGCAATATGGCTTGACTTTAAAGTTGAATTTCATGGGGTCACCTCCAGTGGTAAGATCAGTAATTAGCTAATGCTAATAATTATATAATACTAAAAATGAAACTGTGACCAGCAATATATTTGCTTTCAAAGAGTTCAAATATATTTTCACGGGGAAGGGCAATTACTTATTATGGTCAGGAATTCCGGCCTGATTCATATACTGTGATTGTAAAGCATCTCCTTTGGAAAGTTGGAATTTAAGGTGATGGGGTACTTTCAACATTCACAGTATGATTATAAGAGCTTGATATATACACCAACATGTACGTTCAAATACAACATCCAAGTAGATGGAATGTATATAGTGGTTATATTAATATTTTGTTTTGTTCTCAGTAAAGCTATAGTTTTAGAAAATGTGTGGAGCTTGATCAAGTAACTATGAGAGCATAGTCCCCAGATGCTATAACCCTGTTAACCTCATAGATGCTAAAATTCCATTTCTGCATCAAGTGAACCAAAAGAATTGATGTCTTATGATTCACATAGCATAAAAAGGTATTCATTGTATTACTAACTTTTTAAAGCAATTGCAATTAGTATGTTTGGTATAATAGTAAGATAGCAGTGCTACAAGTAAATATTAGAAGAGTTGGGTGTTCTATTAGAGTAGTTGACTGCTCTATTAGATTATTTTGATTTTAGTGATCATTTTTACTGCTGAAATATAATTCTTACCCCTCTTGTTAATTTCTAGCTTTCCCTTCATATTTTCACTGCCCCCTTGTATGCTTCAGAGTTCAGATACAATTGTACCTGTACCGTAGCTTCTATTAGCCTTCTAGCTAACTAGATTTTTGGAGGGGTAAGCCCCCTCTAAATCCACCCTTGCTGTTCCACTGCAAAACGGTTGGGCACCATGAGACTAGTCACTGTCAAACCAGTATGATCATAGATTTATAGCCCCAGATACCTGGGGTTATATAATTCTATGGTATGATAAATACTCAATGATCATCATGAATGTGATTATGAATACACATACAAAACTTGGAGATTTTTTAAAACAACAAATTGTAGTTTATCTGAGATTTGGGTGTTATCTCTCATCACCCTCCCTAGGAGTACCACAAGAATGGGACCGCCTAAATGGGGAATTTTCATTGCCCTATAACAATCTGAATTCCTGGCATAGATTGTCAGGTTGCAGGTGTAAATATCTGTGGTGGCCATGCAACCTCTATTGCACTCCTGGAACTGTTTTCACCCAAATCTCCCTCATCTGAAGCATGTTCTGGCTGTTGAGCGATCAGCTGATCCGCTGATTGTAGAACTGCATATTCTGTACTAACCAATAGTCCAGATGTCTCTTCCACCTTAACTTCTTTATCTGCTGCTAGGGCTTCAGTTGCCAACGTTCACTCTGCTACATTCAAGAACCATGCGCGTCATAATTTAAATTGTACTCACATTGATCAAATTTTGAGCCATTAATCCCTGTTTAAAATAATTTTTTAGACATTGTCATTGTAGAGCAAGCTTGTCCTTTGTGGAAGAGATTGACGTATGGCCTCCCTGAGAAAGAGCTGTCTTTCTTACTACATGCTGGTTGTGATACTCTACCATGAACCTGGCTAGGTCATTACTTACCTTAAGTATACCCTTTGTGCCCTCCCAAACCCACAACAAACTATGGATGTCCTCTTGCTTTTGACCAAGGTTGGTATACCTGGAGACATGATTCAGTCTTACATGTATAGGTTCTCGTTCACGGACTCCAACGGCATGTACCTGACATTTTAAACTCTATGCTGACCTTCCAGGATATCCTGCAACTGATCAATTAACCATTTACTACTATGGTATTGCATGCAGTTGCTTGAACTTCAAATAAAAGTAAAGCTAATTATTTTATTGTGTATTATCTGAGGTGGCACTCTTCAGTTCCACTTGGCTGATATACAGGGGCATGCCTAGGATTTTTTAAAAGGGGGTTTCCACTAGAAAGTAGATCCAGGATGTAGGGTCTGGGGGTGCAAGCTCCCAGAAGATTAATATTGCAGATTGTCAAAAGCCAGTAATCTGAGTACTAAACACAGCAAAAACAAACTAGTAGTGAGGTTCTGAAATTCCTAGCAAGCTAAGTGTACCCATGGAATAGTGCTGCAGATGCAAGTTCTCACACTAAGCAACGTGTTATTATTATTATTATCAATTTTGTCAAAAGACCGGGTTGTACAAAAGGACAAGCCTGTAGGTGTACTTCCCACACATACACACCAGAAATTACAAAAACAATGACATAAGTAAATACACCTGAAAAACAAAATAACTACTACAAGAACAAAAATAAATACCAACAAAACAAGAACATTAAGTATAGAGAAGATTCAAAAAAAAAAACGACGGAGGGCTAAACGGAACAAGGGTTAGATGTGATGACTGTTCTATTAGAGTATCTCGATCTTTTATAGTCATCATATTGTTTTGGGGAGTCAGTTGCTTAGGGGGAGGGAGGCTGTGCCACCACAGAGCATCACTGCAATGATGTAGATTGGTGTACTCATACTGATACTGTGTTTGCTACGAGGTTTGCCAACAGCAGCAACACATTGGCCTGAGCAGGCCTAAGCTTTTCTTGTTACTGACAATTTCAGTACAGGTTTCCTGAAACCCCCTTGGCACGCTTCTGATAAAGGTATATTGTCCCCGGCCATAGCCAATTACCTTGGTTGATTATAGGAGGGATTTGTCCAGCATACATCATTGGTGGTTTGTTCTGTGGTAGCCATATCACTTTGTTACGGTGGTGGTTATTCTAGCATAGAGTCAGACTGTAATGGTCATTAGATTCTATCTTTAGGAGACAAGAGTGTAGAGACATGAATATGACAGGATTGTCACCATGAGCCACATCAACTTAAACCATTGACATGAACAAGTAACTGCATGCAGGTTGAGCCACCAGTGAAGTAAGGTGCAGTGACTAATAACATTCTGAATACTGAACTCTATAATCACTAGGGATACAGGGTCAGGAAACTGGGTGACTGTCGCTGCCATTGCTTTAAGGTAAAGTCTCCGGTTGCATTTCTTCATTGTCTCTTTGTAGCCACAATCCTTATCTAGGTACAGAGTATATACTCAATATAATAATACTCTCACATCCATCTGCCAATGAAATCAGTCAAGAGGCCACACTACTCAAAGTCAAGTCATTTTTTACTATTCCTGTGCACATAACTTGCTTTGTGTTTGCATATTGCTTTGCTGAGCTTATGAGCCTGCTCAATTTTACATTCTGTGACAACTTGGATCTCATAATACTTTTGTATTCTGATCACATATGTAGCTAGCTATCTGCATGCATTGAATGAGTCAGCATAGTTACACACTTGCCTGTGCATGCATGACCTTCGTGAGTTACGAGGAAGAGCAGTAACAGCAGTTTTAGCTTGATAATGGTGTGCCCGTTATAGTGTCTAAATTACAATATTAATGTTAAATGATCACTCAACTAGAGCCTGCTTAAAGAATTATCTCATTCAAAAACTATAATAATAGTCATGTTGTAGACCAGCATGCAGCCACTTATTTTCTAAAGCAATATTCAGGATAGCATTGTCAGTGGCATCATATCATTACGTGTACATTACAGTGACTATTGGGAAAACCCAGTAGCAAACTTTTCACAGGTGTGATGTAGAACATCATGAAATGAAATCTTGTATTGTTTTCCCAACTTTATTAATTTCTTTATGGTATGCATATGCATACAAAGTACACAATACCTTAAAGTACTCATAAATACTTAGCAAAGAACATACGTATAAGTATATAAGTACTTGGGGTAATTGAGAAAGTATTTAAGTGAAGTACAAGTACTTTCAAAGCATACTTAAGATAAGTTACTGGCTCAGTTGTGTTCACAACTAAACGTATACTATTTCTTATGTCATGTAACATTCAAGTCCCTGAACACTGTATGTGGCTACATAGTTGCACACATGTCACATTATATAAATTTATACATACGTTAGTTATATAGTTCAGTATTTAATCCAATTCGATCGTGGAGAATTTGCCAAACTTTGATATGCTGAGTCTACTGACTCACTAAATTCTTTAGTCTCAAAACACTTTCATTGTTTACAGGTATATCAGTACATACCATACAAACTCTGAAGAGGGTTTGTAAATGGATCACTGTAACTACATTATAGTAACATTATAGATGCATAATTGTGCTAATTGGTAATGTGATAATGCAACCTTGTTTACTTGTATGTAACTGAATAAACAATACACGTCATAATCTAACACCATCGTTAATATCAATGGTTATTTTTTTACATACGTAGGTTTGTACTTAATTAAATACTTTGTAACAGATTTCTGTTGACTTAAGAAGGTAATTATATTTAAAATTTCTGCTGGTGAGTATTCTGGTTTATAACATTCGTTACACAATTATCAGAGTAGTTGATGAAAATGAGGATACAACTGGCAGCTTGTCAGATATTCATTCACAGATGTCACCTATCATCCCTTTGAGTTATTAAAACATTTAAACGCTGAAAACTTTGTAGTTACACTATGTTAAACATTTTTGTAGGTACTGTAGGGGGAGATATCTAGCTAGTAGTTACATACAGCAAAAACTTACACAGCTCTGTAAACATTTAATACGGTTCCATGTATGCATAGCATTTGTAACTTGGGTGCAAATGTCCCCTATCATGATGTTGGATTCACTTTTGGAATACAACCCATTTTACATCCATGAAATTTTCAGTTAGTCAGTTGTCATATTATGAATTATAATTTGTATTTGAATATAATAGAAACTGCCAAATTTTAGAATAAGTTAAAATTACTTGTTTATGATTTAGGTAACATGACTGATTGAAATTATTATGTTATTGCACGTGTGAATATAATTATACAGCCTGAAAGTTTTGAACACATGAGGGCTTTTCAAATTGCACTTGATTAGCTTACCTGCTCAAAAAAATGTTTCATTGGTGCACTAGAGGTGGAATAGTATAAGAAAGATTTAATTAAGCAGCTTTGAGAAAGCAGAATAAGGTTTATGAAACCATAGTGTGAGCTAACACAGTTATTGTGTATGGCTACATGACTCAGACTTTCATAACAGTCCAACTGCATTGAACAGTTAAAAGAGAGTTTACTGAAATGTAATTGGTCTTAACAAAGTCTCAAACCTCTTAAGTCAACTGTACATACGTACACATTTTTGTAGTGACAAGGGCAATTCATCAATGATTGTGAGCTACTGCACTTTAGCTATTTATAATTGTATTATATTTATTGTCATTAAATGATTATGCTATGTACACCAGCATAGCGTGGTAAATGTACTATCAATAAACAGTTGCAAGTATGTGTGCATGTGTATAGTCTATATTGACTTTGTAAAGTCTCTTGATAGTGATACTATTGTCCCCAAATGATGTTATCAAATGTTCCATTGTTCATATCTTCCACCATCATGAGTGTAGCTGGTGCGTTTCTTGTGGGACTGGTAGCTCCTCACACACTCAAGGAATGCCTCTTCACTAGACACCCACACAATACAAGATACACTTCCTTCATTAAAGGTAAAACCAATCACAGCTCCAGATGAGCAATCATTGTTCTTTGGATTCCATCTTCATACATACTCATCTGTAATAAGCATAAAAATCATAGTTTTTCATTCTTTTATGTCAAGTGTGTTGGTTATGTTGTGTGTAGCTACACTTGTATATTATATATTGTGCACACTTCTTCAGCAGGGAAGTCTAGTGAGCATAACTGCCAATCGCATAAGATCAAGGTGTCAGCTTTCTATGTAAAAATTATTGATGTACTTTCTGTGCAGATACTGTAAAGTCAGTTCTCAGTAAAACCAAAACAAGTAGTCAAGTATGTTGAACAATCAACATGTTTTATGAGATTTGTATATATATATCCTGTTAATTTGTATGATATCCTTGTTACAGGGTTACTTGCTATGTATAGCAGCCCCCAGCGGATCTAGGATTTATAAAAGGGGGGGGGCTAACTCAAAGTACTAATCTCTTGGGTAGAGGTGTGCGAAACATGCTGGAGCTAGGGGGGTCTGGGGACATGCCCCCCCCAGGAAAGTTTTGAAAAATAGATGCTAAAATACTGCAATTTGGAGACATTTCCATATAAAATTCATAATATTTTCTGCCTGTAGATATTTTATATACTGCCTTTAGATTATAGGTATGGCTCTCTGAAGCATTTTGCTAATGGAAAAGTTTTGGGTAGGTACAGACAGCCAAGTACATGATGCACCCCTCTCACAATTGCACAACACTGAATAGGTGCATGTTAGAATAATAGTGTTGAAAGTGGAAAATTTTGAAATTTGAACAATACAAGATTGAATCTGAGAGCATTTTCAATGGAAATTGTGTACCTGAATTAAGTATTGCCATACATATTAACTACACAAGTGGATGAATGAAGCCCTTTAAACAGACCAATGCACTTCATTGTACGTATAGGTTCAGGCAGATTTGGAAAAAGTTCATAACAGAACCAACTACATGTTTCCAGTGAACGTTCTATTAGAGTAGTTAGCTGACTGCTCTATTAGAGTATCGCGATCTTGTACACCTCCAATGCTGATCCGGGTCCTTGTTGCAAAAACTTTTAGCATAAATCCACTGATAATACATTGGAAAGATGTTCATAAGGTGGTTTTAGGAGTATTTGTATTATTAGTGATCATATAATTATGCTAAAACAAAATTTCATTATAATACTCAGCATATTGATCAAGTAAAGCCTAAATATGAGCCCTCCCCTGGATCCGCCCGTGTCCCTATGAAGATTCTTGAAGGATACAGCAAAGCACAGAAAAATTAACAGTAAAAAGGAGCTTAAAAGACCTGCAAATCACTAGGGGACTAATTTACAGTCAAAAGGTACTTGGATTTCTTCTGTATGGATAGTATACTGTCACATGCACTTAGACTGGAGTAGTAACTTGGACTTACCCCACTGCCAACCTGGTGCCAACCGAGTTTACACGTAGTATACCTGCTTGGTTCACATGTTCAGAGTTATCTTTCCTCTGCTGAGAAAATAACTCAATTTTTGTACAAAATAGGTTTGACCATTATCCTCCAACTGCATGTGGTTGATTCTTCAACAATTGTTGGCATTATCACGCAGTGGCTTACTAGTGAACTACCATGTTCCTATGTGGCTTCCTACTCATTTCTTCCACCCCTCATCTGTCTATAATACCCTTTGAGATTAACAAGAGCATTAACACAACTAGAGAGTGATATTGGTTGGCCTAAGAAATCATGGTTTGTATTTATTTGACTTGTTCCATGAAGTTTTCCACTGTTGTGATTTGTTACCAACAGAGAACAGAGTTGAAATCTGGTGAGGGAGCCGTAACCCCTCAAACTATTGATAGTGTCACTTATCATATTCTTATAAATCTCTTCTACTATATCAGTGTATTATTTATCTCCAGAATAACAATCTGCAACAACCAACTCCTGCACTCCTATAGTAAAGTGAGCACTGCTACAACACTGGTATAGCAACCCATTCTACAAATGTAACCATGTAGCTGTGCCAAGCCATTAAACTTATACATAAATATGTTGGTGGATGTCATACCAATGTGCCATGGGGTATTTCCCTATGCCAAACATATTACTGTGGTTATTCCCATACATCTAATAATTAGGTTATGGGTAAGCACCTTGTACAGGCTTGGTCTTTTGTATAACACTTGATAACAATAACACTTATGTTGTGGGTCTTTCCCACAGGTGGATTGAGAAGGAGCAAGGGAGTTTTGCCCCCTTGGACTTTAAGGACAATTTTATAATGAGTAGAGGATCTGGTCGAAGCGCATGCAGGAGAATGTCACAAAGTCAGTAATGTTGAAGTTTGCAGTAGGATTCTTGAGGCTTTTAATAAAAAAATAAAATATCGGCTAGCTCATATCTCATTATTAATGGTAGTAAGTTTAAGGCCTATAATCAGAGTTGTAATTGTTTAAAATAAATTTTGTTGCATGTCTTTGGACCCTTTCAAAGGAACAAATATCTTTACTTGACTGTGGTCTCCAGAGTTGTGAACAATAAGTTATCTGAGAGCAGAAAAGTGTCAAATATAGTTGTTTCTTGGTTGTAATGGAGTGAAAGGAACCAAATGTGCACCTCAAGAGTCCAAGCATCTTGTGAGCCTTAGCAATTATGGTATAATGATGGTGGTCCATGAAAGGTCATTACTGATATAAACCTCCTGAGAAGTTACAATATTATTTTATGGGTGAACTGTTGGGTAATTCATAGGTGAATTCATGAGCCAAAAACAATGAGAATAAACAAAGTAACAATGTTTCTCGTAATTGATGAAAAACAGGCTGGGAATATTCACAACTACTCTACATAAAAAAATTTCAGTCCTGAAATGTGTAAAATTCCTGGCATCTGGGGGCAGTGCACAGCCCCCAGACTGCTTGCTTTATATAGCTACCTATGATACACCTGCCCCCTTGCCAAACCCTGGATCCATCCCTGAATTGCATTACAACAACTGTTTTATTGCACACTATAACAACATTGGCGACTCCAGGAATTTTGGTGACTGGTTTCCAAACCTCCTGCTTCAAGCACACTCACAACATGGTAAATCAAGGGGAGTCTGGGTGGGTCTTTAAATATTATGTTGTCTGAAATTGAAATTCAAGAGAAAATTCATTTAGCAATTCTACCTTTAAAAGCTGACATTTTCTCCACATACGTATGTTAAAAACTTTTTGACATAATAGATTATACTAAGGAGGCTGTTTGTGTTTGCTTCCAATATCAGGGATGATGGTACTGATGGACCAGAGCAGGCCAAAAAGGGTATGTGAATTTGAATCATACAGATTATTATGGACAGAATTTTGTAAATACCCTGAGATAGTAGTTTAGACTATTTCTGTTATGTTACAAGTAAAGTCAGTGGCTATTTCTGTTCTATTAGGATGTTTGACTTTTTTGAATATAGTTTCTGGAAACCTCAGAATTCCTCCTGGATCTGCCTCTGACTGTCTCATTTGATTAAGCACTGATTCAACCATCAAACACTTTCTCTCTCTGAAAACTGCTTTCCTAGGGTTAAACATATATATGCTTTTCAAGCATACACATAATTAAAATCAAAATGCCAAGCTAAAACTATGTGAAAGAATAGCTTGTGTATGCTATGGAACTCCGTTCTTCTTCTCTTGTATAGACACAAACATCGCATGATCCTAAATATCTTCCTGTGCTGCCCTACCATAGTGATCTGCCTATATAGTCATTCCCATGCATTGTAGGTATTTGGTTTATGTTCCTAAACAACACTTTTCCATTTGCATATTTTGCATTCTCAGGGTTGTAGGACATTTGGCGATTTGTGGGCTTAATCAATGCAATACATAGATATTGACTGAGAAATGATAGTCTGCAAAGCTATAATTGTAAATATTGTGTATGTATGCAGAAGCACTTAGGCCTGCATCAAATATGCCAGCATAATAAAAGGGAGTGCTATGCCAGCTTAATGGTAGCATATTATGTGGATAATTCATACTATAGAGCTTAATTTCATGAATATAGATCAATATTCCCAAATAGAGCTGTCAGTGGAAGCTGCAAACTGCACTCAAATACGTTGTATATAGCTCCCCTTAGATCAATACTCTAATAGAACACTTTGTAGTGAAATAATCTAATAGAACATTCACTGATTAAAATGTGTCCAAAATAATTGTAAGAAATGTTGCTAATTTGGAAGCACAATGCAAGCATAATGAGAACATTGAAGAGCATAATAGGTGAAAATTTTAGGAAATTCCTGAAGAATTTTGGACAAATTTTGAGTATATTTGACTCAGGCCTAGAAGCACTTATACAATCCCCATCAGCTTGGCTGTTAAAATAATGAAGGATAAAAGTATACAAATACCTGGCTGGCTGTAACTAAAGGTTATATAAAATTGTAGTTAAGAAAACAGTTTGCTTTGGTTATTTAAAATTTCTACATTTGTGAGCACACTTGATAAGGTAATGCATATTATGAGCACAAAAGGAAGTGAGTGTTATGCTAGTCTCTCTCTTTTGTGCTGCCAAAATTAGTGCATAAGGTTCCTGCTAAAACCTAAATTTCAGTGGGAGCAAAGGGTTCCTGAAACCCCATTCTCTGTGCTCATGTGTCAATCATATATCAACCATGAGTCACAATGTTAAGTGTTTTAGTAGAATTTTTGTTGTACAACAGAATTCTGTAATGATTTCTATGTTAATTTTATTATAGAATGAAGTAGTATTTCATGTTGACATTAATGGATCATGAGAAAGAATATTTTAGTGCTACAATAAGTGGATTAGAATAAAATTTGATGTATTAAAACTGAATTAAACTATAATGAATAATTAGAATAAAGATTAACCTATAATAAGCCTTTACATAATTTGGTCATTTATTAGGTATCACTAAATACAGCTCCAATTGTTGTTTTAGTCTTGACAGTAATGATTTGAAGGACAGTACTTCAAGGACTCAGTTTCTGTCATTGCCTCTTCAAGTGTACTATAGTTCAACCATGCTTTACCATCCCCCTAATTCTTATTTGTACACCAGCTGCTGTACCACCTTATAGCCTACCTAGTGTATATGCTGATTGAGTTTTTGATAGCTACTCTTCCTGATGCTTGTACCGACAGTGCATGTTTTTTTTGCAGCAAAATCCGGTATAGCTAATAATTGACTAAGTGCCAGCTAGATTGTAGCAGCTGTAGGTGTTCTCATTTTTCAAGTGTCCCAATTAGGCCACTCCAACTAAATTCTCTGTTTCCCGTCCTGCATGAACTCAGGAATATTTGCATATAAGTATAGAACAATATGGCATGGAAACTGATCATTAAACTTGACCCCAGACAGATATTTGAACAACTTCCTCCAGTGCTATTTTGGGAATAGCCCATGCATTGATAACTACAAGCAGTCCTGATGTTATAAACCCTTGCAGCAAACACTGCCATATACTTGAGCACTTATATCATAAACATAGAATGTAATTAGGAATGACTAGACCCTTCCTGAATCTCTATGCAAAAAGCAGGCACCTCCCTAGGTAGCTATATAGCATGCAAGTAATTTGTATATTCTATCTTTCATTTAAGTTTGTATTTTGTCTTTTTCTGTTGTTGCATTCACACTATTGTTTGAGTTACAAACCTTTCGATTTGATTTTGATTTATTTGTTTAAATTCAGTAAGGCCATTCTTCTATTCCAGAGTACACACATACAATACAAAAGCACAACATAACTACACAAGCAAAACACAATTACACACCATACATACAATATAATGATCATATAAATCGTCACAGAAAGAAGACAAGTTTTTAAAAAGATCATGTGGAAGGGAGTTCCACCAGGAATTTGCCTTTTCTTTGTACAAAGACATTAAAGGAGTGAAGCCTGCTAGATTACATGCTATTCATGCTGGAAGGCATTCGTTATGGTAACGTGGTTATTCCAATAGTCTGTACATAGTGATTGCATACACACACACAAACACACACATATATATAGTGTAACCACTGTTTCACTATACTTACTCAGTTACTCCTGTATACTCTTGGAACACTATAAGGGAAAGGGATAAGGTTTCTATTATATATTCTTGGTTACACTTGCAATGTGTCTGTTCAATATAAGAAATATTATATAGTTGAATGATTACCTTAACGTAAATGGCCATAAATACTAGTATAAATTTATTAAAGGTATCTGAACAACATGCATGCGTGCATGGGGACGCTAGTCTCCAAGAGTTTTGATAAGTAAGGTTCTGCTGTACTGAACCAAAATGTAAAAGCACCAATGCTGGGTCGTATGTTCTAATATTTCAGTTCATGTGGTTGGCTGCAAGGTCTTGATTGTTTCATCAAGACTATATAGAGTCAGTAGGTGATATAAATGAAAATCAACACAAAAGATGTACAGTAAGGCCTAGGGGTGTGGTCATGATGAAATGTAACTTTATTGTTCATTTGAAGCTATATATTATGTAGATGATATTTGTTAGGTAAATGCATTGAAAAAATACAGAACTCTCACTCAAAAGGTTAGTATGGCTAGATTTTTAAACTGGTAAAATATTTCATTTTACAAAATGGGGGCCCGTGAAACAACTTATGAAGTTAATGTGCATGCATGGCCTAAATATAGTTCATAAAATTTGAATCTTTGTGAACATGCAACACACGTGCAATTGAAATTGTTGGTAGCACCAGTAGTACTGATATGTATACCTTGTCATATTGTACAACTCTTTTGTATACAGTTTCTAGGACCAAAAATGTAAGGTATGCCAGCCAAGATTTAACAGCGTATAAGGAAAAACTTGACAAAGCTATGCAACAGCCTTGAGAATTACTTTTTAACTAGAGGAAAGTTTATTGGCGGAGATGATATTTCTATTGCTGACTTGGAGCCATTTGGTGAGATAACACAACTGTGGATATTTGGGGTTAAACCCTATGAGGCTGGTTCTAAAGTTGATGTGTGGATCAACAATGTTAAAGAGAGATTAGGACCACACTATGACAAGGCATACAAAGTGAATAACGAGATAATGGAACAAGGAGTGTTGAAATCTTAAGATGACGTCATGAATATAGATGACAGTTAAGGACTGACACTATTGATTATTTGAGTACTAAATTTTAGGTATTGCTAAGTGTTTAAAACTGCCATTCTCCTTAGTTTATACTGTGTAGCTAGGAAACTAGTAGAAGTTATACACATGTAATTGTACTATATAAGCATAGACAATGGAATGATAGAAAATCAAGGGGAAGGGATAAGGTTTTAAAAGAAAAGCAATGAGAGGTGACAAAAGGTATACTTGGGCTTAAACATTAAAGCTGTTAGAAATCAAAAGAATTTATATATATACATTCACTGTATAGCCTGTAGATAGCTATACAGTGCAAACTCAGTTCTGGTGTTCAGAAAACTGAAGTCCATATAGCTGTGCTAACTTGTGTACAAAATCACTGTTGGTTGCAATGTTTAGTCAGATTTAATGTTTTTAAAATTGTCATGGATTTGTAAAACAGTTCATTCACATTGAGTTAGTCTAAATGTCGGTATAGCTCAAAACTTCATGTACTGTTTAACATACGCATGTTATTATGGGATATATAAGCATGACTGGATATTAAGATGTGGACTCAAATATTGGACCATGCAGAGACTCATCAATTAATATTATTTGGCCCTTGCAGCATAACTTGATTTTAAGAATTTGTAATGTTTGTCCACATACCATATATCACACTTCACTATATGGTGTTTATCACATATCATGCATATAACAATGCTATAATATATATACAACTGCTATGTGCCATTCATGGCTAGTTTCATAATATTGTGTTTTTAATCACAGTGTGCGTGATCACCTATTTATTCAATATTGTACGATGGTGTTGCAGTGGCTTGAACTTCAAAGTATAGTGAATCATTCATGATATATTGCTTAGATGGGCTGGCACTCTCTAGTTCCACTTGGCTTATAAAGGTATGTTGTCCCCATGGCCAATTACTTGGTTGATTCGGAGGGACTTGTCCAGCATACTTCGTTGGTGGTTTGTCCCATATCACTTTGTTATGGTGGTGGTTGTTCTCAACTTGATTGAGCAAAGAGACTGTAATGTTTCCCACAAAAGGCCAAGATAACAAGTCATCAAATTCTCCTTTTAGGAGACAAGTGTGTACAGACATGAATGTAACAGGACTGCCGCCATGAGCCACATCAACAATAGCATAACCATTAACACGAACAAGTAACTGCAGCTTGTATTTTCCTGAACCACCAGTGAAGAAAGGTGCAGTGACTAATAACATTCTGAATGCTTTAGCTCTTTCATATCCCTCAACGTTTATAATCACTGGGGATACAGGGTCAGGAAACTGGGTAGCTGTCTCTGCCATTGTTTTAAGGTAAAGTCTCCAGTTGCATTTCTTCATTGTCTCTGCCATTAACTTGTAGCCACAAATCCAATAGTTAATGTCTTGCATGCCAGGAGGTCTCTGGAGTGCTTCCACCTTTGTTTCCAACTGTTGTAAGAGTTTCATCATTCTTTCTTGATTAGATACAATTGTACCATCTTGTATGTTATTGTTGACTTTCTCTTCTAGACTAGCATGTTTTGCCGCAAGAATGTTGA
Organism: Dysidea avara; assembly: GCF_963678975.1. Classification (NCBI taxonomy): domain Eukaryota; kingdom Metazoa; phylum Porifera; class Demospongiae; order Dictyoceratida; family Dysideidae; genus Dysidea; species Dysidea avara. The sequence continues at coordinate 12,567,874 of NC_089281.1, forward strand.
GACTTGTCCTAAGTGCAGTGTTTCCTTCATCTGAAGTATCAACAGTCAGATCAGTTCTAGAGCGGAGAGAGCTGTCAACACAAGAAACATCATCAGGTAAACTGACATTTGCACAGTTTAATAAATTTATTTGTTTTTTTAACATGTTTGTTTTGTGTAAACAGTTATCATATAAGTTTTTAATCTCTCTTTCTCTGATTGCCACCTGCCGGATGGAAGATGTCAAGTGGTTTTTCAATTTGCCAAATTGATCTTCAAGGATAGAACACCTTGTGGATAGACTGGTCTTTAAATCTACATATGCAGTAGATAGGTCATTCTTCAACTGGGCATTTTTAATGTACAACGAAGACAAGTTTGACTCTAAGATGGAATTCTGCTCAAAAAGACTGGCAACAAAGTTATCCCTTTTGACTTCATTTTGTTCATACATATTTAGGGCAGCAAAGAAGTCTTTTTCTAGCTGACTACACTTGTTTCCCAACACAGATACCTTTACCTCAAGGCTTTCTTTTTGCAATTTGTTCTCTTTGTGTAAATCATTGATAGCAGAGCTCACTAGAAAACCATGCTGGCTACCATCAGAATCAATGTGCCTCTTCAGAATGTATCGTTTAGTTTTCACCTTGCATCCAAGATTCACAAATGGGCAACACACCATTGCATTGGGACACGTGTCAAGGTGCCCTGGTAATTCACCACGTTTAAAAGTCTTTTGTGAACAGTTGTTTGGACAAACAAGAGGATACATGGAACAGATTTCATAATGCATTTTCACTATTTCAGCATGTGCTCCTTCATAGCCACAATGAGGGCAAGCAAATGGACGGTACTGACAGGCCTTAACATGGTCTATCATTTGGTGACGTGACATTGAAATTTTACATTTCATGTAAGGACAATTCAGCATTACGTGTTTACACTGACCATTAAGTTGACCCAGGGACAAATGATTGTTAAGACTATCAAATCGCCCCTCCCATTTGCAACCTTCTGACCTCCGAGAACAATAGACTGACGCCTTGTTTATCGCTCGTTTGAACTGGTTGTCAAGCGCTCCTTTGATAGGATTTGCCTTACACAGGGGACACTCGTTCTTCTTTCCCTTGGCGTAGTTGATACATGCGTCACAAAAATGATGGCGGCAACATTCGATCGCGAACGGATTTTTCAACGTTTCCAGACATATAGGGCAGTCGAACTCTTTTGGAGGAACATCTATGAAGTGGATCTCGAAGTTTTGAACACGAGAACTCCTCGCATCATCGACCATATTCCTGATATTCAGATATTATCCAAGACTGAATATCACGACTACCTATCCTGCGGCGCCCACCTCTTTGCGTAGGAAATGATGGGGCGGCCACTACCGGCCGTAAATTGAGGCCTAGGTTAGGAGTTCCTCTCATTTTGTGTTCGTCTGTGTTTTTGTGTGATTTGTGAGGTGTGAAGATGTATTTAATGCAAAGTCACGTGTAGGTTGATTGATTGATTGATTGATTGATTGATTGATTGATTGATTGATTGATTGATTGATTGATTGATTGATTGATTGATTTGGTACTGGGATAGATGATATTATCCTTTTAGTATGTAATTAGTATGGTCATTTTATTTGCATGGGCTAACCGCTTACGTGATGCACCACAATGTGATTGTATATAATTGTGGGATGTGGCATGCAGCTCACATGGTTAGAGTGTCGGCAAACAATGTTGCATGGTTGTCCCTGGAGTTTTTCACTGAAATCTGATCATTTGATATTGAGAGGTGTAATAGAGGTCTTCAGGAGAATCCAAGTGGAGAGCATGTATGTGAATAGCCATGATATTTTAGACATATAAACCAATGGATGTTCTATTGGCATCTTGAAAATCACTGGTGGGGACTGACCAATGAGCAAATATATTGTTAACCATTGTATTACTATGTATGGAGTATTGTGGCTGAAGCTGATCATGGCTTGTAAGGCAAATCACGCATTTGATCTAAAACTTCTTGGCAACTAAAGAATACTTACTGAAGGACTTTCCTTTGAAATATAGAACTTCTTTACAATACTATAACAAGCATCCATACTTCACTGTTTCTAAATCATTACTGAGGTTACATTATAGAGCTTGAGAACACACCTGGTATTTCTCACAATTTCCGATATTGTTTGTAAATTATTGTGGCAATTTCAACATGACGTAACAGTGTCCTGCATGCAAATGTACTGATATACATTCTTGGATTCTTCTGAATACCTCTATAGATAATTGAGATAACCAGCTAAAAATATCTATAGGGTACTGCATGCAGTCAATGATTTCAAGGGTCAATATGTATGCATGTATAGTATATATGCATGCACTATATGTATGGCTACAAAATTACACCAAACACTGAAACAGTATATACAGTGAAACCTGTAAGGACACCTAGCTTACATGGGACTATCCTGATAATTTTCCCACTAGGCCAATTTTAAAGGGATACTTATGGTGTACGTTTCCCTTTGTTAATTAAGCAATTAGTTTATGCTTGTACTTTTAGTTTCTCTCCTGTATGAAATACAATTTTCACTTAATTTTGGGTGCTGATAGCTAGCTAGCTCTCATTAGCTAGTACACCAGCTACTGTACCACCTCGATAGCTACTGACTCTTTCTGATGTTTGTACCGACAGTGCATATTTTTGCAGCAGCAGCAGCAGCAGCAGCAGCAGCAATCATAGCTAATAAATGACTAAGTATTCGAGTACAATATCTATGGTACCAGCTATGATTTTTTTTTTTTTTAAGTGTCCTGATTAATTAGCATGCAGGTTCCATGCACAGTAGTGTAAGACCCCCAGATGTGCAGAGCTGCCGAGGGAGCTGCCTCAGCTAGCTGTAGCTACTAAATCACTGCAATAAGCGCCCCCGCGTAAAACTGAAGCCAGCTTGGCCGAAAGAAACTGGAGGAGCGTGATGCCAGAACTGCGTATCTTTTACGACCTACTCTCCCAACCAAGCAGAGCTGTTATCTTGTTTTTAGAAATGAACAAGATTCCTTATGAATCTGTGCTGATTAATTTACGAGGAGGTTCGTTACTGAATTCGTCTGCTAGCTAGTAGCCGCTGGACAAAAAATTCGGGCCTGGTGACTCATCATGTGATAAGGTTTCAGTGCAAGCATGATAGCTATACGTATTTGCAGCTCGAGTTGCTCAGCAGGCGTATAGAATCCAAAATGACACATATTGCCGCAAGTATAAGACTACGACTCCATACGTCTGGCTTCATGCTGTTTAAAGGGCACTGGTATCAGTAATGCGAGGGTGTGATTGTGGCTAGGAGTGGTATAGCTACGTATTAGCATATGGTCACATGTATGGCACATGATAGATATATGTCATATAACCATCCATTTTGTTCCTTGGCAGTTAATGGCACAAGAAATGACAGTGTGTAGATTTCAGTGTGGAACTACTGAATTTTGCCATTTAATTGTTAATAAAACTGCATGCCTGTATCCAGTGTATTCTGGCTCCTTTGAACTGTCAGGTACAGCACATGGTCTCAGAGGCCATGTGCTGTACAGCTCAAAGAAGACTCGTGTGGCCATCCTCCTCTCAACCCTGCATAGCTTGTATATCACATGTACAGAGATGAGACATTACATGCTGTTGTATAGCAGAAAAGCAGTTTGTAGTCTATATACCATGCAGTTATACATATAGCTTATATTGTCAATATTGCTAGGTCAAAATGTACCAAATGATTCAGTCTGTAAACATTGCTGACTGCTGAGCTCACATAATCAAGTCATAGGTTTATACCCTATCTCCCTTACTTGTTGTATATGTGACCAGATGTGCAGTGGTTGGATCTATATGATATGTGAGTAGAAGTTGCATGGTCACTTGCATGTTTCATGTGTGTAATGTACAAATAAGAAGTATGGTACGTATCATCATGGTATATAGCACAGTTGAAGCCTTGCTTACATGGTATCTTCATTTTGTAGGTGAACACAAAACACATGAAGGTCTAGGAAAGGTCAATCCTTTCAGAACTGTCCCTGCAATGGATGATAATGGATTTTGTTTGGGTGAAAGGTAATAACACCTTTATAGACTAGACATATAGATCATATTTTTTGCCATTCTCTGAAGAATTGTAAATAGTTGCTGCATGCACATATCTTTTATATCTAGTGGAGCTATTCTAAGGTACCTTGTAGCAAAGTACAAAGTTCCTGACCACTGGTATCCCAGCAAACTAGAGGATCGTGCCAGAGTAGATGAATGTCTTGAATGGAGTGATGTGAACATGAAGGAGGGAGCATCTGGTTACTTTGTTTATAAGGTGTGTTAGCTATACCACATGTACAGTTGAATAGGTTGCATGGCAATGCAGTGTTGGGCAAGTTATTTAATAAACCAGGGGCGTAGCTAGCTTTCTGGATTGCCTGGGCACTAGGTCTGGCTGTCCCTATGCAAACTATTCAGCAAGCAACACGAGCCCATCTCCGTGGACTCTTTATTACATGCACATTTGCTTTTGAAAAACTGTTTAAAAGTGCATACACATGTACCTACCTAGCTAGCTACTATGATACCAGCACTGCTGTTTGTGCAGCTTATTAGACTAAGATACTACTACTGCATGAATAATATAACTGAGCTAAAACTAAACAATGATGGACTAGCTTAGCCTCCAGCCCCAATATTATACTCTTCCGTCTGCCTGATGCAGTGCTTTTTAGGCATATTACTACAACTCCAGCCCCAGCATCGACTCCTTTTTTCACTCTTCTGTCTTCTTTACTTGCACGCACTGAGTGCTAGCATAAATTACTATCTATAATCGTTTCATCTACTGGGGTGTAGATTATAACAGTTGTGGGTATGAGTGCATATATTTTGTCATATCCCGAGTAATCATGTTATAACTTTAAAAAAAAAAATATATATATATATATATATAGATGATATTTGTTAGGTAAATGCATTGAAAAATTACAGAACTCTTGCTCAAAAGGTTATTTAGTTTTACTATAGCTAGATTTTTTAACTGATAAAAATATTTAATTTTACAAAATGGGGGCCTGTGAAACAACTCATGGCCTAAGTAGTTTATAAATTTAATTGCATCTTTGTGAACATGCATTTAATTTAATACCTGTGCAATTGAAATTGTTGGTACCGAAATTGTTAGTAGCACCACCTTGTAAATGTGGTGATTAATAATTATATGGAGTGTGCACACAGGTCTATCGAGTAGTGATGTCATAGGGGATCACATGATGCATGTTATCATTACCTTGAAGGCATCACATTGTACAACTCTTTTTCTACACAGTTTCTAGGACCAAAGATGTTAGGTATGCCTGTGGATTCTGCCAAGATTGAAGAACGTAAGGAAAAACTTGACAAAGCCATCAGCAGCCTTGAGAATTACTTTTTGACTAGAGGAAAGTTTATTGGTGGAGATGATATTTCTATTGCTGACTTGAAGCCATTTGGTGAGATAACACAACTGTGGATATTTGGGGTTAAACCCTACGAGGCTGGTTCTAAAGTTGATGTGTGGATCAACAATGTTAAAGAGAGATTAGGACCACACTATGACAAGGCATACAAAGTGAATAACGAGATAATGGAACAAGGAGTGTTGAAATGACTAGGACCATGACATGACACTGTTGATTGTTTGAGTATTAAATTTTGAAAGTTTTAGATTATTGCTAAATTGCTAAATGTTTGAAAACTAGGTATAGTTAGTTAAACAGGAACTTGATAGTTTCCACAACTGCAGAAATTTCAGCAAAAGTAAGTTAAAATTATGTGTATATCATCTGAATGAAAAGCAACAATGACTTTATCATAATATTTCCAGCCTTATATGCTGGTACTTAGAATAAATGATTGTTTAGGAGGGGCTACTTGGGGTGCTGAAGCACATTCCCCTTATTTCTTTACTGTATAGCTAGCTAGGAAGCTAGCAGAAGTTACACATGTAGTTGTACTATAAGCATAGACAATAGAAGTTACACAACTGCTATTTCATGGCTACAGTTTCATTCTTTTTTTTATAATGGATCAACCATGGTATTGCAGTGGCTTGAACTTCAAAGTAAAGCAAATCATTTATGATATATTGCTTAGATGTGCTCATTGTGCTGACACTCTCTAGTTCCACTTGGCTGATAAAGGTATATTGTCGCCATGGCCAATTACCTTGGTTGATTAGGAGGGCCTTGTCCAGCATACTTCATTGGTGGTTTGTCCTGTGGTAGCCATATCACTTTGTTATGGTGGTGGTTATTCTATATAGCATATAGAGTCAGACTGCACAAAAGGCCAAGGTAAAAAGCTTACTTTTAGGAGACAAGTGTGTAGCTACAGACATGAATGTGGAAGGACTGCCACCATGAGCCACATCAGCAATATAATATCCATTGACATGAACAAGTATCTACAGCTTGAGCCACCATTGAAGAAAGGTACAGTGACTAATAACATTCTGAATGTTTTACTGAGCTCTTTCATATTCCTCAACTAAGGGTCAGGAAACTGGATGGTCATCTCTGCCATTGTTTTAAGGTAAAGTCTCCAGTTTCATTTCTCCATTGTCTCTGCATAGCCACAAATCCATTCCAATAGTCATTGTCTTGCATGCCTTCCATGGAAGGTCTCTGGAGTACTTCCACCTGTTTCCAACTGTTGTAAGAGTTTCATCATTCTTTCTATAGATGCAATTGTACAGTCTTGTATGTTATTATTGACTTGTTTCCAGACTGGCATGCATGTTTTGCAACCGTGCATGCTGGATACCATAAAAATCATTCATTCTCTAGGTCCAATAGATACTCAAAGATTGATAATATGTGAGGGGGCATAGGAACAGGGACCTATAGCAGTTAGACATGGAATCTGAGTTATAGACTATTCATATTTTGGTTTCAAGTCAATGCTCAATTGTTTCATAAAGTATAATGAAATACATGTGTAATTTCCTAATTTACTATACTTACCTATTACCAGGGACGGATCCGGGGGGGGGGGGGGGGCTTTGGGGACTGAAGCCCCCCCCCCTTCATATTTAGGCTTTACTTGATCAATATGCTGAGTATTATAATGAAATTTTGTCTTAACATAATTATATGATCACTAATAATACAAATACTCATAAAACCACCTTATAAACATCTTTCCAAGGTATTATCAGTGGACTAATGTTAAAGTTTATGCAACAAGGACCCGGATCAGCATTGGAGGTGTACAAGATCGAGATACTCTAATAGAGCAGTCAGCTAACTACTCTAATAGAACATTCAATGGAAACATGTAGTTGGTTCTGTTATGGAATTTTTCCAAATCTGCCTGCATCTATACATACAATGAAGTACATTGGTCTGTTTAAAGGGCTTCATTCATCTACTTGTGTAGTTAATATGTATGGCAATACTTAATTCAGGTACACAATTTCCATTGAAAATACTCTCAGATTCAATCTTGTATTGTTCAAATTTTCCACCTAATTATTCTAACATGCACCTATTCAGTGTTGTGCAATTGTGAGAGGGTGCATCATGTACTTGGTTGTCTGTACCTACCCAAACTTTTCCATTAGCAAAATGCTTCAGAGAGCCATACCTATAATCTAAAGGCAGTATATAAAATATCTACAGGCAGTATATAAAATATCTACAGGCAGAAAATATTATGAAATTTATGTGGAAATGTCTCCAAATTGCAGTATTTTAGCATCTATTTTTCAAAATTTTCCTGGGGGGGGGGGGGGGGGGCATGCCCCCAGACCCCCCTAGTTCCAGCATGCTTCGCACGCTGGCTTCACACACCTCTACCCAAGAGATTAGTACCTTGAGTTAGCCCCCCCCCCTTTTATAAATCCTAGATCCACCCCTGTTTACTGAAAAGTTTTAAAAATCTTTTCCTATGCCCCCTCAAACAATATACTCTCACATCCATCTGCCAATGACATCAGTCAAGGGGCCACTACTCAGAGTCAAATAACTATTCCTGCGCATGTAACTTGCTTTGTGTTTGACTGAGGCTGCACATGGCTTGGCTGAGCTTATGAGCCAGATTAATTTTACATTCCATGACAACTTGAATCTCATATATGCTTTTGTATTCTGATCATGATTATGCATGCAGCTAGCTATATCTGCATGCATAGTGTCACATACGGTTAACTTGTTCTTGGTATGAACATCACAGTAAGTGAATGAGTCAGCATAGCTACACACTTGTGTTCAGGGGCAGATACAGGAGAATTTCTAGGCTTCCAGAAACTGGTCAAGCATATTCAGGTAATTAAAAATAATTTTACATTGATTTGCAAAGGAATCAACCATCAAGGTTCATATTAAAATATTCTAATAGAGCAGTCAACTACCCTAATTAACAGTCACATTGAAAAGTTACTTAGTTTACCCGTACCAAGTTAACCAACACAGTAAAATTCTCAGCATGCTTTTAAGACCTGAAATTTCTCCTGAGGCCATGTCCCAGATTCCCAGAATGGCATCCATGTATGTTGTATACCGACTTCAAATTTCACACAGCTCCATAGCCACCTTTTAACTCTTTAGCCTGCTCCTGATTCTAGCAGAAGCAGCTTAATAATATCTATCAATTCTTAACAATGTCATCTTTAAAGATTTTACCAAATTCAATCTCAGAATACAAAAATTTCCTGGGAAAGCATGCCCTTAGATTTAAGTGTGCATGCAACAGAAAATTCTGAAAAACCTGAACATGTCACCAAAATTCCTGCCACTCTTTCTCGTGTGACCTTGTTGTCTTTTAAGAAGATGGGACCAGTAAACCCACATGGTTTGCACCATTTATTTTGATTGCCACATTGCTATCTGCGGTGTCCAAGGAATGAATTACCAAAGTTTTAGCACATTGTGATTAATAGTTTTGGAATTATAATTCTGGACAGTGGGAAGAGAAAAGAAATTGTGTTGCACTGCAACTATAATGAATCATATCTTGAGTGTCCTTTGGTCTACAGAATTGGAATTTGTCATGAAATCCACCAGAGTATACAGTTTTAGCTGTACATTTGCAAGATGGAAGGTATTACAAATGAAGAAATAATGTCAATGTTGTTTTCTTCTACCAAAAGGTAGACAAACAAATGTAATATGCATGCCCTGTAGACTGCAAAAATTAACGAAGACATTCAAACTCTTCATGAGTACTTGAGAAGGTATAGAGGTTTCATCGAATCAGAGAATTGATTCACTGAGCAATCAAGCAATTATGATTTGCATATGTTTCTCATAGTTCATTATTACTAAAGAAGTATATCGGTGTGAATTAGCTGGGTTTTGATGAGACAGTCACATTTATTCTCCATTATAGGCCACGACATGTTTCACGGGTCAGTGTTTTGGCAAACCCAAAAAATTATGTATGTTCTTCAAACAGTACTTATCAATATGGCTGTATACTCCTATAAATATTGTGCAACCAGTCATAGGTTTGTTTTAAAGAATGGGGAAAAAAATGGAGCTCCATCCCTTTAGAAACAGGGGCGGATCTAGGATTTATAAAAGGGGGGGGCTAACTATCTCTTGGATGGAGGTGTGCTCCCAGCATGCTGGAACTAGGGGGTCTGGGGGCATGCCCCCCCCAGGATTTTTTTAATATAGATGCTAAAATACTGCAATTTGGAGACATTTCCACATAAAATGCATGTTTTTGCCTGTAGATATTTTATATGCTGCCTTTAGATATATATGGCTCTCTGCAGCATTTGCTAATGGAAAGGTTTGGGTAGGTTCAGACAAACCAAGCACATGATGCACCCTCTCGCAATTGCCTATATACATGATAGAATAATAATAATGTTGAAACTGGAAAATTTTGAAATTTGAATGATATGAGATTGAATCTGAGAGCATTTTCAATGGAAATTGTGTACCTGAATTAAGTATACCGATACCGGTAATAAATACACAAGTAGATGAACAAGCCTTTTCAACAGACCAATGCACCTCATTGTATGTATAGGCACAGGCAGATGTGGAAAAATTCCATAACAGAACCAACTTTTATGCTTACACTGAATTTTCTATTAGAGTATCTCAATCTTGTACACCTCCAATGCTGATCCGGGTCCTTGTTGCATAACCTTTAGTATAAATCCACTAAAAATGCCTTGGAAAGATGTTTATAAGGTGGTTTATGAGTATTTGTATTATTAGTGGTCATATAATTATGCTAAGACAAAATTTCATTATAATCCTTAGCATATTGATCAAGTAAAGCCTAAAAGTGAAGGGGGGGAGCTTCAGTCCCCAAATCCCACCCCCTAGATCCGCCCCTGAGAAGGCTTTATCTCCTGCACTTTTAATAAAGCAGTCTAATAAAACAGTCAGGTGCAGCTAAATAATTTACGTTTGATCTACCTGATCACTACTAGTAATAGAGGGTAAAAGTTTGGTATGTCTGTATTTGACATTTTCCCTCCAATAGTTTCACCATACAGTACATACTACACACCTTGCAGCAGTGATCCACAGTTACTACAATGATTCTGTTCCAATACGATAGTGCTGTATATCAGGAATCATAAAGGTTTCAGCTTTTCTGGTCAAAAATACCAGCCTCACAATATGTTCATGTTTCCTTGGCAGTATTGGTTAGGTATAACCAAGCCTGGAAGAGCCTTCAGTATGACCTGGGTTACTACAAAAAAATTTTAAAAATTATTCAGTGCTTGTGGCAAAATGTAATTGTTTAGCCTGCAACAACATTAGTAAACTGATAGCAATTTACTAAAAAGAGTAAACAGGTCTGACTGACTGACTGACTGACTGACTGACTGACTGACTGACTGACTGACTGACTGACTGACTGACTGACTGACTGACTGACTGACTGACTGACTGACTGACTGACTGACTGACTGACTGACTGACTGACTGACTGACTGACTGACTGACTGACTGACTGACTGACTAATGCCTTCAGACAATAAGCTTGATTTTTTCACTGTTCAACGTTGCTTCAGCTCAACAGGTGCATTTTGGCATACCATAGTACTTACGATGCACGCTTCATTGACTTACTTGTGTCCTCCTTTGTGTCTCATTAATCTTTGTTGACAGCGCGAGGTGTTAATTCGTGGTAGTGGCTTCCCTAGCAATTGTAATGGAAATCATCCGAGTTTTCTGTTGTGACTGGATTGATTGCAGAGGTCCTTACTTGTAAAGTTCTTCATTCAATTGTAATGCTGTATAACTGGGTGAACATAGCTGAAAACAAAGTGTAATGGCCACTTCGCTATTTCAGTAATTGATAGTTGGGGCACGTTCTCAGACAAAAACAATAAGCCTGGCACCATTCTTTCTTCTAATGTGATATGTACGGGTTCACCAGTCATAATATGTTACAAAATAAAGTAAACAAACAAACAAGTACAAGGAATTTCAATTAAGGATCAAAAAATAAAAAGTAGTGAAACAAGGGAGGTCACCTACACCTGAAGTTATACTGGTGGACATTTAATCCCTACTTCAGTCATGGATGCATGCAGACTGAATTAGGGATTAAATATCCACCAATATATCTTCATGTATAGGCAACCTCCCTTAATTGTTTCACTACTTTTTATCTCTTTGATCCCTAACTGAACTTAAAATTCCTAAAATTTCCTTGTACTTCTAGTAATATGATGATGTAATGGTGCATAACTTAACTGTAGTGTACACAAGCTCCAGAATATTTATATGACTGCTAGGAAATACTCTACTAAAACAATTGCAAATTAATTCATTAGAGAACCGCTGACTGTTCTATTAGAATAACCCTAAGTGAGGTCAGCTTAAAGCATGCATGCCAAAAATAAGAACTGATTTCTCAAATTGAACTTAAAGATCAAAGCCGAGTTTATTGGTTCATCTAAATAAAGAAGTAGATATGCAATATGCTTGTCAGTACATGTTTCTGTATCTGCTGGTTTAGTTTACAGGTCTAAAAGTCTACGGCTTGCCAGAGAATCCTGCAAAAGTGGAAGAATACAAAGGAAACTTGACAAAGCTATCAACAGGCTTGAGAAGTACCTTTTTAGCAGAGGAAAGTTTAATGGTGGAGATGATACTTCTATTGCTGGCCTAAAGCCATTGTATGAGCTGACACAGCTGTGGATGATAGACTATCAACCCTATGAGGCTGATTCTAAGGTTGATGTGTGGATCAACAATTGTAAAGAGAGATTAGGGTCACACTTTGATAAGACACACATAGTGTTCACTGGAACAGTTGAGAAAAGTGTGTTCAAGTCTAAAAGCTAATTGTAACATATTATTGATGACTGGAACAGTTGAATAGTAACCATAGGTTTCTAGCAACTTTTATATTAGAGATGTTTTGTTCCACTTTTTATGTTGGTTAAGAGTAGAACACATCAAAAGTTAACAGAAGCTTAAAATCAAAGTGCTAATGCACACAATATAAGTACACAAAATTCTACAACTAATAATTTTGCAAAATTCTGTGACTGAGTGTATTGCCACTGAGTGGGTAGTCAATGTACCACTGTCCTCCACACTATTTACTGCAGACATGGGTCCAAGTACATTTTAAAAGTACTTAAGCAGTAAAGTACAAGTATTAATTCTACCAGCTATACTTAAGTCAAGTATACAAGTACTTTTTTCATTGTACCAAATAGTACTGTATTTAAAGTGTCAAAATGATGGATGTTTTAGCCCACAGAGCCATTATGGTGATAAGCATTGGCTACTTATTTAAATCTTTCATCTGTACATGTTAGTCTACAGCATTCTTGTTTAAATAAAATAATGTTGGTCTGACAATAACTAGAACCTGCTGATGATGCAGGTATAAAGAACTCATTTAAAAACTAATAAAATTCATGTTTTTGACCAACAGGTACCTGTTTTCTTTAACAAATATACTCTGGAAAGTATTATCAGTGGCATCATATTAATTATACTGGCTGCATTACAGTGACTATTGGGGAAAATCCAGTAATAAACTTTTCACAGGTGTGGTGTAGAACATCATGAAATTATTGTGTTGTTTTTCCTTAAGTAAAATACTTTCAAAGTTTACTTAAGTATATAAGTACTGATGTACTTGGACCCATGTCTGATAACTGTGTTCTATTGTACTATTTTATTATGTATTTATTTCATGCAATATTGAAGTCCCTGAGCACTGCATTTAGCTATTATTGCACACGTGTCACATTTTCCAAGTCAATGTTAGCTGCATGAAGGATTTGATATGCTGAGCCTGCTCACTCACCAAAACTTTAGTTTCGGAACACTTTCATTGTTTACAGGTATTTTAGTGTTATAAGCATACCATACAAACTCTGAAGAGGGGTTTCCACATGTTTGTAATTGGATCACTGTAGCTACACTATAGAAACATTATAGATGCGTATTAATTGTGTTAATTAGTAATGTAATAGTGCTACCTTGTTTACTTGTGCATAACTGAATAAACAATATACACGTCACGATCTAACACCACCATTATTAAATTATAAATATCAAATATTTATTATTAAGCCTTTACAGCACAATTAAGTGTTGAAGGTCTGTAGGACACCCGGTTTCCTTACAGCCTGTTTGAAGATGTTATATTAAATACGTTTTAAAAGTTACAGAAAGGAGAAAAATCTATGTGCGTATTTTACTTGGGTTTGTGCTTAATAAAATACTTCGTAACAGATTTCTGTTGGCTTAAGAAGATAATGTTACTCTTATGCTCAAAATTTCTGCTGGTGGGTATTCTGGTTTATAACATTCATTACAGAATTATCAGAGTAGTAGATGAAAATGAGGATAAAACTAGCAGCTTGTCAGACATTCAGTCACAGATCATGCCTTAAAGTTTTTGAAACCATCGAGCTAAATGCTGAAAAATTTGCAGCTATATTTTTGTGAGATGGATGTATATATCTAGTAGTTATAGCAAAAACTTGTAAATTTTTTATACAGTTCCATGTATGCATAGCATAAAGGTGGAGGGGGTGCAAATGTCCCCCAGGCTGGAGTGACCCTTGGAATACAACCAATTTTACATCCATGGACTTTTCGATCAGTCAGTTGTCATTTTATTTTGTACTTGAATATAAAAAAATCTGCCAAATTTAAAATTGCTTGTTTATGATATAGCTAGCTAACACAAACGATTGAAATTATTATATTATTGCATGTGTGAATTATACAGCCTTCTCTCTGGTGCACTAATGAAACGTTTTTTGAGCTGGTAAGCTAATCAAGTGCAGTTTGAAAAGCCCTTATGTATACTATAGCTTGTTCAAACTTTCAGAGGTGGAATAGTATAATGGGAGATTTAACAAAGCAGCTTTAGAAAGTAGAAAAGGTTTATCAGTGGAGATGATAATTCTATTGTTCACGTGAAACCATAGAGTGAGCTAACACAATTGTGGATAGCTGAGATTGAGCATTAAAGTTAAGCTGTATGGCTCTGATGTTCATAACAGTCCAACTGCATTTACTGAAGTGTGATTGGACTGACTCAAGCCTGCCAACTGCACATACACATGTTTGTAGTAACAAGAGCAATTCGTTAATGATTGTGAGCTGCTGCTCTTTGCATTACATTTATTGTCATTAATTGTTATTATGTTATGTACACCAGCATAGCATGGTAAATGTACTAACAATAAACAATTGCCAGTTACAAGTATGTGCGCATGTGCATGTATAGTCTATAATGACTTTGTAAAGTCTCTTGATCGTGATACTATTGTATCAAATCAAGTTAATAAATGTTCCATTGTCCATATCTTCCACCATCATGAGTACAGCTGGTACGTTTTTTGTGGGACTGGTAGTTCCTCACACACTCAAGGAATGCCTCTTCACTGGACACCCACACAATACAAGATATGCTGCCTTCATTAAAGGTAAAACCAATGACAGCTCCAGATGAGCTATCATCATTCTTTGGATCCCATCCCCATACATACTCAATCTGTAATAAGTATGAAAATCATGTATACTTTTATGTCAAGTGTATTTGGTTCTGTTGTGCATAGCTATACTTGTAATTGAAGTATGTATTGTGCACACTTCAGCAGGGAAGGATGGCTAATCTCAGGGAGTATAACTACCAATCGCATAAGATCAAGCCATGTATAGTGTCAGCTTTTTATGCAAAAATTATTGATGTACTTTCTGTGTAGATGCTGTAAAGTCAGATCTGAGTAAAACAAAACAGGCAGCCAAGTATGTTGAACAATTAACATGTTTATGAGATTTGTAGAAGCCAGTTAGCTATATCTTGTTAATTTGTATGATATCCTAGTACACTGGCCCCACCTTGGTTACTTGTTATGTATAGCAGTCCTATACTCTCTACTTGCACTCCTATTCACCTCCACATCCCTATGAAGATTCCTGAAGGATACAACAAAGTAGAGAGAAATTACCAGTCAAAAAGGAGCTTAAAAGACCTGCAAGTCACTAGTTATAGGGTCAAAAGGTCATTATGCTTGGATTTCTTCTACATGGATACTACAGTATAACATGTCACATGCACTTAGACTTACCCCACTGCCGGACTGGTGCCAACCAAATTTACAGGTAGTACCTGCTTGGTTCACATGTTTAGAGTTATCTTTCCTCCACTGAGAAAAGAACTCAATTTTTTGTACAAAATAGGTTCGACTATTATCCTTCAACTGTGGCTGATCCCATCTGGCATTGTCACTCAGTGACTTACTAGTGAACCACCATGTTCCCACATGGCTTCCTGCCCATTTCTTCCACCCCTCATCTGTCTGATACCCTTTGAGATTGACAAGAGCATTAACACAACTAGAGAGTGATATTGGTTGGCCTAAGAAATCATGGTTGGTATTTATTTGACCTGTTCCATGAAGTTTTCCACTGTTGTGATTTGTTACCAACAGAGAACAGAGCTGAAATCTAGTTAGGGGGCCATAACCCCTCAAACCATTGATAGTGTCACCTATCACATTCTTATAAATCTCTTCTGTTATATCAGTGTACTGTTTATCTCCAGGATAACAATCTGCATCAACCAACTCCTGCATTCCTAGTAGAGTGAGCACTACTACAACACTGGTATAGCAATCCATTCTACAAATGTAACTGTGTAGCTGTGCCAAGCGATGTAACTTATACATACTTATGTTGGTAGATGTCATACTAATATGCCATGGGGTATTTCCCTATTGCATGCATATCTGATATGTCATACATACACTGTGGGTATTTCCATACATCCAATACACACTTATGATTAGGTTATGGGTAAGCACTTTGTACAGGCTTGGCCTTTTTGTGTGACCACTTTGATAACAATAATACTTATGTTGTAGGTCGTTCCCACAGGTGGGTTTGAGGAGGGGCAAGGGGATTTTGCCCCCTTGGACTTAAAAGACAATTTTGGAACCAAAAACATGCTGGGAATATTCACATTGTATTGAAGTATAAAAAGCCAATGGGAAATGGGAGACAACAGTTATAATGCACTTGACATGTATAAACTGTACACTGTGAAGAAATTGAGCAAACTTTTTGTGTTTTGATTGAGATACTCTAATAGAACATTCAATTACAGTGGTGTATCCAGAAGGGGGCACATTCACCTTGTGCCCCCCAACAGCTAGCATAATCATGGCCATGATGAAATCTATATGTAAGTATGAAGACCTACTCATACCTATGTACATAATTTTAGGTTGAAGTTTTAGGTCCCAGTTGTCATGGTTCCTTTTCAAGTAATTCATTACATGTTACTGGAGGATCAAGTCACCACTGGGTGTTGGCATTTTAATGTCACAATTCTACCTACATGTGTTTACATACAACCTTCGAACAGGTCCCCAGTGGAATACATGCGTAACACTGTGATGATGATGATGATGTAATAACTATATGCATGTATATAATATTATTATATATACAGGGCTGCCCAGAGAAATTAAGGGGCCCAGGGCAAATAGTTAAAGTGGGGCCTCAGAGGCAAGGAGGTTTCCATTCTGAATCACAACTTCACCCAAGCTGTAAGTTGAAGACAAAAAAAAAAAGGTCATGACCTGCTAACAATGACAATAGCTACCCCTCACCAACCATATCTCCTTATCTATAAGCTTGCTACACTGCTCCTCTGAAGAATACTGTGACTGCTCTATTAGAGTATTTAGATCTGACTGCTCTATTAGAGTATATTGATCTTTTAAACAGGTATTCATGGGGCCTCCTGGGGCCCCTTTCAGGCTGGGGCCCGGAGAAAAATGCCCCGGTTCCCCCCCCCTGTGGGTGGTCCTGTATATATATGCTCTGCTATAGTCTGTTACATGTTAATTAATTAATTAATTTATTATTAATGGTTCAGAAAAAGACCAAAGTCTTATATAATCATACAAATTAAATTGTAGATCTTGCTGTGTTACAACTTATGGTAAAAACATCTTGATGTGGTACCTCAACTAAGCCCCTGATAATTTTATGGGTGGTTATCATGTCCATTTGTAGTAAAGGGAGGGTAAGTTTAAAACTTGTAATCATTCCTCGTAAGTAAACCTACTCAAATCTGGAACCATCTTGGTAGCACATCTTTGCACCGCTTCTAATGTTCTAATGTCCTTCATTAGGTAAGGATTCCAGTTTATAGGTGCATAATCCAAGTGGGATCTAACAAGGCTGATGTGCAATATAAGAAATACTGTTGGGGTGAGGTGAAGAAAAGTACACTTAACCATTCTGTTTGCCTTCATGATGGAAAAGTTGATATGCTTTGAAAATTTGAGATTACTTGAAAAAGTGATGCCTAAGTTTCGTTCTTCACTGAATCTCCATGTTGTCAGAGTCAACTGTAAGTGTGTAGCTACCACCACTCGGAGAACTGTCTGAAGAACCTAGTGACAGATACTTGCACTTGGGGATATTCTAGTAAAAATCTCTGCCAAGTCTTATTCCACTGCATAAAATAATCTAAATCATTTTGTAGCATAGTATGATCAACATCACTTAAAATTGGACGATAAATTTTTGTATCATCAGCAAAAGTCCACAAAGAACTCTGTATATGATCAGATAAATCATTGATATAAACAATAAACAAAATTGGGCCCAGATCACTTCCTTGCGGTTTAATGTAAAATAAACATTGGTTTGTATGTGTATCTAAGCAGGCATTCATGTGTGCAGGATATTACCATGATGATCACACTAGTTGATACAGCAAACAGGAATTTGTTTCTATCCCACAAACAGTATACGTACACTTCAACAATATAGCCATCACTGTTATTAACTACATAACAAGTTGCAGCTGCAGTGGTCCTATTCATATACCAAATTACAGTAGTAACACTCAGTACACTGATAGTAATGTTAAGGAAGTAAATTTTCTGTGAACATAAAAGAATAGAACACTTCCAAACGTGCATTACATTTCCAGCTCAGAATTATCAAAACAATACTAGTGGGTTAACTATTATATTGATATAGTATAAATCTCATTATTGTATATACATACTGATAGGTATTAATTTTGTGTATAGCTTCAAATCTCTTGTGGGCTTTATTATATACATGTAGGTAGCTACACTGTGTCCAATATGATAAATTTGATTCACCACTACCAACCATGCTAGCTATTGTTATTATTGTTATTGTACTTTACAGTACCACATGGCTAGCACTGAAGGTCTGACAGCAACTTGTGCTGCAGCTTTTGGATGCATATATATATAATCTTTGATTCTATAGATCCTGATTAAAATTAATGCTGTGCACACATGTCTCTATTTAAAATTACAATTTATTAAATTATGTACTTGTACAACTACAGCTAAGGTGCATACGAAGTATCATTGACTGTACATTGTTTCTGGGTTGAGGTAGCTAGTATATGTACCACTGTCCATATCCTCCGTTATCATGATTGCAGATGGTACGTTTTTTGTAGAAATAGTGGTTCCTCACACATTCAAGGAGTGCTTCTTCATGTAGTAACCCAAAAATACAGTAAGCTCTGCTTTCTTTGAACCTGAACCCAATGTGAGCTTCAGCTGGAGCAGCTGTTAATATAAGGCATACAATTTAGTATGTGTACAACAGAGCAATGGTAAAAAGCCACGTGCACAGTTTCATGTGCACACTATGACAACATACACACTGGAGCAGGGTGCATTTAAACTTAAAAGATGACCAATACCGTCAGTGCATGACCTAATAACTGTCTCAGCCAATCTGTAGTGACATATGGGAGTCAGCAAGACAGTTTTTTACAATTAATTAGTTTACTGTATATATAGCAGTTCCTGCCAGGCCCACATGTTTACAATTATCTTTTCTCCTCTGAGAAAGCTCAACATTTTGTACAGCATAAGTCTGACTATTTTTCCAATATGGCTGATACTACTGAGCATGCATTATTAGTAAACGACTGACTATTAGACCACCGTACCCATATCTTCCAACCTTTACCTATCTCATAACCATGTGTAGACCCAGTAGATAACAATATGGACTGGCCCAGAAAATGCTGTTGGTGCTCATTTGACCTGCATGTGTTGTGAATATGACTGCCACTATGATTTATCTCCAGTAAAGTGATCAGAGCTGAGATGTAGTAAGCATAGCATAGATCCTCATGCCATTTGTGCTGCCTATCACCTTATAATGAATCTCTTGCACTATTGTGGAATATTGGTGGTCTCCATGCAAGATATATAGCGATCTATATCAACCCAGCTGGAACTACACACCCAATAAGATGAACACTGCAACAAGACCAGTACAGTGCATCATTGGCATTGCTACAGAACTATAGAAGCATTGCTGTGGGTAATTTGTATTGGTGTCCTATGCTGTTTATTAAGATGTGCATACACAATGTCTTCATTCACAACATGTATAATCTGAAGACAAATAATGCATAGCTATTGCAGATTTCTAAACACTTAACATATAGCTAACTTAAAAGTTGCACCTTGTCAATGTGTAGCTTTCACAATATTCTTACTTACCATATGTAAGTCATTTAGTAAACTGATAAGTTTCCTTGCAGAGTAAACATTAACAGAAAATACTTATCAATATAGTCGACTGACATGCAACTTTGTGTTTAACAAATTCTGACAGTTCTTGTTTTAAACATTAGCTATAGCTTATACATAAACTATAGTCCATTACTTAGAAATTGCCATTGTAGCTATGAAGTAAACAATAATCAAGTTTACATTTGTACACCTGTCAGCTTACTCATGCAGTGGCTTTGACAATATAAATGCAATAAATTTATTTGCTGAGAAAGTGAGTGTTAAGAGCTAATACTCTTCCATTTATGCAGGATTCAGTATATAGTATATAGCACAAAAATATACCTCTATACTACAAATCACTATTTATATTGGTATAGCCAAGCCACTGGTCTCACTATGTTAATCTAAGCAATTTAATTATGGTGGCATAGCAGCATCCTGGGAGGTAATTACTGAAGTATTTTTCTATCATTTAAGTAATAAAGTTACTGAACAGGATAAGTCAGCAATTGCATGTCGTAATGTTAGTAAAATCATTGCAAGAAATTTTGCTGGTGATAGTGATGATGATGGCAATATTGCTTCTTCTGGCAAGAGGTGATACTGGACATAGTACCACATGTGTTGTTGAGAAAGATGAAAGGTTGATGCATGTGAGCACATGAATGGATAATAAAAGATAGCTACATGTGATTAAAAAATGGGAAATTTCATAGAAAAACCACAAAACAAGAAAGGACTACTCAACTCAAAAAGATCAGTGTGATTAACATGCCTTGACAGAAGAATCATAATAAGATTTGTGATTTAGACTAACATTCCAGTGATCCCTTCTTGTTTCGTATATATTTTTCAACTATCCTTATTTTTAAATCTAGTACTTATAGTATAGTTAACAACTGGATACTCAGGATCTACGTATTGAGCTTGCATGGTGATGATTGCTGATCCATGCTGAATCAGATTACAAATTGTATATCACTTAGTTAGTTACATGTAGCTATGCTAAATGCATATGAAATAAACACTGTGCTCAATATATGGTAAAAGTTAGTAACTATACAGCCAAATGCATGCATCTCTGACTAAGCATTGTTTCTCCGAGTGGCATTTACTGGTTTATGTACCACTGTCCATATCCGCTATTCTCATGATTGCAGCTGGTACGTCTTTTGTGGGACTGGAAGTTCTTCACACACTCAAGGAATGCTTCTTCAGTAGTAACCCATACAATGCAGGATGCACTACCTTCGGTGAAGGTGAATCCAACGTGAGCTCCAGTCCTACCTCTGGAACTTCCATATGGGCAGCTGTTATCTTTAGGATCCCATCCCCATACATACTGAATCTAAAACATACAGTGTTAACTGACTATACAGCTACAAGTTAAAGCTATTGTACTTACTCCTCTCCCAGACTGATTCCAGCCAAATAGACAAGTAGCATCTGTTTGGTCCACAAACTTGCAATTATCTTTCCTCCACTGAGAATAGAACTCAACCTTTTGTACAGCATAGGTTTGACCATCCTTCCAATATGGCTGATACCACTTAGCACCATCACTAATTGCTTCATCATTTGACCACCATGTTCCAGAAAGTGTTCCTGCCCATCTTCTCCAACCCTCATCTGTGTCATATCCATTAGTATAGACTAGAGCATTAACACATGCACCAAGTGATATTGACTCTCCCAAGAAATTGTAATTAGTTCTTGTTTGACTGCTAGTCTGACTCTGAATTAGACCACTATTGTGATTTCTCACCAACAGTGAGCAGAGCTGAGTTCTGGTGAGCTCAAGAGAGCCATAACCTCTCAAACCACTTATCCTATCACTTGTCACCTTCTTGTATACTTCTTGCACTATAGCAGTAAACTGAGCATCTCCAGGATAACAGTCTGCATTGATTGTCTGGGTGTACACACCCAATAAGATGAGCACTGCAGATACAACACTGATGAAGTGCATCATTACTATTAAGTTATATTCAACCACTGACTCACTCACTTTATAGCTTTACAGCAGCACCAACTGAAGCCTGGTATATGATTTCACTGAACCTACTACCCACACACCATAGTAACCCACACTAAGTTTTGTAACAAGCATTTACTTAATCAGTTAGGTCATTTCCATGTTGTATGTGTTACTTAATAACTGTTTGGGTGTAAATGTGTTATAGCTACATTAATGCCTGCACATACAAACCCATTTTGTATGTATTGCACTCTGTGCTAGCTATTAGTAATGGTGAGCAAATGTTATGTGGTGTCATCAACTGTTTAGAAAATGATGAAAAACAAGCAAGTACACTTATTCTTCATCTTCTCAATCTTCTTTCAGCATGCTGTACTGAAGGCTAGAAACTTCTTGTCAGTATAATTTTCACCGGTGCATGGTAGTAATATCATGATCATTCCCATGCCATACAATATATACAGCTGCAAAGGCTTTAATAGCAGAGTATATAGGATTGATTTCTGCACAATTGCAAGGTATGTGTACTATAGATATTATCATATACTTACCAACTGCTAGTCCTGCTGTGTGGTCGGTAAGATGTACTTATATGCACATACCTATTGGGATATTGCCACCTTCAGCCCCCATGTTATGGCATGCCATCTCAGGCTCCTCAAGCCAAATAACTAAAGTGTTTTGTAGTTTTTAAGTAAGGCTTTCCCCTGAATGTGTCTAACAGCTGGCAGATATAGGTAACACATCATAAGGTATCAGTGTAAAATGTTGTCAATACAGCTGCAGAACTTAAAATCTTTCAGCCATCACTTTAAATATCCTTTACAAGGTTAATGTTCTAAGCAACGCTACCAACAGACTCAGTGAGTGTTTAATCTTTCCAGGTAATCCCCTGAACTACATGCCAATAATGAAAGCTCTCAAAATAAAACCAGATTGACTTTAACCATTTTTACTAGCTATAATAATTATTCTCTTCTCACTAATATCAGTCTCTTAAAAAATATAAGCAATCGAAGGTTTAAGGAAAATTCATGCAAAGCTATGACATGCATGGGTGCTACATAAGCAAAGTTTATCAACAGAGATCTATAGACTAGTATGCCAGCATGGTAGTAGTCCAGAGCTGGGTTCTTGCAGGTGTAAGCCATTGAATTAGAGTCTTTAGAGAGGTGTGCTTTGACAACACACATCCATTGGCGTAACATACCAGAGTGTACATAACTTTTCTCGAACTTTTGGCAATTAAAAAATTAAGTACTTTTGCTAAACACATGAAAGTCCTTTTTGGTCATTAAATGCTTCAACCAACTTTCCTTTAATAAAAATGCCCCCAGAAGCAGATAAGCAGCATTCTATATGTATAGAAGGTGTGTGCTCGAAGCTATTATTATTTGAATAACACATATTGGTGCTTGATTCATGGAGACACTGCAGGATGTGATGCTAGTGCTTATATTTTATGCTGCTGGAATCTATATAAAAATATTTATTTGAGAACACTAAGTGACCTCAGTCACATTTTCCAGTATTCCAAAAGCTTCTGGTTATCAAAGCGATTGATGCTACCCCTTACAGCTATGAAGAATTGTGTTTGCATGCTTAAGCGTTAATTCTTGAAAATGTAGTAGACATGTAGTTTAAGAATCAATTTGAACTTGCATACATACATGTTAGCTCAGTAGAGGAAGTCAAGGGTTATACTTGTATATCATTAGTTATCAACTTTATCAGGATATTGAGTGATATGTATGGTGTAAGTGCAAGCACATCAACAGCTATAAATTGTAATTTACAAAATTAATTCTTCTAATATTAGCAATGGTAATACTATTTAGATTTTTATATGTGAAGACACGGAACTTCACTAGGTAAATCCAATGGCGACATGCAATATAGCTTCTGATAGGACACTTTCTACTGAACTTTCAAATGGCTTTGCGTATAGCTAGCATGCTGTGAGCATTGAGTAAATACGATCATAGCCATGCAATATCATGCAGACAAAAAGAGGAATTGCTTTAATTAAGAGGTTCTACCATCATTGCAGACATTGACAAGGTACCTACTTTTCCAAGTATCTATAGCATCATTGTAAACTATATCACTATAGCTTTTTGGTCAAGAAATAGCTACATTATGTGCATGCATGGCCAGGAATAAATACTAAAGAGAATACAACATAAATCCTGCAGGAGTTTAAGTTAAATTTCAAGGGGCTGGTGATGCAATCCCAGAAACCGTAAGTAAGACTTTTAGATTTTAATAGCTTAAAGTTATAATGATACCTATGGCCAGCATTGTTGATCCATATTGCATGCAACTGCTTTCGTATTGAATCTCTTATGGTATACATTATAATTATTATAATTCCTTTAAATTCCGGATTTCTAATTATAAAGGAAATGAAGCAGTGCTATATATAGACCAGGAATACTGGGTTGTTTGTGATGAGAAATAAACTGCATTTATTTTATTCTCATGCATTCTACATAGGACATGCACCAAGCATGCAGACAATTTGTGACTCTGAGGATGCTACATGTAGTGACCAACCACTTGTAGGTACAATTATAAGTCTATATCAACTCTCATTTGTTTTTTCTACCCCAGAAATAAGTCTTAATCCGTCCACAGTTAATAAATGGTCTCTGAAATTCACTACGGTACAGTAAGACTGAATGTACTCAACACAGAGATGCTGGACTAATTATCTGCATGCTCTATTGCAGATCCATAAATCTTTGGAATCGATCGATGGATTCTAATATGACATCCACGTGAGGCAAATCAAACAATGCATCCACCATTTGCCAGCATTAAAGAGCAGCCTACATTGATTTGATTTATTATTTAGACTCCAGTAATTAGTTATAGCCATAATCCTTCCTTATATTCAATAGTTAAGAACAGTTTACAAAACAACACACATTCACACCACACAAAAGCTCATAAATGCAAATACTAGAAAAATAGCTAGCTATTAATAGCTACAAAATATACATAAGTACTATTAAAGCTGTTTATATTGACCATTAAGTTAACAATGTGGTCATTAAAGTGGGAAGGTAGATGGTTTCACCACTGTGCATGATGCCTGATAGCTAGTGACTTTATGTCCACTCTTTACAATCACTTATTGTATTCTAATTAAGCTGTTTACTATTTGTTGTTCCTGTACTACATGTATATTGTATGGTGATCAATTAAAAATTAATGAATTAGCTACCAGAAAAAAACCCTCATTTGCGAGAATGTATACAGTTAAACTTCATTGGATTAGCAAATTAAAACGAACTGACAAACTACCTTAAGGTGTAAAAGTTAAAGTGACTGTAAACCGAGCATTATATATAAGTTTTATTAACATGTGCTGGTTGCATACACCCTCAAGTAGCTAATGCCAAATTGAAATTCAAAGGTGGATTTAAGAGATGTTTTGGTATCCCTCCTCTAAAATTTTACTATGCGTCTAGAAAAAGAGTACATTTATACTTTTAGCATAAGCTCCTAAAGTATAATGTTAACCAAGCAATTCCATGCAGTCTGGCTCATTGATTCTTAGAACTGAGAGATTAGCACTTAATTCCCTTAATTGCTCTTTCCATTTTTATACCTTTTTGCTAACATGCAATTACATGCACCTGTAGAAATAGTTAATTTGACTGTTTCATTAGCTATACAGATACAATTTCATGTTAAGTAAAATGGTATAAAGCCGAAAGAGCATGGAAAGTAATCCCTCAGTTCTAAGAATCAATGAGAGAGAGTTGGTTAACATATTATTTAACCATTTAACATTTTCACAGCGACAGAGCTATTTGTAACAGGCCCTCGCAACGGTGAAATGGATTACCCAGTATAATGATGAGGATTTTACTGCTGCAGTCGTTCTTTTTTGTTTTCCATGTAATTTGTTTAATATCCAGATGTAGGGTAATTCATAAATTCCTAATCCTACAACCCTGTTTCTTAACTATAGGGTAGAATTCCTAATGTTTATACAACAAATGACCGGCTAAATAAATAGAGACTGGCGACTAAAGCTAAATTAGGCATGAGGCTATTATGTGAGTATTATGCTTTTGAACAGCTATAGTGCTCAAAAAATCACCTATTATTATGCTTTTGAGAATAGCTCATTATTCCCATTAATATGCCACTATAATTGGCCAATAATGCCAGTTATTGCTGTATCAGACCATTTTCATTGACGTTTATGCTTCAAATAGTCTTGAATTCTTCTTATTATTATTAACGGGCAAAAATTGCTTGGCAGCACAAGACTGTCAAGTTAGGCCGCAGGCCTTTAAGAGTGCCCATATCTTGTTGTTCTCCATAAATCATCAAGATTCTTCTTAAATAATGCTACAGTTGGTGCAGAAATAACATCTGCTGGAAGCTGGTTGCTGCATTAGAATATTTCATTTTAATTGTACTGCTGTATTAGAGTAAATAATATTCAGTGACTGTTCTATTAGAGTTTCTGACTGCAATCTACAGATGTTTCTACAGTTAAAGCTTTATAATCACCTCAAAATGCTAGCATAATTCCTGATTCCCACACATACCTATTATGCCCGAAATTATGCTAGCATAACCGCCGCATCCCTAAGCTAAATCCACTTCGTAAATCAAAACAATAGGATCTCTCTTGCCAAACTTGATAATTATGTACTAGTTTTCTATGCACATATTGAAAGTTTCACTGAGGGGAGGAGTGTTGACCACCCTCCAAGCACCGCCTTTGGATTTAAATTTACATAATTACTTAAGGGCGCGCGCATATACTTAAGCGCCGCTAGCTTTATGCACCAACAAGCGCATATTAGTAAAAGTTTTAATACTCGGTTTGCAGTCGTCTGTAGTTCACCTCGGTTCGCTTGTCTTCTAGGCGAGCTTCTAGGCTCTCTGATGCTGGCGAATGGGGGACTATCATTATTTGATTTACCTCGCGTGGATGTCATATATGCAAAATTATTTACTAGAATTCATCCCAAAGATTTATGGATCTGCAGTAGAGTATGCAGAGAATTCCAGCGTCTCTGTGTTGAGTACTTTCAGTCTTACTGTACCGTACTGGATTTCAGAGACCGTTTATTAACTGTGGATGGATTATCAGTACTTATGTCAAGGTGTAGAAATGTTAGATGCTTCTACTGGCACAGCACACAATTTCCCAATGTTTCTATCCACCTTGCTAACTATAAGACTTATTTCTGGGGTGGAAAACAATTGAGAGTGCTAGACTTGTGTAATGTGGACCTAAGTGGAGTTGCTAATTCTTATCTTGGTCACTACGGTAAGGAACTGAGTATCCTTAGAGTCACAAATTGTCTGGTGTCCTGTAATGACTTACTGAAAGAGTTGACAGTAAGTACCAAACTCAGTGAGGTGGATTTGAGCAAGAGCCTTTTCTCTCCTGATTCATTCAGAAACTTTATTAGTCTGAAAAAGGAATTGAGTGTTTTGAAGGTAATATATACCATCGCACACAGTATTGTAACTATTTATGGTAAATACAGCAATACAAGACTCTGAGTAGACAGTAGCTATATACAGCCTGCCTGGTCATTTTAACCGTAACCTTTCCATATACACTCGAGTTTTGTAGGTCAAAATATGTATTACAGCCTTTGGTAGTGACAAACATTTTGGTCAATTTCTAATATCCTAAAAGCAACTTTAGAGTTTAAGAGGACACGAGTTGACTAGCTACACTGCTGTACTGTATATGTGGTTTAACTATATTTGGCAATTTTGCTAATGAACCATATCAGCTTGAAAGACTGGTTTATGTATTAAATCGTTTGTACATCCACGAATAAATTTTCATAAAAGTTTTGTTCCTTTAACCCTATCTGTTGTGGTGAATTACCGGTATGATGTAATATGTAAACTATATGATAACTGTGTAGCTTCAGTGTACTGTTATCAAGAAGCCCATTGTGCTTAGTAGGTCACTGTGGTAAAGACAGTCACTGAAACAGCTTTGATATCTGCATGTTTGCTGCAGCTAGCTTTTGTTTGGGTGATGAGTTGGAAAGTAGACACTAAACTCAAAATACTCAGTCAACTGTTATAGTTGTGGAATTCTAATACAGCAGCTATACACTACCATCAAGAGTTCATAATACACATACACTGAGGAGAGTATCCTACCCTGTAGAAGGGTGTATCGTGAAGTTATGATGTAACATTTCCAAGTTCACCTGTTACTCTTTGTATAATTAATGATGTCATTAATTGAATATAATATCGATTGAGCACATGCCAACCAAACTAACTCGACATCTCAACGTTTCTCACTGAACTACAAGCATATTTTTGTAGGTTTGACAACTTCGTAGACATTTCTTACCAGGCCATTCGTGAATATGGCTTTCTTAAGCGTCACGAGTGTGGGAAAATGCTAACGATTGTTGCACTTTTACAGCTGCTCGGACATCACCAACCACAACACCTTGTTGTTACGTCATAACTTCACAATACGCCCTTCTACAGGGGTGTATGAGAGTGGGATACTCTCCTCAGCACACATATTATGAACTCTTGCTACCACAAATCACACACGCAATTATTTGTTTAGCTAGAGATGTGCAGAGGATGGGAGAGTGCCATTAGAGTTGGGATAATTGATGATTTAAAAAGCATATATGTTTATTTGTATGGTAACCTACTGTTTATGTGTGCACGATATCTCGTCTCTTATCCACAAAATAAAACAAATTTTAGCACAATCCACAAAATTTCTTGCATTGTGGACTGTATCACTGACAAAAAATTGAACCTTTTAAGCTCAAGCACTTGTAATAATCAATACCAATATGTGACCGAATTTTGGAAAACCGTTGATATACACACAATAGTACTTGAGTAATAAAACGCATTTAAAAACTATGGGTAAAAAATGCTAGCTCCAGAAAAAAATTTACGCAAGTTTTTATTGCCTCACTGGTGGGTGAATTAAGCCTTCAATGGATAAATCCTGGGAATCATCGTGTTCGCCTGTTCATATTGAGTACAAAAATCTTTGTTTCATCTCCATACACAAAAGGATTTCTAAGTTACAGACGTTTGTTTACATTGCAGTGACGAAAGAATTTACAGACGATCGTTTTTCAGTGAATTTGCCTTCCTTCTTGAACACAGAAGCATGCCTGGGGCAAAAACTATACCTTGGTGGATGTAAAAACTCATGGCAAACACAATGAGTGAAGATTCAATTTTGTACGCCATTGTATCAGTACGTTACGATGATTTATGTAAGTGCCTGTAGATTCTTTTCTTGATAGCTTCTGTACAAATCAATTTATTTGCTCATCCAGCTGTCTAGAGTTGTATTTCCAATGCTGCTTAACTTATGAAGCTGAAACTTAGCTAGTCCATTCCTCTGTCCCTGTAGAAAACAAAATGCATTTTGAAAATTGTGTGGATATTGACGACGGTTTTCTAAAATTAGGTCACAGCACATATACTGGTCATCAATTTGGTCTCTGCTGACCACTGTAGGAATAACTTGCAGCAGTGTTAAAAATTGAAGTCCTTCTTTTTTAGGTGTCTTACTGTACTCGGATTAGTCAACTGGACTTGCAGGCAGCAGCCAGAAGTTGCCCAAATCTGAGAGAAATAGATCTGCAATACACAAGAGCCTCAGACGTCACAGTGCAATGCATAATGGAATATTGTCCCCAGCTGACAACCTTGTTATTGAAGGGGTGCCACATTGCCAACCAAAGAATACTGTACCAAATGACTGAAAGGAAGATCAAGTCTGATGTATTAAATAATATTCAGATGTCCCATCACTGTCAACAGAAGTCATTATATGTACAAATTTGATATATAATATATATATTTTTATTTTTAACTTTTTTTAACATCGTCAAGAGTGTACATGTTAGTTTATACTGAAACGTGTGAGTTTTTTTAAGTTGGACATTTTGGTATGAAAATATGACTGTTGGTGAATCATGAAATATACGTACATGTGTGTACTATGTAGTGGCTCATGTATTTACATCAGGTTGACTTTCTAATCTGTCCAATGTTTCCAGTCCTGCCTCCGCTAGTGCTCTCTCTTCAGCTTCTCTTTCTAATCTCTCCTGTGAGGACATGAAAATACTGTAGCAATGGGTACTAATCTATACAGGAAACATTGAAGAAAAAAATTAGGATTCAGAATAAAAGAGTAGTGAAACAAGGGAATAGCAAAATGATAAGTAGCGAAACGAGATCCTGCAGATATACTAATGGACAATTAATCCCTATACTTCAGTCTATAAACCATGACTTAACTAGGGATTAAATGTCCATTAGTATATCCTGCAGGATCCTGCAGGTATAGGCAACCTCTCTTGTTTCACTACTTAACCTTTTGCTATCCCTTGTTTCACTACATTTGTATTCTTTGATTTAAATTAAAATTTCTAATTTTTTGTTTGTTTACTTTTAGTTATGACTAATGAAGCCACGTGTACTGCATCAAAAGAAAGAATGGTGGTACCAGGCATGCCTTAAAATTAATTTTGCATTTGAACATGTGCCCCAACAATCAATTACATGACCATTATGCTTGTACCACCCATTACACAGCGATACAAATGGAGAGCTGTCTCTGCAATCACTATGGAAAACAGAGACGATAAACATAATAGTTACCAGTAGTACCACAGCCACAGGGAAGCCAAGTCGTGCTACTGCGAATCTACACCTTGCATTGTCAGCAAAAATAACTAGGACACAAAGGAGGAAAAAGGTAAATCCGTGATGTGTATTTGTATGTACTGCAATTGGCAAAAAAAGCATGTCTCAGATGAAGTGATATCGAACAGTGAAAAAATCAGGCCCGTAGTCTTTAAGAGTTATGCTTGGCTGAAGGCATTAGTTAAGTAGTCAGTAGAAAATTCAGTTAAACAAGAAATTTTTTAAAATTCCAGTTGGCTGTTATCTCACCTTTTCTTTATATCATTAATTGGTGAGGTAGGGTCTGGTGAAGTTCCATAAACAAATTTCTATCAAAGTATGGTGGATTTAATTTTATTGGCTAGCTGTGCATTGGCATGGTAGACAACTTCGAACAAGCTTTATACTGCTACTACAATTTGAATAGCACAAAGCTATAGTAACTGATAACCAGAAACAAAATTCTGCCTACAGATCCTTACCAGACCCCATCTCACCAGCCATTGTGTAACAAATGACAAGAGAAGGTGAGATGGTGCTCTGGACTACAGGTTAATTAGGATATCTGTCACCATCTATAGTCGTCTCCATGATAAGGGTATTTGTACAACTAATTAACCATAAAAATGTTTAGGAATTCCCAAAAAACATCGGAGGATTTGTGACCCATGGTTTTACATGCAACATTCAATTCTTCTGCCCTGTCAGGTAGATAGGAAATGGGTATCTGGGTTTAGAGGAATGCAATGGTAAATAGATATTTTCACCTAGTGGTCACCTCTTTATAAAGCCCATTTTAATTTAATACCTAAATCTGGTGCAGCCAAGAATGGCCAATCAGAGTTAAAAGTGACTATTACTGCATGAGTTAGTTACTTTTATGAACATGCCATTTTAGTACAGCCAAGTTGTTTTTGTGTGGGGTAATCACTCTGCCTTATAAAGGCATGTGGTGCACAATGAGATTTTAAGGGGACAAGATGACATTAAATTTTAAGACTTTATAAAATTGGTCTTTTTAAGGAGGTGGTCTTTATAAAGAGGTGACCACTAGGTGAAATGATCTAATTATTGTACTGTTGCATTCCAGAAATAGAATTGATGGATGCATTTACATATGCAGGAAATTGATATGGGCTTGTTAGTTTTTCCATAGATTACAGAGGGTACAGAAAACTATCACGTCATTCATTAAAATTTATTGTGACATCAGCCTTATGTGATTCTTCATCACAAAACTAGTACCATGAAATGGTTTATAGTACTCTCTGGTAATGCTTACTCATGTGTTTAGGCGTTCCATCAACTATCCACTGCCTTGTTGAGCTTTTTTCCCGAGTACACTCTTTACTTAACACCATCCCACGAGCTTGTGGCACACCTTACCAGCGACAAGAATGGATAATTCTTGAAAACATGTTCAACTTCTGAATGATTTATGCCCTTTAAAGTGCAAACTTGTGGCACGGCTTACTCCTCGAAAACAATGATAAAGCAGCTTTACTTAGAGTTACAAAGTTGCCTCGTGCCACTATACACCCCACAGTAAACAAGTTTTCTCTACAAACATTTATAAGAGAGTTTACAAAGGTATCAATGGAGTGGGTGAGGAGTATGCCCATTAGTTTTCTATCCCGGGTCTTCATCCTTCCCAGACTAGACAGAATGCCCTTGCCTACCCCAGTACAAGAAGCAAGTGTATTGGATACAACTCACTTCCTCCTTCATGTCTTCATACAGTTCAATAATATGTAGATATTGAGGTGATGTGATTCCCAAGTGCCAAAACAGTGACTCAGCGAATGATTCTACAGCTGTACATACAAATACGCTCAGATATTAAATTCTCAATGGATATTCTGACAGAATTTATACCCGTATATATTCTCTGACCAACGTATCGCGTATACACCCATACCCAGTGACCTTCAGCAGAAGAATCCTACACGTATAGGGAAATATGATAACATGGTATTGCGTTGCTATTTAGCGAACCTGAGAAACGGGATTGTCTTGTCGAACTTCTTCCTGAACATTTTCCCG
Source organism: Dysidea avara (assembly GCF_963678975.1). Taxonomy (NCBI): domain Eukaryota; kingdom Metazoa; phylum Porifera; class Demospongiae; order Dictyoceratida; family Dysideidae; genus Dysidea; species Dysidea avara. The sequence continues at coordinate 12,600,615 of NC_089281.1, forward strand.
AGCCTCTTCCATAGCAGTTTTTTTTCTCGCTTGTCCGCACAAAATTTTTATCACAGTTGCTAGGAGGCGGTAATAAACAACAAATGTGTGAATACGATTGCTGAGCAGTGTGACGGTGACGGATGAATATGTGACATTGACACCATAGATTATATGTTGACACCAACTGGAATCCGTTGCATCGCAGTATAAAGCCAGCCCTGAAGGTGATGCATTTTGGACTATGTATTAAATAGAAACGTCTGCTCGTGATGCCTGGAAGAGATGTGGCTCCGCTGATAACGGAGGGGAAATATGTAGTGTGCAAGAGAAGGTTATTCCAGACCGTAACAGGCGGAATAAAATGGCTGGGGTACGGTATTCCACGACACGTGGCTTTTCTACAGTTGATGCTATGGGTCCTTCCATTGGCAACCGCCATCCCATTTGTGCTACTTGCAGAATTCATTGACTCTGCCAAGTTCTATTTCGGAATTGGTTATGGCGTGACAATGGGATTGTTAGTGGCTGGATTTGAAGCACTACCACTCACATGCAGAAACCAGAGCATTGTAGTGGATTTTCAACAAGAAGACGATGACGATTCTATAGATCTCAGCAGTGGCTGCTGGAGAAAGGAACTAAACAATTTCCTATTTGCCAGCCGCAAGCATTACATGTTGTTGCTTCATCCGCTGCTCTCAGCCGTGCTATCCGGTTCTGTTTTTGTCCAACTACTTCCATTATCACTGAGTGATGCTTTTCCAGTAGGAGTTGTAGTGGTACTCCTTCCTCTGGGTTGGCTGGTGGTACTTGTTGCACATTATTCTATAACTGCTCAGCCTCCGTCTGCAGAGCCAGCAGTGTACACAACTACCACTCCAACATGGCTGATGTTGTTAGCCAGACCTTCACATGTCATCGTTACATCTGCTGTTTACTACATCCTAGAGTAAGCAGATTATATATGCTACTAAATTTCCTCATTTAGTAACCTTTGGGATAAGAGGTCACACCACATTAATCTCACTATGCTGGTTTAAAATTAAGGTTTACGGAGGGGGCCACTAGTACTATTTGCATTTTCAATTCCTTTCTTGTATGTAGGTATTGGGCAGATGTTTCATCAATTTACATTCAATTACTCTACATTGGATTTTGTTTGCTGCCATTGGGCTGGTTCCTTGGAATAATCTCTCCCCCAGAAGCATTGGTCTCCTGGATAATGGAGCGAGTGCTAGTGATCCTGCTGGGAGGCTCACCAATGGCCACAGACTTCAGGCAAGCAACCACATGTTTAGTTAGTTTCACAAAGCTAGATTACTATTTTTGTGCACTGCCTGATTATTTGAAAACCACAAGCATTGCTGTTACCAAGAGTACATAATATTTATATGGGGAGAGTATCTAACTCTCAGTATGGCCTGTACAAACACCCTGTGTAAAGTTCACCAAAGTTCACCTTTCATCAAATCATCACCTTCACTGGAAATAGAGAACTGTTGATTTATGTTGATGAGGGCAAAACCTTTGTTCTCACAAAAGGCTGAGCTGTTACTTTACACAGGGTGTTTGGTGAATGCATTCAAGTTAGATACTCTCCCACATATAAATATTATGTAATCTTGCTGTTACATAGACCTTATAGTCTATATAAGTACAAAGTTTTGAGTTATCATAATTTTTGTGGATAGATGACAGTGAGATCTTTTTCATTGCATATTGTGCAGCTATTTCACACAGTTTTCCTTTTTATAGCGTTACAAAATTTCATGTAGACAGTCAGAAATCTGTAAAATTTACCACCTTTGTAAATATATGGCATTTGTGGTGGTTGTTTTATTAGAGTATTTGTTATTCGTACACAGAACTCTTGTGATGATTGTATTGTCTGCACTGCCAACTGTTGTGGTTGCGCTTATTGGGGACAAAACATCATCAGTTTGTGTAGCTGCTGTGTGTGGACTACTGTTAAGCCAGGATGTCTTCTCAAGCTTTGACATGTTGATGGTGGTGATGATTAAAAATAATGTGTGCTTATCACTTTTTAAGGCCCTTAAATTGGTTGGAATTGAAAACACATATTTCAGTGCTGGAGTCTTTAACAGAACGTACTCTCTGAAACATGTCAAGTCTTATGTGCTATTTTTCATACTATCCACCATAAGAACTACCATCTTCACAGCCGTAGTGCTTGCCATATGCATCATCGTTCACAATGAGTACAATGAATTGGAAGATACTGCTACTGTATTGGGATATGTAATTGTGGGACTATTTGTTCTGTACAAGATATCCACACACTGTCGACAGTTGTATATATTTGGGCTGATAAGGAACCCACTAATGAGATACGCACTGTTAGCAGATAATGCAACAAAATTAAAGCAAAAGAAAAATGTATTGATCACAATTGTATCAGTCACTTATGCATCATTTTGTAAAGGTTAGTGTTTTCTACCCCTGCAGACTGTAATACATTGTACGTGTATATCTGTAGGTGTATCATTTGTAATGTTGGCTTATCTTAGTGTGGCACTGTGGTGTGTTGAAGTTCCATGTGATGATTCCTGGCATAAGGTAGTCTTTGCTGTCACAACCATCAGGAGCTTAAGAAAGGTGTTTTGCTATTTTGCACTATTTGTTTATAAACTGTTTACCTTTGCATAGATCTGGCAACATCCCGGAGATGCTCTTGCAGGGATTACTGTAGCCTTTTTGCTACAAAGAGTTTCAAACACATGGGATAATGATATTCCTGTTGGTACACAGTTACTGATCACTGATTTTGTAGTAGAGATTGCCATCAACTTTTGGCAGAAAATGAATTTTTCTTTGCTGTTGTTTGGAACTTTCCTTGCACTGGAGAAATACAGGAAACATGAGTTTGTCATTACGAGTCTCACCGTTGTATTCTTACCACTTGTTTTGGTAACTATTGGATTAGCAGCATCCCTGTCTGCACCACTGCTACCAATATTTACACTGCCTGTGTTTCTTGTATCATTTCCAAGACCAAAAAGAACATGGCCTAGTAGGTTTAACTTCAGCAAGTCATGTTCACCTAATTCTGATAGTGTTTATTATCAGCAAGCTGTACCAACTTTAGTTTCTTGCCTTCAACAAGCTGTTACCTCTGCATGTATCACTCCACGAGGAGGGGACCAGGTTTTGTTCAGATTCCAGGACAGGATTGTGTGGACATCCGTCCTAGAGGTGGGGTCTACGTTCTTCACTGTCACATTCCAAGGACTGGAATTGCAGGAGACATCTTGTCACACTGTCGAAGCTGCCAAACTTGATAGCCTATTTGAGTCTTCTTCTCTTCTTAACCCTCTACCATTCCACACTTTGCAGCATGTTGAAACATCGGTGATCATGACATATTCTGATGCCAAGAATATTCTAACTGGGATCATTGATCAGCCAGACAATCTCAACCGCCTATCAGACAGACTGATCAAGTGCCTCATATGGGTCATCCTGCAGTTCTTCATGAAAGGTGAACACAAGACTTCCAACGTCAACCTGCATACACAGAGGGAGATTGATATGGAGTCACATGATTCAGTTTTCCCACGGCACCAGTCAGTGAAAGCATCTATAGGTACCAGCAAACAACATTCAATACAGACAAGCACCACCCATCATATACTGGGGAAGGGATTTAGTAGAGACTCACTTATACACCCAACCATTAGTGGCACCTTGACAGAAGCTAGTGGCACATTACAAGTTAGCAGTGTTAAAGACGATGACCTTTGGTCTCCTCTTCCAGGACTTGTAGCACCTGATAAACCAGTTGATACACTGAGTTGGGCTAGCAGTGTTTCTGGTGATCAACTCCACTCAGATAGTGTGACCTTCACAACCGCGTTACCATTCAGTAATGCTCAGAATAACACAAACACATTTTCCCCTTTGCATAAGACTGACCGTGTCAGCAGTACTTTCCTCAGTATGGACAGTGAATCATTCTTTCCCAAGAGTTGGGCATCTTCTCCACTGCTTGCATCTCAGCTTAACAAGCTACTTACAAAATTTCCTCATGAGTGGTTGCATCATGTTAGAAGTACACTGAAAGACAGCAACTCTGTTACTAAACAAAATTTGAAGCTTGTAGAACACTCATTTTTCTGTGACAGTTTTGCCAAACTGGTAGTGACCTGTTATAGTATCTTAGAAGGTGTGGATGCTTGCTCCAGTCCTATGCAGGTTTATCGATCATTCAAGGGTACTTATCAGTGGTCTAAAAATATGGAGTGGATTACAGGTGACCCTGTTCTAAGCAAGCTAGTACAAAAGGCCTACAGGTATGCAATAGTTACTAAATACAAACAAGTTTTAGTGTCAAAGTCTCTAAATATCTTTTTATGCGTATGGTGCAGTGAAACCTCATCAATATAACTACCCATAGGACAAAGCCTCAAAACGGAGGTGGTCTTATTAATGGTACACTTTAGCTTCCTAGGTAATCTTATTAAAGAAGTCATGAAGTACACCTTAGCTATGTTTCGGACTTGCTAAAGTGGCTAAGTGCATTGGATTTCTCTGTATTTATAACATGATAGATGGTGCGTATATAGTATACTTATGTTTTTCTCAGGTATGCAGTTAAATTAATGTACGATGAAGCATGTCTTGGAGAAGCTGATGATTTAAATGAAATAGTTGAGTACCTGAATAGTTATGATGACAAAAGTTTTATTGGATATGAAGAGGAGGACTCATGGAAGCAAGCTGTCTTACAGGAAGTACCTAACCTCTTTTCATTAGGCTACAACAGCAGTGATGTAAGTTTAACCTAAATAGTTGTAAATGTATTAGATATGAATTTATTCTGTGCAGGGAACTTTTACTGCTCATGTTCTTACATTACAAGAGCAAACTGTCTTCATTGGTAGTTTGAATGCTGAAGCAGCTCGAGCATTTTGGTCAGCCCTTAATATGGAGTTGATATATCTCACAAATGATGATGATGAGAGATACAGCATACAGGCACATCCTTACCTGTTAAGAAACATCACCATACAGGCTGCTCAACCTCCATTAGGATATCCCATATACTGCTCAGGACTTGTCAGTATTTCCTTATAATAATATATTTTTACTAGATTGTATATACATTATCAAAATAAGTGCAGAAGTACACACAAATGTAGGTCATATGTCTAGGAATAAGGCAAACAAAGAATATAGATCAATAATTGATAAATACTGTTTTATTGTCAGGCCAAGTTGATCTACAGTTTATCGTCAGGAATATTTGAAAAAGTCATGAGGGCAAAAGGTCATTTTTCATATTTCATAAAAAGGTTTGCAGCATTTAAAGGCATCTTTGAAAGCAGTTGCAGCCTGACTTAAACTTTCAACTACCTCATGCAACACCACAACTTTTATGTGCCAACCAAATAAAATACACACAATATGTTAGCATACTTGTCTTGTCCTATTGTGTAGTCTGAATTCAATACCAGAAGATAAAAGCTCCAGCGAAGTCAAAATGGTTCAAAATGCTCCTGATTTTATTGAAGTAAACAACTCTAAATTCATTGAAAGTGCTACAGATATGGCAGTCATCATTCTGTTTGTAAGATCACCTTTCTTTAGGGTAGCTAGGGTATTACATGCATTTATCTTAACTTGAAGCTTGCCAATCAAGGGAATCTGCTCCAGTCATACAAGAATTTTTGAAAATTAGACCCTCTGAGATTGAATGTGTGAGTGATTTTAGTAGATTATCAGAATTAGCTTTTCTGCATTAGGGTGACTTCTCTATTAGGGTAAGTCAATATTTAGGTATTTATACAGTTGACAGTCTGGAAGAACATCCCCTTTCTCCATGAATTTTTGATAATAGACCCTCCAAAATTGAATCTGAGCGTGATTTCAGCAGTACAGTCAATATTTTGTTGACTGTTGTATAAGGGTGAGTGTTCTATTAGAGTATATAGATCTTGATGCATGTTCAATGACAGCTGGAGATAATTTAAAAGGAGCTAAGCTCCTCCATTATCTCTTTGACAGGGGCTACAGCCCCCCTTCTCTGTGCCCCTGACAAAGACATTACAATAGTTCACCATGTCTACGAAAACATGTTTAGGAACGGGAACAATGATTATCATGTGAGCAATAATGAATTATGAATTTTTTTCTCAATTCCTAAAAACCCATGTAGGCATGCAGTGACGATAAACTGTGAATCAACTTGACCTGGCCTGATAGTGGAAATGGAAATCTGTTAACACAGACCAAAACTGATTTGATACAGTCAGCAAATGCGATAGATTATTCTAGGAAAAAAACACTTAGCTATTATATACCAACACCCATGAACATACAGTTCTCTAGCTAGATAAAATTTGTAGTCTATTGGGCATTACACAGCATGTGTACTCCCTCAAAATAAATACAGTGAACTCATGCACATAACCACCTCAGTGTTAAGTGCAGTCCTATATATCTACAATCTGGGGGTACATTAAATATAATTTTAATCTCGGGTCTAAAAGCATTGCATTCTAAATGTACATGCCCTTGTATTGTCTCATGGCTACTTGGCTAGTAGTAACAATGGCACATGAACTCAATATGGTGTGATTATATTATTATAGATCATGTATGGCACCATTGGCCAGTAAAATAACTATAGGATTTTTCAAGTTATTATCACTCTACATAATTACAAGAACAAATTTTGGTTTACTGCTATATACCCATCTCAATTTACAGACAATGTTTGTCTACAGAAAATGCCAGCAACATGCAGCTTAAAGGATTTAGGATTGGCCTGAATCCTTGTTTCAAAATAAAGCTGCAACATATAATATTATCTGTTTACTTACTGTGATAGACTGACTAATATAGCTATAACTGTGTGTAATGTTTTATGACATCATTATATATAGGTACCTGTATCTGTATAAATCTTGTTTGCCCTTGTATTCAATGAGTTGTAGTTGTCTATGTTATTCCTGATATCTATATTGAGTTATTAACTGTGGTCGTTTGCGTACAAGCGATAGCTATTAACTTATCAGATAGTGATATAGCACAACGTAATGTATATCTGGATATGAAACAAAAGCTTTTTTGAGTAGTATAGCTATACTTTACTATTTGGAAGGTTATCATGGTGTCACTATCTTGATGTCTGCACAATTTTGCTAGCTACCACAAAATTTAATCCACCACCTCATGGTAGCTGCTATGTAACACATTCATACACTGTAAAAAATAGTATGTCCTGTGCACAAACTTAATTTTCTAGGGAGCAAATGTAGTAGTAGGTACTGTACATACACAATCATGTAATCATACAAATAAGATGTCATGCATTGGTCACAGTTGAAATGAAACATGGTAAGTGTCGTGTTCCTGTAGCAACCATATTTGATGCACAAATCATGCCATCAGATCCTAGCTATGGAGTGCACATAAACCACATAATATTATTACCAAAGGTGCATATATAATCTCATATTGGATCCTTCAATGTTTCAGGTACTACTAGTGACAAGGCTGTTTATGGTGTCCCCTTCCAACATAATATGATATGTCAAAAGACACAGTAGTGTATCGTGTGGCCAAGAAAGCCAGTGCACCACACCGTGAGTGAAGATACAAACTGCGATTTTTATGCATACATAGCTCAGTGCTCCCTTCTCGAATTGGAATCATTTTTATACTGCACATGCCCTCTATACCTTCAGCACCCCACATACCAAGTTTGAGCAAGATTAATTTCTTTGTTTTTTTTCCCTTAATTTCTTCGTTTTGGGGGTAGTCTAATTCTTTTTGCACAATTTATGCAAATGTTTAGCTTAATTTTCTTGAGCTTTGGTACACTTTAAGAACATATATATTGTGGCACAATCACATACCAAGTTTGGTGCAAATCTGATAAATAGTCATAGAGCTACGGACGATTAATTATTTGCATTAAAAAAGGCCGACTTGTTGTCATGCCACCACTTTTATGGGAATAACCTTTAATTTCAGTGGTATGAGCAGGGGCGTACGGATGGGGGGTTTCCAGGAGTTTCAGGAAACCCCTTTGGATTTTACACTTGAAACATTAAGAAATTGATACTTCAGGTTTCCAAAATCTGGAATCTGGTCATGGAACAGGACACATTTTAAACTATTATCTTAGCCGGTTAAATAATAGTTTCTAGCATGATAGCAACACCTATAGCATTGTTCTGAATTGTGATTTTGGTGAAAAGATCGAGATACTCTAATCATAGAGCAGTCAGGCAATCTAATATAACAGTGACTTAGCTGTAGTGGAAACCCCTTTTCAAAATTCCTGCGTATACGCCCCTGAATTGAGTATATAAACCTTTGGTGGAGAAATCACATTGACAACTACAGAGTTACAAGGCAAAAACCAAACAACTGTAAATTGCGGGGTCAAAATACTCTAATAGAACACTGAGTCACTGTGGAATAAAAAAGGTGCATGAAAATCGAATGAAAATGTCAGGAAAAGCTTAGCTACCAGCGTTCCATGCATGCAACCAGGGACCTCCATGCTGAAAATCTAAATCCTTAACCACTGAGCTGCTGCTATCATGGACTTAGCTAATTATTGAAAGGTCTATAGCTAAAATCTCAGTGTAGGTACTCCAGCAATAAAAGTTCATAATTTCATAGATCTACCAATGGTTATTCTAGAACATTCTATATGTAGCTATGTTCTAAATATCCTTGAAAATATGTGCGCTTTACAGAGTATATAACTATATAAACTCTGCAATACAATACTATTGTAACTTCTCTAGTATTCCAACGAATCAAAGCTACATTGTGGTACAGATCATCAGGGTAGTACACTACTGTTAAGACCTATTTGTGTCAATCGTCATCATCATAATAAGTGCTATATGCTAGTGAAACTTGTGACAACAGACTGGAAATTGTATTCTAGTGCAAGATGTGCTTTGTTAAAAATGAGCAACTGCAACTTATCACGTTTTGCATGAAAAATCGAGATACTCTAATAAAACAGTCACTGCAAAATCATGTTTACTTAACTCAGAAGGGATTTACTTTGGTATAAAACACTATTGCAAATAAATACAGGCACTATACAGGGGCGGATCCAGGGGGGGGCTTTGGGGGCTGAAGCCCCCCCCTTCATATTTAGGCTTTACTTGATCAATATGCTGAGTATTGTAATGAAATTTTGTCTTAGCATAATTATATGATCACTAATAATACAAATACTCATAAAACCACCTTATAAACATCTTTCCAAGGTATTATCAGTGGATTTTTGCTAACGTTTATGCAACAAGGACCCGGATCAGCATTGGAGGTGTACAAGATCGAGATACTCTAATAGAGCAGTCAGCTAACTACTCTAATAGAACATTCACTAGAAACATGTAGTTGGTTCTGTTATGGAATTTTTCTAAATCTGCCTGCACCTATTCATACAATGAAGTGCATTGGTCTGTTTAAAGGGCTTCATTCTGCTTGTGTAGTTAATATGTATGGAAATACTTAATTCAGGTACACAATTTCCATTGAAAATGCTCTCAGATTCAATCTTGTATTGTTCAAATTTCAAAATTTTCCACTTTCAACATAACATGCACCTATTCAGTGTTGTGCAATTGTGAGAAGGGTGCATCATGTACTTGGTTGTCTGTACCTACCCAAACTTTTCCATTAGCAAAATGCTTCAGAGAGACCTATATAATCTAAAGGCAGTATATAAAATATCTACAGGTATGAATTTTATGTGGAAATGTCTCCAAATTGCAGTATTTTAGCATCTATTTTTCAAACTTTTCCTGGGGGAGCATGCCCCCAGACCCCCCTAGTTCCAGCATGCTTTGCATGCTGGGAAGTGTGCTTCACACACCTCTACCCAAGAGATTAGTACCTTGAGTTAGCCCCCCCCCCCCCCCTTTTATAAATCCTAGATCTGCCCCTGCTATAATAAAACTTTATATAGCCATGAACAAGCAAGCACAAAATTGTATTAACATAGATCCTTTGGCTTTGGTATTGGATTGGTGTTGTAGGAATGTAGGTATTGGTAGAACACTAGTTTGTCTTATATCATCGTCATTGCATCTGTAGATAAGAAGAACAATGATTTGTGTAAAAAACAAATCTCATAGCCAGTTTATGGTTGGTTTTGGGGTACATGTTTAAAATACAAAAAAAAGTCAAATCCACGCATACAAAAACAGCCTAGCTGTATATAAAAATGTGCAGCCTTCAAAAGCCTGGGTGAATAAAGTTGTGAAACCAAAGGCGATGGCCATGGAATGGCTGCAATGATGATAATGCAAAGCCATTATTAAATTTATTATCATTAACATCATTGCAGCCACTTCATGGCCTCCACCTTTAATTTTACAACTTTATTATTCACCCAGGCTTTTGAAGGTTGCACACTTTTATACAGTTTGGCTGTTTTTGCATGGATAATCTAATCAGTTAAAACAATGCTAATACATATAGCTATGCACAGCAAAAACGAAAGTATGTAATCCACCCGCGAAAGTATGCATTTCATACTTTTAGTGGGTCATACCAATGGTATGTCACGCTGACATACCACAGTTGGAGTGCGTAACACACTTTACAATGGTATGAAATATTTTAGTAAATATATAGTTGTAGTTTTCCAAACTTAAACAACACACCCATCCATAGCATGATACCACAAGCATGCATGAATGCATGCCTAATAGTTTGCACATGAATATTAATGAGTGGCATATCTTTGGCATGTGTGGTATGCAATACATACCCTTAATAGCTGATTGTTTTAATAGAGTATATGCTTTCCTTGCATATACTGAGGCTATATACCCATGCATACATATATAATGGATAGCACAGGCATGCATGCATGTCTATTATTGCTTGCACATTCATGCATGCAAGAGTTACATACCTAGCATACATGGTATGATATACATACCATACCATATGCATGCATGCATGTGTGGATATTAATTTTATAATTGAGGATATGACATTATTTAAAGAACAATTAAGCATTATGTCAAGTGATGTGTATACTGCAGCTGGGTTCATATGTATATAGTCACTCACATGCATCATGCAGCTAATGCATGGGATTGTCCTGAACATGAGCTCATAAAAGTCACAAAAGCTTAGCATTATTCTGGCTAGTATGTTGGCATTAATCAAAGTTTGCCTCGCATTGCCATTCATGGATATCAAGGTATTGATTGTTCTATTAGAGTAATTTAGTATGACTGCTCTATTAGAGCACATGATGACTGTTCTATTAGAATATTTACTGAGTGGTAGAAAATAATATAAAATTACTTGTGTCACAACAAGCATGCAGTAATTTAACATTAAGATGTAACTTATAAATAATATTCCAATACATTCAGGCACTAATAATTGTTTGTAGCGTTTACAACACTGTAGTGATTTAAAAAAAATAACAAGTCTAGACATTATGTCCTATAATATACCAGCCATGATTGTTGGCTATATATCCACCTATTCTGCTCTTCAGTTCTCATGCACAGTATTTATAATAAATTGGTGAATGCTCTATTACAGCATTTGCAGATAGTGACTGTTCTATTAGAGAGTATCGATCTGCAGAAAGTAATGTAGTTGGGTATATCCTGTTCACATAGTGCTCTACAGTATTACTCTAGATAAAGGTTTTACTGCAATTATCAGCTAGAGAAACTAGCTAATAACTGTAGTCATTATGAAGGTTTGTTGGGCAGAATCAAGTCCAGACCTGCCATTCTAATCAGTAGCTACATTTTTAAAATATAATGTTCCACTTGCAGATGCCTAGATAAGGATCTTCAATCACAACCAACTTGCTATTTTCCCTGACTTGCATTTGTTGGGACACCCATTAAGGAGGCAAGTAATCCACATGGTGTATAACCAAAGAGCCCACATTAGCCCTTTCGTTTAATCTAAATGTTGATGAAATGGGTTGTACAATATGGAAACAATAATTCAAATGTTTATACGAGTTTCTCATTCCTATGTGAAGCACTTCTTGTATCTCCATTTCATACGTCACTCTAAAGATGTATATAACAGTAACAATATAGTCAATATTTATTAAGTCACATTCTTACCTATTCATAGTGCACTTTGTGGTCTTGTTAAATATTAGTAGCACTTGTGTTTCCACACCTAAAGAGTAGACCACTTAAATTTAGACAAAATTGGGTTATACCCTTACCAATTCTAGAGGAAAATGTTTCGTGTCTAGGATTTAATCGGAAAATCTTTCTTGTCTAGGATTTAATCGATATTAGCAGTTGATCTCATCACAATTAGTGGCATCAGTAAAATGTGGTATCGGTACACCTTAACACTGAAAGTAACACACACATATCACCATACGCACTCACTCATACATGCATGCACGCACACACTTACTGCACATATGCACAGAAAACAGACACGTGTACACCTTCGCACATGCACTAAGACACTGTACACACATATGTACAAATGCAGTCTTCAGTCATTAAATACTCCCCCATCATTACTTCATTAATCTCTGTTAAATTTCTTAGTTTCATTAGAATGTTCCACCAGAATCGGAGAAAGGGTCTGGAGGATAAGATTTAAAGATGGCTAGTGAACAGGAATATGCACAGTGGTTGGCAGCAGTTGGGATCAGCACCAAAATATCTCTATCATTACCCTCACGAACTGCCACAGATCTATTACCACGTCGTGATATGAACACTAATATCAATGTTGTATTATATCGATATTATATTATTATCGATATGTATTATAAACATTGTTTGACTGCATAAGCTTGGGTATTGGGCATCTAAATCTTTTGCCATTACCACAACATTAATTTTCAACTTTGGAAAGCAGAATTTCATGGTGATGACATATCGTCACATACATAGAGAAGTGAAGTATCACATCATGTGTAAAAATAGCTTTGTAGTTATACACCTATATAGTACTGTATGTAAACCACTGATGATCACCTTTAGTTTGTTGTGGAGGGTATACTAAATTTGAATAAGTTATACCACTGTGGTGATGGTAAAATAAGTATATACGCAATCAATGCATGCATGTGAATAAAGTATAAAGAAATGAAGTATCAAAAACAGTCAGGTGACCATACCATGCAAGAAGCCACCAGCCATATAGGAAACAGTAAGCATTACTACCACCAATAAATAATTTTTTATTGCAGTAGACAGCATGCAAAAGCAGATATAGCAGAAGATAAACACAATGGAAGAGGAAAAGAAGCACTAGAACTGGCCTGTAGCAAACAGACTGTGTTAAGTTCACAAATGTGCTGAAGTATTGCACTAGTATCCACACCTTTGTGACTTACTTGACATGCCCACCACACTGAGGTGGTCTCCTGCCTCCAACGTATAGTGCCGTCAACATTTACAGGCACCTAAGGGCCAATAAGATAAGCATGTCACAGTCATTAGAATTTATTGTTTCATACAGATGCATATATATATATAAAGGAACCTTGTGGCTACTTGTAATTCTATCCCTGATTTCTTAGGTCCACCGCAATGCATACACAAATGAAATGTACATGCTGGACTCCTTAACTTGTCAAGGGACAATCCAACGAACACTTATACAAATGGATAGTCTGAATAAGCATGTCACCAAACCCCAGGGATTACCCATTTATCACAGGGGATGTAAGGACACCATTACCACATCACCCCACCATTACTATGACACATTGTACCTGTTCAGTGATACTCGAGGTGAAGTATAATATTATCCGTCAAGCTTAGTCTTCTTGCAATGCCACACCACCATAGCATAACTGTATATATTAACAACAACGTATTTCTCAATAAGGATAGTATTGACAACTTAATATGACTGTACTATTAAAATATCCCTTTATAAGGTGGAGGGACTCTAGCCCATAGGTGAACCATCAAGTGGGCCCCCTTTAATGTTGTGCGCATCACAGCACATAATAAGTTAGTACTGAGCTCCACAACACTCACTCAGATATGTACGCATGCCCAAGCACTGCATGTACATATATCTCTACACACTTGCATCCATGTTATGTACTGTATGCACCTCTCTGGCAATGAAAAATAGCTATTCCAAAGGTCGTAATTTAAACAAAATCATGCACTAGAATCTTGTGGGTAAGGACTAGATTAGTAAATCATAGGAGGAGTGAATCACAGACTGCCCAGAGAGACGCTACAGGATCCTAGGTACCACAACAGCCTCAATACCACTAAGTGAGACAAGCACAGCTTCCCCAGATGTAACAGTTGAGAGGGTTGTTTTCCCAGTTGACACTAGGTAACCAGGTCCCCATAAAAAGCTGGCTATACTGAGCTGATTGACCACAACTAAAGATACAAATTTAATCAACCCAGGTGTCTGGTCTGGGTCCCGTCTGATCCCACTGAGTTTCTCACATTCCCATTTGACCATACCTGAAGGTAGAAATACAGTCAATATTCGATCACATCTTTATCCATTCATAACATGTCCATTCCCATTAGGCCACTCCAATTGGCATACCGGTTTCTGGTCCTATTCATTCTGGAAGGAGCATGCGGGCGGGCAAATGTTGCCATTATAAGAATTTGGTGAAATTGCTATAATTAATGGCTTCAAAAACCAACTATACAAAGCCAAAAATCCAAGGTTAATGCTTACAATAATACTTACCGGGATGCAGATAAGTAAGTCAATAGCCAATGTAACATCAAGCGTAATGAGCATTAAATAGAGTATGCACATGCGTAATGAGTATAATGCTCTGTGAATATTTTGATGCGGGTGGTGGACCAGAAACCGGTATACTCATTGGAGTGGCCTTATATATCGTTCCAATTGCACCACACTTTAAGCAGTACAATACACTAGTTACAACATACTGAGTGTGATTATCACACTAAAGAGTCAGCAAGACAAAGTGGCTAACATCACGGAATCACGCAAGTAACTATACGTATACAGGCTTACTTGTTAGCATACCGACGTTAGATGAGACGGGCAGTCTTAGCCAGGCATCCCTGAGATTTTAGCATTCAGCCATGCTCATAATTCCAGCAAGGACACAGTGATAACCGAGGTGATAACTTAGTTGGTAATTAGTAAAAGTCAATTTTCATTGGAAACTCTATCTAGAAATCTATAGATGTTCATATGCCATCGAGACTTACAAATATAAACAGCTTACCAGTCTCGTTACGAAATATTAGCCAAGACGGCACTGGACACGTCCTTAAGCTTAAGCGCATCAATTTCAAAGATAATAAATCTTTAATTCGAACTAGTGCCCACTAGTGGCACTTAAAATCAGTCATCCCGCCGTCTTACCTAACGCGCATATAATGTGCGCTAATTCGACCATAGGAATTAACGAGGGAATTAAGATCAAACAATCAGTAAGCATCTCTCTGTAATGTGTGGAGTGTGTGTATAGTACTGTGTGTTGTTCTCATAGATAATTTATTTATTTATTTATTTATTAAGGCTTTACAGCACAAGTGCTGAAGGTCTGTAGGACACCTGGTCCTACAGCCTGTTTAAAGATGTTATAAGCTGTGTTTGAAAAGGTGCAGAATGGAGAAAAAATTGACTGAACCTGAGCAGCCTCGAACCTGCAGCCATCCGATTTGTACTTGAACGCTTACAGGAGTCTGCCAGGCGGTCAGATGTTTTCTCCCTGCTATTTTCATATATCTATATCCATAGGAACTCTAGAGAGTGACTTATTTTCTTAAAGTACCTCTTGTGGAACCAAATGGACATTGTTTTATTTATTAAGGCTTTACAGCACAAGTGCTGAAAGTCTGTAAGACACCTGGTCCTACAGCCTGTTTAAAGATGTTATAAGCGACTCGTATATTGTGTAAATAGAGGGCGCGAACCCTATAAATCTATGACTGATTTAGGTTTGCATGGCTAGTTCGCTTTCTAGGAAAGAACCTAGAAATAGGTTCTGGTAACTTGTGTGTTGACTTAGCAACCTGTATGTGTGGTGTGTCCTTTGGTATTAATCTTGCCCCCAGACCATGTACCAGGGACCAGCATTATACTGTGTGTTGTGTACCAGGTATGGGCTCATTGGGAAGTTAGCAGCAGTGACAAGTCATCTAAGATGATGTATGGACCACCAGCAAAGTAGATTGGCAACTATCCATAGAGGATTGTTAAATATAGAGGATTAGCAACAATGGCAACACATAGGGAGATAGCTCAAGGGGGTGTCACGTAGGTACGGGCTGTAGGGAGATCTGCGACCGTGGTCAAAGCATTGACCGGCCAAAATTTCGCTTTGACCTTTGACTAAGAGGCTTTTTCAATCTTTGATCGTTGACCTAGCGACCATATTTTAGTACTTTGCGATTGTTGGTCAGAAAATCGCACCCTTGACCATTGACTAAGACTTTTACTGCGGTCACAGATCGACCTACAGTAAATGCCTAAGTGACACCCCCTTGTAGCTGATCTGCTTCGGATGGACTGTGAGCTGTTTGTGTGTGTGTGTGTGTGTGTGTGTGTGTGTGTGTGTGTGTGTGTGTGTGTGTGTGTGTGTGTGTGTGTGTGTGTGTGTGTGTGTGTGTGTGTGTGTGTGTGTGTGTGTGTGAGTGTGTAGTGTACTGTGTGTACCACACTATGTAGTGTGTATATGTGTAGTGTAGTATTGTGATGGTGCTGCGTGATGACTTATACACAGGACCCTGAACAGAAGGAATCTGATGATGAGTTGTTAATGGCCAAAACTGGGTACAGCTAGTGTTTATAAGCACAATAGTAATAAAATGTTTTTATGCATGCTCCCATTAAGACTTCGCATTACTCCGCCTTTTTTTAGCTACTATAGTAACTATATACTACAAGGTGAAGAATTTATGATACCTTAGGCCCCAAACAGTACTTCATGACCTTGTTAATAAGACCACTTCATAACAGTGTAAACTTTACTTCATAATTTTGCTACCGGCTGATGATTATGGTTGATTGTGGTTACCGGCTGATGAGTCCCCCCACATTAAATAATAGGGACGAAAAGTCTTTTTATAGACTTACCGGTTTGGTGTCGCCATTCAACAAGATCCAGGTACAAGGCGTGTTTACCAATTCAGTATTGTAATTGTACTTGGATGTGTGTGTGTGTTGTGTGTTGACCTGGTGTCAACTGGGGAAGTAGCCCACCCAGCTGTAACATCAATGGGCGGGGAAGCAAATGCTCAACTGCCCTGGTCTCAATAGTGGTGTTGGGGCTGTTGTGGAACTTTGGGTTCCATAGACTCTCTCCATGAGACCTGGACAGTCCTTCTGCGGGTTACTAGTCCTGCCCCAGGAGGATTTGCCTGCACAGACTCAAGTGCCTGAGTGGTGCGCAGGCATCCCAGTGCTGGTTCGCTGGGCAGCAATAGCTGTGTTTCGCACGGCTGCTGATTGCTTTGTGTGTGTGTGTGTGTGCATCTGTAAGACTTACCAGTTTGGTGCCATTCAACATACAATGTGTTGCTGTGGTTACCAACATATAGCTATTTAGAGTCAGTACTGTATGTGTGGTGCTTGTGCACCTGCATGTGTGTGTGTGTGCTCTTTAGCTATAAAGTTGCACATTAATTGTTACGCAGCTTACACTTCCAAATAATTAACTAAGAACAAGTAGATAATTATGTTCACTGTTGAATCACTATCATTAGTTGTCTTTCTTTGCAGGTGTAGCTATGATTGCTATATTAGGAAGTATATTATGAACTGTTTGATGATTTGCTTGCACAGACTGAGAGCCAGAACAAGGTTTACCAGGAGCTCAAGATCAACTCTTGGCTCTGATTTCCATAGGACCACAGCTTCAAGGTGTGCTGCATCAATTAACACTGTCAAGTGCCAAGTTAACCCTCACTAGGAGCTTGATTTGCCAAGTGGTGCATAAGCTGATCAGCTCCCGAGTACTGCCATTATCCATAACATTCTCAGACCATTCTCAGAACAGGATAACGTATGTACTTCCAAGTACCATGCATAAAGAAATGTCGATGACAAACTTCCACAAACTGGATAAATTTGTCAAGGGTTGTAAATTTGCATTGTAAAATGCCATGATATTTTGTCAAATTTTTCTTGCGTACAGCACTTCCCAAACATTTCAAAAGCAACTCAATTACCTAGGACAATCCACACCCTTGTGAATGCTTTTAACAACCTAGTTGAAATCTATACTACTGCACTGAAATATGTACCATCAACACTGCATTATGTTGCATTACTCCGCTAATCCTCCATGCATTAGCCAACATTTCACAATTTTAAAAATGTACTTTTTGATGATTAAAAAAGAATTTCAATATACAACATGACACTTGAGACAATAGCAAACACAATGAGGACTTGCCAGGAATGCTTCATAAGCAACTATATACAATTTTGCTACATAAAAACAAATGACCGGAATATAAATCTATTGAGTCTGTTCAGATGAAGAATGAGAGGGAATATACAACTGCTAGATGCCTACGACACTGTATTTCTAAATACATGAAGAAATATCACTGATTTGATTCAATTATGGCTGGTGGGGTGGGATTACTACAACTACGCTTGTGACGAGAGCAATTATGTTTGTTAGCACTACTGGCCTGCTTGCTGGCGGCCGCAACTTGATTCTGTAGCTCCAGAATGTGTGATTCTTGCTGCTTGCAGGTCATTTTGATAGAATTGTAGTTATCCTCAATCACCTACAAGGAACAAAACAATAAAACAGTGATTAAATTATTGAACAGAAATTTCCTCTCGGAGTTTGTATATACAGTGCACGAAATAACGGTCGGACACCCGACAATTTCCGGTCAATAACACTCGTCAGGTCATAATTGCATTTGTCCAGAAATAACGTCCTTTCAAAGTGTGACAGAGTTTATGCTGTGGCTATAGGCTAGGAGGGAGGGCATACACTGTACATAATGATTTGCATTGTCATGTAATTGAGTTATGTGTTATTGATTTGTGGCCACAA
The DNA here is from genome assembly GCF_963678975.1 of Dysidea avara. Classification (NCBI taxonomy): domain Eukaryota; kingdom Metazoa; phylum Porifera; class Demospongiae; order Dictyoceratida; family Dysideidae; genus Dysidea; species Dysidea avara. The sequence goes on from NC_089281.1 coordinate 12,619,603, forward strand.
ACCACAAGACATGCCCAACATGTACTCTGAGGTAAACAGGTTGCTATTGCGTGCCAGCCCACTAGTCTCAGTACTGCAGTAGTAAAAAGTATTTATAACCTCATGACCATTAGCAGCTTTTACTTGTGGTATCCACTGGTACTTCCAGCTGGTATTTTAAAGAAGAGTGACTGATAAACATTATCTACTTCATGACAGCACTAGCAAAGTACCACAAAGGCTAATAAACCCCTATTCTGCAATACTGTACTGATTCCATAGAACCTAATATGTGACCAGTACCCTTATTAATGCTATGCTTTTCTTTCAGCAAGAGTAAATTGAGTAGTGATCAGTAGTGCAGTACATTAGTGACCTGAAAATAATTAAAGTTTGCATACAGAAGGGTATAGCCTAAATAACAAAAACTTGAAATGTCTGGGCAAATAGCTTGATGTCTCTTCAACTTTTAGGTTGTCCTGACAATGCGTCAGGACACATTTGAAAAGTTATTTTGCACACTGTATATACAACAACAAATGGCTTCAATTTGTAACATACATTTGAAACACTCTAATAGAACATACACCCACCTTTATTCTGGCTGCACATCTCTCCTTGCAAAATAGTATTCTCTAGTGTTGCAATTTTTGTGTTTTTAGTGTGAGCTTGGTTTTGTAGTTCGTCGACCTTCATGTTCATTTCTTGAAGCTGTTAATTCAACTCTGCAACCTTCTCTTGAGCAACTGTTGAAACAAAAACCCAAATAAACCCTAATACATCCAGTAAGAAAAAACAAACCCTGAAGCCATCTACTGTACGGAGGGGAAAGCTTTGCAGAAAAAGATAGTTTTGATTTGAACAGGCTTCATTATACTCACAATCAGTATTGACCCAGTACACACTTGATGTTCACAGTTGCCAATACAGGGTTTAGCTAACTGTATAGAGTACATAGTACGTTACTTGCCTGTGCCTGTAACTCCTTTGTGTACTGTAGCAATGGCTCACTGTGCTTCAGCCTTGCCTCCATTGTGAATATCTTTGAATTGGCTGCCATGAGTTCCTTTAGCAACAGAGACATCATCATTACAGGTGTGTATGTGTGCGTGCATGCGTGTGTGCGCGCGCGCGCGTGTGTGTGTGTGTGTGTGCGCGCGCGCGTGTGTGTGTGTGTGTGTGTGTGTGTGTGTGTGTAGGGGTAAGCTTACCTTTTCCATGATGACATTTTGAGCTTCTAAGCTTTGCAATCATTCTTGCAGCTTCTGGTTTTCAATATCTTGTTTGTGTTTCTCAGCACTTAGCTTGCTGCAAAGTAATCATACACAATTGTGGTGAACTATCTGATAGGCAGTGGTGTTCTGAAACTCACTTTAACTGTTTGTTCATAATGTCTTCCTTTCTAGCAACGTCACTTGTTAGTTGTCTGTATGGTGGTAAACAGAGGTAGTATGAATTATAAGAATAGTTCACTTGTAATTGATTGTGGGATTGGCCGGTGTCACCATAGAAAAAGCTGGCCAGATTAGACGTGGCTGTGTTGTGCCGGATGAAGTAGTACTAATATAGCTAGAGTGCCGAGATAATTGTTGCTGTTCACTGGTGGTGGGAAACAAGCCCAGAAAAGCTCCCAGGCTAAATTTGGTATCACAAGTTTGTAGTGTGGGAACAAAGTTAGGAAAATCTTGAGCATCAGTAAAACTGTGCCTTCACCAGTGTCCATTAACTTCAGTCTTTCTCAATAAACTATTCTCACTACTCTTAGAAGTAGCTACCTTGTTCAAACAACTTTTAGGCCATGAGTACATGTGTTGAAATGAAGTCCTGTCTTCTCTGCTGCACAGTTGCCTTGCCAAAGGCTTTTTCAGCCCATCACAGGTTTCTGAATGAAGCTGACAAATTGCGTCAAACTTTTCTCTTAAAGTGGCATCAGCTGTAACGGCCAGTGCTTGAGCAACTGGCCCTTTCTACTAGAATCATCACTAGCATTGATCAAAGGATCCAGCAAGATATCACAGCTAAGAGCAGCAATTTCATCAGGCTCCATAGTGCACCATCTATACAGGGGATATCATGAAATCACCAACACCATCAAACCAATGCATATGGAACTGACCAATGTAAGCAAACAGGCAAGAACATGGCAAAAACCCACACATTTACGGCAACAACTTTACTTCCCATAGACGCAAAGTGGACCACAATATGAAATGTATGGAAACACTCACTTTATTTTCTCCTTCTCAAAGTCCATAGACTGGCACACAAACTCCGGGTGCATTCTCATGTGCTTCAGCAAAGGCTGCATAAGTAATAACTACACACTATACAATCATAGACGGGCTTCAACAAATACAGCAATGTGGCTCTTGAACACGTTCACTTCTCCCTTCGGCCTATAGCAAGCCTTCAAGTAGTCCAAAGTAGTAATATACAGCTATGTCCAAGTGGAGCAGGTGCACCTCAGGAACTGTGGATATGAAATGAATGATGTAAATTAAGGATCATTTGGAAAGGGAACACAAATGGTTGCTTGACACATACACCCAAGCCTGAGGGCTACACATCAAATGTAGAAAGGGAGTTTCTGAGATAGAAATTGTTAATGCTATAAAGACTTTACAGCGGCCAGTACTGAGAGTCTGTAGCAACTTGTGCTGCAACCTTTGAGATCTCTTCATCTAGTAACTACAGATATACGGTGCATTTGAAAATAAGGAGCCATTATGGCACAGACAAGGTTTATGTGCTTGGTCTGTTATACTCTGTACTTTAAGCCAAGCCTCTGGTTAGCTACAGCAGCTAACAATGTCATAATGCAATTAGTGCTAATCAATGTGTACAGTATCACTACTAGCAAAGTACAGGTGTCTCAATAGAATGTCTCAATAGAATTACCTGGGTTTTCACTAGCATCCACTAGCTTTTTACTAGCAAAAATGGCGACAGGGTGATTCACGTGATCATTCCGTAAATAATAAATGCCACGCCTCTAAAAGTCAAGAGGTCTATAAGCACACCCCCAACATACATACAATAAATACAAAACACAGCACAGGTACAACAAGAACAAAACCTATGACGACATAGATGTAAAGATAGATAAAAAGGCAAGTAAACATGTATGACTCTAGCTTTGTATGGCTATGATTTGCAGTCTGTTGGGCAGCTACAGAATGTGAAAGCGATCGCCACTACCATTACAAGCTCCAGGTGGACAGATAGAATCGGTCTTCACCTGGCAGACAGAATCTGCCAACATCAAACCTTTTGTATTACTACCCAACAACCTTTAAGCAGATCATGTAAGGAAATAAGTTGGTCTGCCTAGCTTTTACAACCCTTCGCACTTCGGGAGAACCATCTATTAAAAAACCGAGGGGTCGGCAACGCCCACGCAATTCCCAAAACCATGTACGAGAGTCCCAATATTTAAGAATTTCAAAAATATTTCAGTATTTAAATTGTATTTCAATATTTGTAATAACGATTTAAAACAAAGCTAGCATCAACAGGATACTACAGAGAGGCACGCGAGTACTTTGTACAGGTTATTTAGCTAGCAACCTCAAGTAATTCAACCAACATCAGCATCCAAGTGTTGTCCCAGTACATGGTCGTGTTTGTGTACGGAAGAAAACGTAAATAATCGATTTCATTGTAATTAGGATTTCTAAATATTTTGGATTTCTAATTAGATTTCTGAGATAGTGTACGAGAGTCCCAGGCCGTTGGCGACCCCTCGTAAAAAACCATCCTTAGAACTTTTATTTAGTACGAAAATAGCCCTTTTTACATCGGACAATTATAAATAAAATGCCTTACCTGAACTTTCTCCACGTTGTTCATGATGTACAATGGTACCCTGCATAGATCTATGCCTGCACAAACTCCCATACTAACGCCGCCATTTTTATATCGTGACGTCAATGCGGATAAGGTCTATAGTAAGACCATAGATAATAGAGTAAAGGGATAGGAAACGCAATAACGTGACGTCACAAAATACGTACACTTCTATTGGAATTTCATGTATTACGTCACGAACATACTCGTTACGCTTGCTGCGCTTGTATCAAAGAGAAACAAATTGTTGTAACGACAGAATTTTGTAACTAACGACTGTGAAACTTCGCTACAGTGAACTCAAGTAAGTAATCGAGGGAAATAGGATGGTACCAACCCTCAAGGAAGTTATACGCAAAATTAAAGGAGATTGAAAGTGAAAAGAACGGCCCAAAAATTACTTTAAACCACTTTATTTTCTTCGTAAATATATTCTATCGTTTTAACTGTGATAAACCTATTCCTTACCAGTTAACAGAGGGAACCAGAGGAAATATCGGAGCAAAACAGGAACTGTTGCTTGAAGAAACGACTAAGTATCTTCCATTTTTAACCAAAAGTTTAAACCACCTTGCAGTACAACGCAACGGTAAAAGACTGTGTTGGTGACACGCCTAGCTTACCACAAGATTCGAAAGTCGAGATGAAAAGATCTGCAGGTGTGATATATTATTTGTTAATAGCATTTTAACTTTATAATGTAGACTTTCTTGAAGATTTTATAACAAAAAATGGGATTATTATTTTTTTATTATTAACACTTTACAGTGACCAGTACTGAAGGTCTACTACAACATGTGCTGCAGCCTTAGGATTACCTAACCTAGTTTCAAGGACTTAGACTTAATGACTTATACAGTAGCTGGAAAGGTGTAACAGAAAAGGGGCCAAAGTAGGGAAAAAAATCCCTCCAACCCCAGGAATCGAACTGCAGGTCACCCAATGTCTAGTCGGGGCCACACTCAGTCTTCCTCCAGGAGGGATGGATTTTCTTCCTTAATCCTAAGGTATTTATTATTAACACTTTACAGTGACCAGCACTGAAGGTCTACAACAACATAGATAGGAGATCCTTGAGCAGACAAAACCTTTCACATCTGAAAGAAGCGATAAAGGATGAAGTGAGCCTGTTTCTGTGTGTTTTTGGTGTTTATCTAGCATCTTATAGTCTGATGATGTCGATGTTGCTACGGTGTGCAGGCGCGCCTTACACGTGTTTGATTCTGAAATGTGGGATAATTTTGTGAAAGAGTATGCAGACACCAAGAAACGAGTACGCATGATTGCAGAGGAAACATTTTCTTTAGAACTAACAACTAAACAGGTACATTCTTTATTGATTAGTGACCAGGTAAAGTGGGTCTCTCAAGCCAGACTGTTTTGAGAAACAATCATGTAATTTGCAATTTCAGCAAGGCCTGCAGCTCTAGTTTGGGCATGGTTTCTCTCGTTCCTATTGGTGTTTAGTAAGAAAACACATATAGCATTGTGTTGTTTACAGCCTCTCTGTGTTAGTATTGCGTGACCAGACCACTTTTTCTCTTTGTCATTGGATAGAGAAAAGGGTCTGGTCCAGTTTGAATCCCACAATTGTCTTGACACGTCACACAGCTACGTCATCAGTATACAGCAATTATGACCCCATGCACTTAAACTCTGTTATAATAGGATATAATAACAACATGAATTCAGTGTACCTGTTATCAACAAACGGTTTATAACCGATTCAATCGACGATATAATCCAAAGCAGCTTTTGAAAGTGGAATTGCAGGCTGGTAGTTGATAGATGGTAGGCACTAGTATTTGAAAATGCATCACGTTTCTGTGGTTAACACTACCAGGAGCTCATAAGTGCTGCAAGGCCTGACACTACCCAATTATCCAGGTAGTGTCAAGACAAGTGTGGGATTCGAGCCCTTTTTTCTCCCTGCCCAATAACAAAGAAAAAAGCTGTCTGGCCACTCAAGACTGTGGTATTCAGCGAAGCATTTTAACAACCGTCAGATGGAGTTGTTTACACAATAGATTTGGGAAGGTATAAAACCGGAAAGGAATGGAACCGGAACAGAACCAATTGGGACGTGTGCCTTGAAAAAATCGCTTGAATCATATTGTACACTATTTTACCCTCTATCCGCTACAGGTGCCATATGGCACCAAGCGAAATAACTTGCGTGCTGAATACATTCCTGGCTCGCTTACAACATCGCTGTACGTTTATTAAGGCCTTGCGCCTATATTAAAGTGGTCACATCCTTACAGGCTCCACTTCCTGGGTTTCCGGATCCTTCACAGTAGTGTTGCACCGATATGGATTTTGCCGATTATCCGATAAAATGATATCGAAATTTACATAGCAGCCGATACTGATAACCGATCCGATGTTTATATTTGCCAAAATTAAATTGAGTGGTCACTGTTGAAGAAAGGCGCTCGGTACGCAGCTTCATCTTGCCTCATCTAAGCCTATAGAAGCAAGAAAAAGAGTACCAAGGTACTCGCAAACTGAAGTAGAGCGAGCAGTCATCTCTGAACTCGCGAGTGGCTTCTGTATTCGAGCGAGCGATACAGCACTCTACTACCAGCCTCGATCGAGCTGAGCTACTCGCACTCGCGAGCAAATGCAATGTTGACTTAAATCTGTACTGTAGTTAGGTACTGTGTAAGCGCTGGAAAATCTGGCGGTGAAAGGTATAATTATTAATTTATAACCATCACTTGCTTGCCTAGAATAGCGCTAAAGTTATCTTTCAATCTTAACCACATTATTTGACGTAATTTTCTATTTAATATCCATCACATAGTGTGTGCGAATAGTAGTTAGAAATGTTTTGCAATCTGTTTCAAGCAATTTTCTTAAGGCACACGTCCCGATTGATTCCGTTCCAGCTTTTATACCTTCCCATAAATTTCTTGATTTATGTTTTACCCTCTGACAATTTGGCAACTGCTATTCTTCCTTGCCAAAATAAACAAATACATTATAGCTTACAAGTACAAAACAAATTACATAAGTACTATAATTATCACAAAGGCTACTTACAAAGAAAATTAAATATGCTATATGAAAACAAATAAGAGTGACAGTCAGCAATTGCAGCAGTAAAATTTTTCATCCGTATGTAGTCCATTCCACCATTGAGATGCCTTGTAGCGGAAGTGCCTTTGTGAAAAAGTTAGATGATATCTAGGCAGATTGGCAAAAAAATGGACTGTTTATACCCTGTTGTACAATAATGGTGATGCCTACCGAACTGAATAGGTGGTTGTAGTGGTATGCATTACGCAGTTCCATTCATAACTGTACTTAACCCTAGCAAACTCATGCTCCTCTAAGCTGGTAATGCATCACTCAAGCATTGAAATAATTAGAAATAATTTACAATGATGTATGGCTTCATAGCAAATAAAGTATCATTACTGGCCTTGTAATGATAATAATAATGTACTATAGTTGAAGCATATGTAACTTAGTTTATTTTATTCTTTACAGGAGTGCAATGCAGTTTTGTTTATATTTGATATGGCCCACACACACAAATTGACATTGAAACTTTCATCATTGTTCAATTCAGATGTGCTCAAATTGCATAACTGCAGTATTTCTACAGATTCTTTGTTTTACACTCTACGGAAAAATAATGCAAGATTCCCACGACCTAATGGAACCATTGTAGACAAGGGCAGGAAAGGCAATCTGCGCATTTTTGTTTACAAATTTGATAAAGAACATGTGACTCAATGTTCAAAAGCCTCTCTTGATAATTTTAAACACTGTCACACGGATGAGGAACGACCATTTGTACCTGAAATGAAGCTAGAAAGAAATGTTGCGTGGTCTTTTTTTTGTCTTGACCCAGACCCAGCTTTAAATCTTACAGAGCACTTTATAGATCCAAAATCGTTGAATTTAAAGCCATTATTTGCTTTCCCTGAGCCAAAGCATGAAGCAGAGCGCATGAAGTGTCTTTATAATGCATTAGTAAAGAATCTGTCACTTACAAGAGTAGATATAGCACAGGTTATGCCTCCAGGTAATACTGACCATTTTTGTCAATTTTCAGGAGGTGGAGACATACATATTACCATTAAAAAAGAGTCACTGGTGATTTCTGATGTGCGTGATGATTCTCATTCTTCACAGCAGCAAGATGACTATCCTTCCCATCCATCTCCTATAGAGAAGTCCGACCTTATCTCAGGTTTTGCAGTGGAGGAAAAAAAATTAGCAGTTAACAAAGAGCTTTTAAAGTGCCAGCTTTTTGGTGATATAATCGTACACAGCGTGGGTAATTTTATAGCTTGCATCGATGAGTGCAATGAAGATTTTATTAGGAATGTTGATTGTGTAGAAGGATATGGTGCAGCATATACAGGTACAGGATGCATTGGATTTTATAAAGTGGAAATGAAATTTGGTCAAGCTGTGAAAATTGTGACTAAATTTGAAATGAATATGTACAATCCAGCATCATCAGCTGCAATTCTCGATTCTGCATTGAATTATTTTATGAACATTAACTTCTTAATACTGAACTATTCATGTGTCATGTCTTTACTTGTAGATTAGTTATTCATGTGTCATGTAGGTTATAAATACTGAACTATTCATGTGTTATGTCTTTACTTGTAGATCTTGTGTTTCTGAATTTATTATGCCATCATTTAGCCAGGTTTTCATTTTCGACAATACTTCATCTTGACTAGGATGACTGGGCAGTTCACTGATATCAATGCACATGAAATCACTGGTGCAGTTTTGTTTATCACCATAAGGTTTTTGGCACGTGAGATGGCTAGCAGCCTATTCGCTTTGGCCACAGCTGGTTCCCTTTAACACTTTCACTGAATCGATGTATTCGAACTCAGTGGATTTCCAACCTTGTAGTGTCGTCAATTGCACCTTGGAAGTTAAAACAATACACAAAATCAAGTACATAGTCTCGCTCCCAGCTGTTTTTCTCCTGGGTGGCACTTATCAATTAGAGATTATAAGCGCCCCCTCCAAAAGGGTCTGGTGTAATGCCTATACCTAGAAATCGCCAGATTCTAGCAATTGTTGATTTGCTGTAAATTAGTATACAAGACTTTACATATAAGCACCACACCAGAGAAAAGCGGCTGGGAATACATACAACCAGGAAACCTCACAGTAAGTTACCACTATTTTAGACTGATCAGTTGCTACTTATAAACAGATACTGAAATTAATAGCTAGATCCCAGGGTAATTCTAAACTTCTGAGCCATGCATGCATGAGGGAACTTGGATTCATTCCTAGTCGGGCGTACAAGACCAGTTTATAATATAAGATCCAATCAACATTATTCAGATCAGATATTGAATGCTGATAGCAGCAAAGCTTCCTTTTTCAATGTTGTAAGAAAGTTCTGGGTGGTCTGATTCTTTATCAATGTCATCAATAGAGATATACATACAAGCCATCGAATTTGCAATGCAACAAGCAAATGTTTGTTGGTGTCAAAAGGTAGTATGCATGGTATGCTCATGTTATATATATGCATGTCTGTGTTAGGTGTGGGTACCCCAAGTCTCACGTGGACCTTTACCCACTATGTAAAAGTTGACATTCTATGTACATACATGCACCCACGTACGTGCTCTACACGTGTTTAGTGACAAAAGTAGAGCAACCATATGGACTTTGGTGACACCATCACAGGTTTGGGAAAGGGCTTAGCATACATTATTATGGCTTCCACAAAGGGAATGTATAGCTGTCCGTGAGTACATTAAAAGTCCAGCCTAACACCTGTTCTGTGATACCCATAACTTCTCCATCAAGTGTGGCCTTCTTGTAATGCCGTGCCCCCACTATAGAGTTGTGTGAGGACATTATTAACGCTATATAAAAAGGAGACTGTCCAGACTATACAATAACACCATGCTAACCCTTGGAAGAAGAGGACGCCATGCAGTAATTTCTCTAATAATTACAAAGATTTTAATCCCAGCATATCTATACCTTGTACTTATTACTGTGTTCCATGTCACAGCAGACATCAGGGATAGCTTGCCGTTATGAAATGGAGGAAGTTGATGAGGATGTGCAGGCTGAGAGAATATTCTGACCTGATTCTGAATATTCTGACCTACTAAAAATAGGTCAGTAATTTATAGTCTAAAGTACATAGTAACTTGCTTACCGTTCCAATAGCGAAGTTAGTGGGCTTATAATTTAGTACAAAACAGTAAACTTATAATACAATCCCACAATCATATAGTAACGTGCTGTGTTGGCATAATAACAGTACGTTTGGAGAATGTAGTGTATAAACCCATGATCGATTTGTGATAGCTGTGCTATAAAAGAATGAGACCAGTGTGTAGATCGTCTTTACACCTATCAGGTGAGTGCGTGGGAGTGATATATATATCACTTATACCAAGGCTGCTTGGGATTTTGCAAATATATACACCCACAGCCCTCGGGCTTTGGATGTATATATCAGCAAAATCCCTCGCAGCCATGGTATAACTATTACATATACATACAGTACACTGTATCATCAGCTTATGCCCTACAGTGGATCATATTTTTATGGAACCTGTGTTCTCTTAAATAATTCAAAATGACCAGTTATACATTCTACTGTATGGTCTGGCAAGTTTTCAGTAAAATATATATGGTATAGTAGCTGAACTTACAATGTTTATTGTATTTACAGGTGGAAGTGTTTTCTGTTGACAATGACTCAAGTAATATTGTCGTCAAGAAGCTCTATTCATGTAGCACAAACTTCAAGACTCGTTCTCTGTTAGATTATTCGTTTCTAATCAAGCACATTAGAAAATCGGTGTTGACGGTGCTTTAATCATCTTTTGTTGTTGTACTGTATGTTCAGCCATCTTTTGTTGTTGTATATGTTAGATTATCCTTTCACTGTTAAAAATGAGGTGTTCAATTACACCCTTGCAGAGGTGTTTCTTTAACGCCCACACCTTTAGAGGCATTAGAAACCACCCATTTGTCAAACACCCCACATATCATTACATATTGTAAGTCATGACTCAAAGTATTGATCATTCAAAATTACACGATATACATGTTCTAGTCACAAAACATATATAATATCCATGGTGATGCAATCATCATAGTGATACGATCATCACGATGTCTCAGTCTTTAACACCTGCAGGCTATGGAGCACGTTATCATCTGCAACTGCTTCACCTATAGAAACAATCAAAACAGATTAGCTAGTGTGTGTGTGTTGCATCGTCTGAGTGTGTGTGGTATGTGTGTCTGTCTGTGTGCGTGTGCATGTAGTGTTGTGTGTGTTTGTGTGACATACACCAAACTCACTGTGTAACAATTAGACAGTAATCATTGGTAGTCGTTCTAATAAACATTGATTTCCAGTGATTCAATACTAACGGATGGGACCAGAGTGTCTTCTATGTTGTGAATTTGATAGTGGGATCACCAGAAACGGCCAACAAAATGTTGTTTTAAGACGTCCAGTCTATCTATTTGTTTCATACTAGTCAACTTGACACGTTACAATACTAACAGATGGGACCAGATGTGAAGTCGGATCAAATGGTAGACCAGTTGGATTGCTCACTTTTTTATAATGTATTCCATCCAGTCAGGTTGCTGTACCATCGGATGGAACCAGAGTGTCTTCTACCATGTCTTTCAAAGAAAGTTAGAGCATCCACTGGATTAGGGAAAGGCTTTGTATGGCAATTGTGGCTAGCTGTACTGACTGGTGTTTTGGTGTTCACATGTAGGCGTTGCTTAATGCCATAAACACTCACCTCAGTCCTGTCTGTAGTGTATACGTATCTGTGTTGTGTGTGCGTGTGTGTTTTGAATGCTGTTAACATTATGTACTTTTATTTAGGTGTTCGAGAGCAGAATGAATCTAGCAGTGTTACTACGATCTGCAACATGGTGAGTTTTCTACGTACCATTGTGTGTGTGTGCATGCGGCGTGCATGCCTGTAAAAAATTTTGCAGGAAAATCATTTAAAGAATGTTAAAAAAATCACGTGATTCTCTTTTTGGTTTTCTTAATGAGACTATATTAAAATAATTTTGTGATTCTCTGCATTGGCAGGGCAAAGACAACAATAGTTAGGCGTTGTCAGTGTACTGATGCGAAATGCAGGCTTTGTAGCTACTTAGCTAATGGCTCAGATAGCTAGTTACCAAACGTCACAAAATAGTTGGGTGGAGCTAACATGCACTCATCCGCTGCTGAGCTACAATTCAATACCACATGGTTATGACAAGCTATAGGATTAGCTACATAGCTAGCTATCAGCCTGTTTTTTTTTTTATTATGCCTTAGAAAAAATCCGATCAACAATTTTTCAAATAGGTATGGCCTAACCGAGTACTTGGTTTAATTTTAAAAAATCATTTGAATGCCTGGACTCTATCATGCTAACTCGTTTGTTCAATTTAGTAGTTCAACCTATCCTGGAATATAATAATTCTATTTGGGGACCTCATTACATTCTAGACAGCAGAAAAGTACAGAAGATACAACAAATGGCTACTTGTCTCATCCGACAATTTCAAGACCAATCGGGTATTAATTCAATGCTAAGCCCCATTGACAGGTGACATGGGGCTGAAACAGATATTTGTAATTTGAAGTCATCGGAATAGCTTCTAGTAATTTTGTGTTGGCTTTTCCTTGATCCACAACATCAGTGCTACAAATGCAATCAATATTATCCTTGCTTCTATTTTGTAAAACAAGCGCATTATCAACCAAAAGTTTAGTGATGTCACTATCTGTAGGATATCCGAAAAGATTGTGTTCAGGATATCCAGTAAGTAAAATTTGATATCCCAAAAATGTGCCTCAGGGTGGGGATTTGATCTAGCGGAAGTAGCTAATGATTTATCCCCAAGGTGGGGAATTTGAGCCACTATATCCCTGTACTTGGGGGTGAGGCTTAACATTGATACTGCATAATTGGGGTAGCCAGTGGAGACCCAGCGGTGCCCCGGAGTTGGTATTGCAACCCAACAACAGGCACATATAATATACATACCCAACAGAACAAGCTGAAGCAGCTCAGGGCCCATTATTTGTCCATGGCCCTTTCTCCCATCGTTTCTTTTTCACTAGGCATAGTTTGATTATCAAGTGATGCATGCATGCACCTGCAAACTACACATACATAATGCTCTACACTCAATAATTTTTATACCAGCAACCAGTGATAATGTTTTCTATTATTTCTATACAGTACGTGTTTCTAGTTCTTTAATCCTGCGATGTGTCCTCCATCCCAGTCGACATAAACAGAGGAACATTATCACCACAATATGAAAAAGTAAGCTGCAATAATGTGAGTAATATGTAAAATCAATTCACCCACATTATCATCAAGATTGGCTCTGTACACATAGTATTATTGCCTAAAAAGAAAAAAATATGTATGTATTACAAATAAATTTTACGCTCTATAATCACTAAAAACCATTGTAATGTATCAGTTGCCATACAATTATATGAATGGACAAGTTTAATATTAGGGCCTTATGGCGTAAACTAATAACTGTTGTCCCTATAACCTGAATTTTGTATAATTTGTATGTAGGTGACAAATAGTCTCGTGTAACCAGACCGCTTTATTTTAAGGTTGGACAAGGAAAGGAGTCTGGTACAATGCCAGCTGTGTTTCTGTGCATGGAATCCACCCAGTCTACGGTGGGTGTTGATTGTTGTTAATGTAGACTTCTTAGAGGTGACCAATTATGAAAGCAGCATGCATCTATTGTAGAGGCACAGTGCCCCTCCTTACGCAGTCTTGAACACAGAGCCAGTAGTGAAGGAGCAACAACTCGCCATTGCATAGATGTGCAAGTGGTCTTGCACAACTCCTAGGTTGACTATTTTAGCCACTAGCTGCTTGAGACAAGCCTGCGATTGGTCACCTCTAAGAAGTCTTTGTTAATGGAAATCAGCAACCACCCTAGACTGGGTGAATTCCTGCACAGAAAAAGAGCTGGCGTTGTACTAGATCCTTTTTCATGTCCAACCCTCAAAGAAAAAAAGGGGCCTGACTACACGAGACTAGGTGACAATATTTAAAGCAACCACTCTTAATAGACGATATGCACAACTTGTTTGACCGTAAATATTCTAATAAACACGTGATTTTTGATTGCGTCACGACGGTGAACCAATGTATTGTAGCCTATGGCAAAAAGTACGGGTCGCTTCAATAAGTAGACAGTAGACCTGTTGGGAACGCTTCTTTCAGACAGATGTATCCTAATACCTGGAAAGGAAGGTTTGGTGGGTAGGAAGCTCTATGTCGTAACTTGAGTGGCGAGTTTCTGTCCGAGCCGCATTTACTACCCGCACTTTTATATGGGCTCATGAGAGTTCATTCACCGTCAACTTTGGCGCCGCTGGCATCTAATTGATCATTTTTCATTCGAATAATAACTTGTGCATATCCTCTATTTGGATAGCATATGCGTTGTAAGATATGACATGTAGTTTTCCTATGCATATCTATGTAAAGAGGTATTTGGACAACCACGACGATTTCAACATGAGCAAAAGCCAAAAATTCCAATTATGTATGTTATCAGTTTTACATAATTTTGTACATATGATTGATCGCTCCAAGTTTCAAATGGATGGTGTGTATAGAGTTCATGAACCCTTGGTCATATAAGATATGACATTTTGAAATCTTAAGATTTACTGTGGCGTCCCAAAAGGGGCAACAAGTGCCCCTCTCTTTTTATGAAAATTCCCTGTGATAACTCGTGACTTATATATGCTATCATACTAACAGATGACTAAAGAAATTGACACCACCAATAATGTAAAATTTAGGTAAAAGTTAATTTTTTCTCCCTGTTTTGTGTATTAAGGACAAAAATGCTAACATAATGATGTGGTAATGTAGAATAGATATTTGCTCGTGAGGATTCATATCTCTAGTTGTAAGAATTAATTAATCTTTAACATTTTTTTTGGATTTTTCATTGCTATGCCCACTGTGGCATTTGTCATATGTGGTCGTGGATGCACCACATAAATTTTGCTGCAACATTGTATCCATACGTGCTTACTCATCATTATTAATAGTTGTTCTCTCTTAATACTTGTAAACAAAATGGCTCACATGTTTCTGGATTAGAACAGTGTGAGTGGTATAATACTCTGACTCAGGCAGTTGTAGTCCCTTTTAGAGATGCGTATTAAACATTGCAACAGAGAGGGAGTGGTGTCTGCAATGCTAAACATTAACCACCGTGACTTGCAGAGTATGTAAAACTCCACAAATCACTGGGTCCCAGAGACCTTGGGTCCCCAGTCCTTGGATCCACTGTTTAATAACCCCTATAATACACACCTCTTAATGAATACCAACTATTAACCATAGCATACATGTAGATGGTTGGAACCAGCTGGCATACTGTACCTATTTACACTGAGGGTGGGACCCGGCTTCTGCCAACAATGTAGTGACAATATACTTCACTGATTAAAATTTTAAGAGAATTTCTGCTGTTTTCAAATATGGGATGACAGTATCCATTGCTTTCAAATATGTGTGTGATGTGGCACGGCTTGCTGTGGGATACTATCCCAGGAGGACCTGCCTGTGCTGACTCTTGCGTATAATGGAACACTTCACTCTACGATAACATTCCCCCTATAACCAACTTATTGAATTAAATTTTTGTAGTTAATTTATGATAATGTAATATAATTTAGCCCTTAGCAGCAGTTTCCAACACATTTATTTGCTGTGGAACAGTAATAAATAATTACTGGTGGAAAACGCTATTGGAGAATTTGCAGAGTTGAACAACTATTCACCAAGGTTTTGCTCTATACAGTAAAGTATATAGAGTACACTTCAATGATATCATAGATAACTATAAATCACAAATGCTTCTTAATATGTAATCTATTGGAATATATATCACTATTTGAAATGTTTGTTCCGTGTTTGTTGCGGTGATGTAAAAAGTTAATACAATGTGTTGTTCAGTAATGCCAATATCCATTCTGCAAATAGACAGCCTTGTGTTAATAAACATATCACAATATCAAGAGTTAATGTAGACTAATAGCTTAAATGTGGTTAGCACATAATAACCATGCAGATAATAAGTCACTGTGTACCAGTAGTGTCAATTAGCACATTATGCACTAATCGCCTTCTTTTTTTTTTTGCTCCTTTGCATGGCCAAACCTCAACAGTCATCCTGCGTAAAAAGTGCCCACTCAATTTCAAGTGAATGTGATAACATGATACTCAAGCACATACCACACTCCCTCATTTCTAGTGAATAAGGTGAAAGGTCAGATCCCTGTGTAACTCTCACCAAAATAGTCTCAAGTTACTCCAGGGGGCTAAAGCCATATATATATTACAAGACCCCAACAATTGGTAGCAGCTATGCAGTCTACTGAGAGGGATCTGATAAAGTACTAAACTGTACTCAAATAACTAGCACGCATTGTGCTAACATATCCAGAGGAGAGTGTCTAACACAATACAAAGCCAGATCTTGTATATTCAGAAGAATTTTCTCTATATGTACTCACTTATTACTTTGTCAAGGAGAGCTGCACTGCCAAGTCTATCTTCTGATCAGAGTGATAATATGTGACAGGCAGGGCCTATATATATATATATATACTTTGGACAAAAAAGTTACCCACATGTCCTTGCCTACATTGCAACTAATTATATTCAAACTTGGCCAGTATAAACTGGCATAAAACTCCTACACTGAGAACTTCTTAATTAAATACTATAACACTTCACCAAGAGTTCTCTTGATTTCACATATTGTGGTGATGGCATTGCCACACACACATGCGTGGCACATACACACAACCCTTAGTCTAGTGTATGTGCGTAGTGTAGTGTGTGAGCGTGTCACTATTGATATTAATCCTCTGTTAGATGGTATGTGTTCACAGAAGCAGATGGCATCAGTCAGGAAACTAATGTAGCCAGCTTAGAATGGTGAGATTATTTATTCTATATCTTGTTTTTAGTATATGGTATATATTTATGACATGCAGGCAGTGTCTGGATTATGGGGCTTCTGTATGTGACATAAGGCAAACTATCATATACAGTGTTATGCTTTTTTAACAAAGTAATCATGTTACACGTTTTACTGTATTTTTGTTTGCTCTTGAAATATGTACATAGCATCAAGATTGTCTCTATAATCAAGAGTACATAATAAAAATAGGAAGGGAGAGTGTCTAACTGCCAATACAGCCTGTACAAAATCACTGCGTATTATTGAAAAGACCATGATCTTTGAACAAATCAACACTTTTACTGACTATAGAGATCTGTTGATAGGTGTTGAGTGCTGTTGATAGGTGTTGAATAAAGTAAAGCCTTTGCTCTACCAATGTGTGGATGCTCTATAATACGCAGTGATTTTGGCTGAAGGTGTCCTAGTTAGACACTCTCCCTCCCTATTTTTATTATGTACTCTTGCTATAATTATTACAAAGATTGCAGAATGATTTCCCCACAGAAGCCTTGTGAATTTTATTAATTTCTTCCTATTATGGCAAAGACCTTTACCACTTGAGCATGGCTTCTAACCAGAAACCTCATATATACAGTAGAATCCAACATGTTGGTATTGATTGTAAGTGCTGGGCTGGGAGACATAAACATGTGTGTTCGTAAAATTTAGTATGGCTTCATGCAAACTAGATAACATTTTGTTAGAAGTCAGCTACACGTCAATTGTAAATTAGCTCATATGGCTTCCATAATATAAAGTAATTGGACAGGTTGTTAGCTTGGCTTAGCAGCTACACACAAAAAGCTAAGTGTTGGGACATCCGAAAATTGGCTGTAGTTTAATAATATGATGACGTAATTGTGGTAACACCCTTTCATGTCAGAAATGAGGGTGTGACATATCTATTTCAAGTAGTTTATTCAAGATACCCTTGTTAAATTGAATGTTCACACTATTTCATACATTTTTACAAAATTAAATATCTCAATTATAAATTCCACATTGTTCTTGATTTTTTATGCACACACACGCATACAGTGTTACTACCTATCACCCAAGTTATGTGTCTTCGAACCACTAGTAAGTGTATAACTTGAAGTGATTTATTGACCTATACCAAAAAAAGTTAACAAACTAGTGAATTAAAAATTGTTAATTTAGAAATGGAAGTAGGGATCAAGCGATAAAAACTACTGAAACAAGTGATTTGAATGATGGCAACTATTACAACATAGCTTTGTGGGGAAATCCCTACTTTGGCATTGAACATATATGGTGACGTGGTGAGATGCCAATGTAAGGATTTCCCCACAAATGTAGTAGTTGCCATCATTCAAATCACTTGTTTCAGTAGTTTTTATCGCTTGATCCCTACTTCCATTTCTAAATTAACAGTTTTTAATTCACTAGTAGTATACAGGCTCTGCCTTCGTGAAGAGAACACGGTTCTGCCAATCCACTCCTGGTCTCCAACAGTCATAACAATACTCTTACGATCCTTCTAAGCAGCAGGCACACAAACAGCATAGTCAGTTGGCTTCCTGCTGAGCCTCTGTACAAGTGTACATAGAATGATGGCATAATTACAATAAGCAGCTTACTGCAATCGAAGCTGCTCCTCCTTCTACACAACCAGAAGTGGATTGCTCCAGTGCCACAGTACACTGTTAGTAAGTGTGTAAATTAAATACTGTACCAGCTACAACTGTTACCTCTTCTGGGGTGGAACCCACTGTCACATGAGCAGCAGCTGACTGCAGTGAGGTGCTGCTGGTGGAATAGCTGGTGATGTTACTGGTAGCACTGCTACTGGTGGAGTAGCTGGTGGTAGCATTGCTACTGGTGGAGTAGCTGGTGGTAGCAAGCATGGCTACTGGTGGAGTAGCAATACTATGTTACCTGCTCCATCAACTCAACTACTGATGACATTAGTGGTTCCTAATAATAATAAATTGATTATGAATACGACTTTTAAGTAACCTGCCCAGTACCTGCCTGCCTTGGCCACCCACATTGGGAGCGGAAGCAGCCAGAAGTGTGAGTCCTTGTGCATAAGGGCTCTGTAATAATTATGAACAAAGCAATGCACATTTAGCAGGTATGGTAGCATTAATTTAAGCACTAATTTAAGCACATAGCTACATACATAAATTAATAATAATTATAATTAAGCCAGTACGCAGTGAGACAACAAAACGACTTACAGGGGGGTGATACTGGCAGGTACAGCTCCTACTGCCACTCTGGTGAGCATGACAAGTAAGTATCCGCTGTATGGAAGCATTCCATCAGATTCCATTCAGACCCCTTCGGTGGTCTCTCGTGCCTTCCGAACTTCTCACTCGCTGCAAAACTACGGAGTCGTTTCTTCCACTCGCTGGCCTTGTGACTGGCCTTCTTGACAGACGTTGAACACTATCCACGTTGCGACATGTGGTACACGTGTAGTAACTATTTGTAAAAATGGTTAAGTAACTTATCGACTAGCAGTAAAATTTTATCGACTACCAATAAATTTTTTTTGTCAAATTGTTTAATAGACAGTTTGTCCAGTTTTGTATTTTGTTCAATTTGTAGGAGAAGAGGCTGTGGCGGTGTAAAGAGATGTGCGCACAACTATCACGTAAACGTTCGACTCCAGGTACGTATGTGCATCTGACGTTTTACTGGATATAAATTATTGTTATGATAGAGATCATTCCACCACCCCTGAAACTTCGCAAGTGTCACCCTTATTCTGTCAAAAAAGCGGAAGACCATAAAGTAAGTTGTGTCGCGTAGCTACGAGTGTGGATAACAAGTAGTGCTAAAAGTAGTCTCATGTGGCCAGACCTCTTTTATCTCGCCATTATCGATTATTAGACAATGGTATGCAGAGTTTTCTTGAGGTCTGTTTTCAGCGAAGAAACCTGCTAGTAAGACACTTGTGTATACCCACAGTTTTGTAATTAGTTCTTTGTTGGGTATTAATTTTTAGCACCGACAAAGCAGCATACGTGCGAGGAAGAAATGCAGCCTTTTATTAACTTTCGCCCTCAATCTGTAACCCAAATAGCCATGCTCGAATTTGTTCTACACTTTTGCTGCTAGTCTCACACATCTAATTTATCAAGCTTACTAAACGGTACTCAAATATTAGCCTTTTCCGTAATGACATCACTACTAAAAAATGGCGACCTCTATTTGGGGTACTCTAATGTTTTCAAGTACAGGGAGCATTGGGCGATGACGTTTCATAAGCTATTTAGTTGCTAATAAAGACGGTACCGAAGCGGAGCAATCAGGTATGGTTATAACATAAACGAAATGCTATTTATACTAACCTTTCGAATTTTTCAAAACCAATATGGACGATTTAATTTCATTACCTTTTACCGATATCTGTTAGTTTTAGCTCGATATCTTCTTCTAGAAGTGCACAAACAATAAATCTTCATTTATCGCCTAATGCTCCCTGTACTTGAAAACATTAGAGTACCCCAAATAGAGGTCGCCATTTTTTAGTAGTGATGTCATTATGGAAAAGGTTCATTAGGCCGCATGGATTGTTGCAGCCTGTAGGACGCTTGGGAAAGGTGATCGCTGAAACTACCTCATTATTTAAGAGACTGGCTCTCTGTAAGATAAGGCCACTTCAAATAAATCTTGTGTTTCTCGGGCCAAATTCAGCAAACTACAGGGTCGGTAGGTAGGCAAAATAAAAATACTCGTTCTTGCTGTTTGAAAAGCAATATCTGTGCAAAATGGTAAATCTTGCACCGCTTCCGGCTTTGGTTTAAAAGGTAGCTTATGGATCGTTTATAGAAATATCTTTACTTACAAGGCGATCACGTGATATTTTTTTCTTCCCCGGTTAGATGGACTGCCCTTGCCACCACCCCCAGCACCAGATGTCAAAGTGCTGGACAGCTGGAAATACCAGCAATCAAACAAGGCCGTCAGACTCCAAGCGACCCTCGGAGTAGGCCAGATCAACATTCAATGTTACTGGACTGTGTCTTAAAGAACGATGACCCCTTAAACACATCACTGAGGATCTTAGAAGTGAAAAACAAAGTCTGCATCGCAGCCAAAAAAGGCATGTGCTGTAATTGATGCTACGCTTCTCAGCCAACATAGATGCCAGCTTCCTAAAAACTGTTGTAGCTGTGGACCCCATGCCACCAGTAGCTGCAAACACCAATGGCGAGAAACAAGCTCTCTCAACCTCTCTAACATGCTCATCATATGCCCGTCGTTTCTCACGTTCATGAAGCTGATAACATTTGGAAAATTGGAAATTGGACAATTATCATTATTCTTTTGCACTGAAAAACAAAGGGTCGGTTGGGCCCAAGAAACATAAGATTTAGTTGAAGTAGCCTAACGCTGCTTGAATGCCATTACACCTTGGTAATTATTGACGTTACCTCAGGTTTTTAAATCCTCGAAGACACCTGGAAATGTGCTGGAAATTATGCTATTATATATTATGCGCAATGCGTAGTATGCACTGGAAATGCCATGAAGATTGTCGGTAGTATAACAGCATAATCAATTGTACATTATTCTATCTTGTGATCTGCCATGTTATGTCCTTCTGGAAATATTTCAAACGCGTTCATTGTGAATAAACACTATCCAAAACCACGCCCACTTTTTGGACGTCATTTTGAATGGGGCCAATTTCAATAACACTGACTGCACTGCATGAAATTCAGCGATGAAGAAAGCTTGAACTAAGTGGTATTGTTGAGCAATAGTCTGTGGAAGCCTTCAGCACTGTAAATTTGTTGTTCTGGTTAAAAGCAGGTGATTATCAGGTATGAACAAGGTGTAAACAGTCAATAGCACTAATTGCCTTGTTTAGTTGTACAAGGAGGTACTACAGTTAAGATCACCAATAATTTTACAGCAGTAATGAATGCTAAAATACTATCTATGTACTCTGTAGAGCTTATCGTGTGGGCCAATAAGGCAATTTCGGTTGTCGATACTTCATGCCTTATTCAACCCCGATAACTAGTCTCGTCCCCAGCCACCCACGCGCTCGATCACGCGAAGGTCGTCTGGTGACACTAGTCAAACTTCTTGGCCCAGGAAGTGCGCATTAATAAAGTCTACCGTTGAAAAACCAGCGTAGTTGTTCTATATAGTTCTTGTTTGCGGTCTGTATCTATTAAAAATCGACTTTTAAGAAGGTTCTTGTACATAAGGTGTAAATGGGTGATCACCGCTCACACTAGCGAGATTTCCTAAGCATCACTCAGTCAAGCTGCTGGGAAGTTTGTTTATTTGATGTTAAGCATGAATGTACGCTAAAATCATGCTTGTTCCACTATTTTCACCAGGGCCAAGAATGTGGGTCAATGTCGCCAGACGACCTTTGCGTGATTGAGTGTGTGGGCGGCTGGGGACGAGACTACTCGATAACCACTGGCCTCTAAACAATTTACAACCTTGAAGACTTCCACGGCCAATTGTTCGACAATAACCCCTAATTCAAGCTTTATTCATCATAATGTAACACAATCATAATTTTTGAAACTCGCCCCATTCAAAATGGCGGAAAGCTGTTGCTATGACGATTATGTAGTTTTGGATTGTGTCTATTTTGGTCGTCTTTACCAATGCAGAAGTTTTGCCTGTTCCTGAGGGACTATAATACACCTCAGTGTCAATGGGAGCGATTGCTCGTGCTAACCTTTTTAGGGTTCTGAAATCTGCCAGCATTTGCAATGGTCAACCGATGTGTGATGGTAGATAATATGGATTGGAAACTAGTAAGCACCGGCAGGTTTTGCACCCCCCACTTCCCTTCAATGGTTTCTTCAGGAAAAAAACAAGGCTCTAAAGGATTCTTTGTAAAGTATGCTAAGGATAAAGTCATTCAGTCCACCATTTGAAAATTTGCTTAGGCACAAAACCAGCCTGACATCGGTTCTTGTACAAAGTCTATGGGCATGCGGCACAGTTTCCAATCCAAGGGGAGGGGGGGGGGGGTATATTATCTATGGTGGCTGTGAATTGTAATGAAGCCTGATTGATTCCATTCCATTCCAGGTTTTATAACTATCCCTTTGTGTAAGATAATTTTGTGTATCATACTTTGTTTCTTATTAGGATGCCGATGCCGTATTGTTTGTGATGAGTACATCGAAACCACGTAAAGTGTGGCTGCAAATTAAGCGTGACCAGGAACGTATTCATTCTAAAATGATAATCGACCCTAATCATCTGTTGTCAGAACTTGATCCAGATATAATACCTGTTGATGACGATGGATCTATTTTGGAGATTAACTCGAAATCACTTAAAATATTTGTATATTTATTTGGTCGGCTTACCAAGTGTTCTGATGCCAGTGCTAGTAACTTTGACGGTGTATTGTCAGTAGAAGATACGTCACCTGCAATGCAATTTTCGAAGACTCTTAATAGAAATGTGGGTTGGTCTTATTTTTCATTGGTTGAAGATCCCGAGTATGATCTTCAGAATGATTTTTCAGGAGATATTTCAGGAACAAATTTAAACCTACATTTTGGATATACTTTTCCTATTGCTAAGGAATCGAAACGAAGGAACTGCCTTTTAGAAAACATCAAGAGCTATTATTCCTCCAAAGGTAAAGATATCACAGTAATGTTAGTTGATGCCATAACCCAGACCCAGGGGTATTGTCAGTTTTCTGGAGGTGGTGACATACTTATTCACAGTAATACCCTAAGTACTCTAGTTATCAAGAACACTATTGAACAGAAAGACATCAGTGGACCAGTAAAGAGTGGAAGTAGTTCTACAACTACTCTAAACATTGAGGTTAAAAATGATTGTACAAATATTGAGAAACTGAAATACCAGCTTTATGCAAACATTGTGAGTGCCTCTGTATCACGCTTTGTCGAAAAATTGGAATCCTTTTCTGAGAATGACCTTTGTGACGTTAAGGAAATTACAGGATATGGCATAGCCTATACCAACCATGGAGAAGTTGGATTCTTCAAAATAGTAATGAAATTTCATGAACAGACCACTATTACAACCAAAATTCCCATAGCGTCACGTACTCGACCCACTGCAGCTTCGATAGTTGATGATGTATTAGATTATTGTGTTGAATCAATCAAACAATTGAGTATACATGACTAATAGGCTATAGCTACATCAGTGTTGTTTGTGTGTTAACCTCATACTTTAAATTATGTACCATGAAGCCACCTAAGATCAAAGGGAAATTTTATGGTACATATCTCATAAACCATGGTCAGCCTTGGTACATTCAGATAAACCATAGCTGGCCATGGTTTATCTGAATGTACCATGGCCCAGGTACAAAGCAGCATTTATCACTTGTTTCTATATAATAAACACCAGGCCAAAATCAATTGTGGGACTGTATTATTGCTCACGTGATGAAAACTGATAGTCTGATTATTCATCCTACAGCCATCAGACCTTTGCGATTTGTAACCCTTGCTACCACTACACTACCCTCACACACACACACACAGAGCAGCAGCACGTACTGCAAAAGCAACACAGTTGTCAGTATACAAGGAAATAAATAGATTAATTAATTAATTAAATTCATGGCTAATTGTATATGCCATCACTACTGAAGGCACCAGACATGACAATAATACCAGCAAAAATTAGAAAGAGACACACAGATGATGATTACACAAAGCCGTACACTATATTAGAGTGTTTTTTAAGCCTTTAACCATGTCCCTTGTTGTACACCCAAACTTGGTAATGTTCTACTTAACTTAGTATTAGTTTGCTGTTTATGTATCAACTTTATGAACTCCAGGATTTGAAAATATTGTTGCCATTAGCAGAATCAGTGATTACTATAAAGCTGTGTTAAAGCAGGAATATTAATGTAAGTGCATATTTCCCACTATAACTGATATAATACAAAACTGTATAGAGAAACCCATTTGCTTCAATATGTTCATTGTAGCTATATTTCAGAATACAGCAGAACCTGAAATAATACCGATTTAATTGGGATCATAATTATTAGCTAGTCAAAATTAATGTGTGGTTACATGCTGGCTAATACATTATATTTATGATCATAGACAAGTCACACTATTATTATAATTAATTTCAAACGTGCAGTTACAAACAGTTTAATTTATATAGTGAGCTTCTGTTTACATGCAAAACAGCCCAGACAAATATACGTCTTTAATTTGTTTCAAACATCACTTGGAAAAACATGCAGTCATCTTTTAAGTATAGCCAATCAGGATCCTTTTCATCTGAAGTATCTGAGCTACTAGAATCTGATGATAAACTACTAGAATCTGATGATAAACTACTAGAATCTGATGATAAACTGCTATCACAATCATCTAGCCAAATGCCTTCACCTCCGAATCCTATAGAAGCCATCTCACCATCTACAACCCTACAGGCTGCCGCAGCTGGGGTGTCATCATCAAACTCTACCATTACTCCACGATGGTACAAGTCATCAAGTTGGTTCAACAGAATTACCTTAAATTCTCCCCTTAATGGCCAGCTTAGTTTGTCGTCATATGGTCCCTTCATGATATGTAAATTCACAGACTTTTCTGGATCACTTATCTTATTACCCTTGGTAACATTAAAGTTAGTTGTATCAATGCAAAGGCACATCTTGTAGCCTTTATTGTGAGTGTAAAATGGGTTGCTGAACCATTTTTCTTCAGCAGCTTTCTTAGTAGGAAACTGCGACATCTTCAGAATCACTGGACACACCTTATCACCTGACGTGGCCATTATGGCTAAAGACTCTATTCCCATAGACCATGATGCTTCTTCAAAAAGATTTCCACAAATATCATTCATAACAAACAGATGCACAAAACTCTCCAAGTTCCTTAGCCTTGACATGCTCAAGGCTAAGTGCTCCTCAACATTGGCCTTGTTGTGCTCTTTTAAGTGTCTACGCTGCACCTTTGCCATGCACCCCACACTGTGATATTCACACTCCACCATTTCACGGGGACATGTCTTTTCGTGTTCTTCCATTGCTTGGGTATCATCTCTCCAAGAGCATCCGTCATTGGCACAGGACACAATACGATCTTTAGTTTGGTCTTGTTCGGAATTAGTACCCAGCTTATTGGGGGCAGTGGGAAACTCCTCATCAAGACAAGTGTTTGTGGGGGCCTTATCAACACAGCTCTTGCAGGAGACATGACCGCAACATACATTCTGGTAAGGATCTTGGCTTGGGCAAATTCTGCAAGCAACTTGTTCTGATATGGTTGAGCAGAATTCGTTGTCGTAATCTCCCGTCGCCATTCCTACAGTAAGTCAGGCTTAGCCTGTAGCAGACAGCTCGGCCGAGATGGATACCTCAGTTCTGCGTTCAGAGAAACCCGTTTTCAAAGGTTTAGCAGATTCGGCTATGATCTATATAGCTCGGCCACGACAGCTCAGTACGTTGTTGAATGGTTGAATATCCCCCTCCGTCCGAAAAATCGCTAAGTTCCTTGATGCTAACAATCTTCAGTCTCAATTAGGCACTATCTTCTCGTATCTTGAAGTACGTATTTCAGTCACACACTCTCACTGCTCTCATGACTACGGCATGCTTTTGAAAACGGTAGCTAGCTAGTTCAAATTTGAATCGAACTAGAAAATTGCCATGAGCACAATAGCATCGTGCAAGTTTCGAGCACTGGAAAGCTTGACAATCACTGAATGTAAAATATCCTAATAAAACAGTCACATACTTAGAAACTGTTGCTCTTGATCAAGGCAGGCATACCTGGAGACATTATTCAGTCCTACAGGTTCTCGTTCATGGACTCCAACAGCACTTACTTGACAGTTTTAAACTCTATGCTGACCTTCCAGGATATCTTGCTAGAGTCTGCCCTCCCAAATAATCTCTCCAAGAGCAGGATATCTTGTTAGAGTCTGATAGATAGAGCAGGAGCAGAGATATCTCTCCAAGAGCAGGATATCCTGCTAGAGTCTGCCCTCCCAAATAATAAATCAATCAATCAATCCCAGCACCACATCTTTCCTCCATCCCTAGCAGACTTGACTTGGTAATAATTCCATCTGTTTGTTTGAACCATACTATGTTTGAACTAACTATATATTCCCACCAATAAGATCCCTGTTTGAGCAGGCTGCTCACATTGCTGTCTCCTGCTCATACAGGATTTTTAATTCTAGAGCCTCCCCGGACAGGGATCTTAACTAAACATTTCTACATGCTATACTGATTATTTTTTGTATTGTAATTCAATAGTGTAAGTCACAGGGCTACTGTACTGTCCACCCAGTGCACGGTACCCCTGAGTTTAGACCCCTGTACTTAAGTTGTATTTTGTCTTAACAAAACAAGATGTCTATCTTAAATAAATTGATATCGATTATCAGTATAAGTAGGGTTTGTTTCCAAAGCCAAAGGTTATCTATGCCAAAACACCATGTAAAGAAGTGCACATTTAAGGGTCACAAATACTGAGTTAGCTAACTATAGTACCAGTGCTTTAATGTACGGATTCTTAAAACTCAAGAGCGGCTCCAGGAATTTTTATAACAGGTCACAGGTTTCCATATTTTCTGTTGCTTAAATCTGGGGGGTCTGGAGGCATGCTTCCCCAAAAAATTGACGATTTTCATGAAAAATAAAACATATTGATTGATACATAGATGTCTTATGCTTGCTTCTGCTGGTGCAGGCCATGGAAAGTTTGAAGCATACAATAAATGCAGATGTCATTCTTAGGCATGCCCCCAGGAACAGGAAACAGTTAAACACTTTGAGATATCTACGATTTTAGACTATTTTTACTGTGTTGGTAAAATTTAATACAGAACCAGTGTGACTGTCCTAATAGGGTAGTTGAATGCTCTATTAGAGTATTTCAACCCGAACCTTTGAAAATCAATTTTTAAGTTGTCTGAATATACTACATGGAAACCCAAGAAACCCCCTGGATCCACCCCTTAACTAAACGGTCACTAACAGTTGGACTGTTGATGTCTTGTGGTAGCTGATCAAATTCTGGAATTGAATGATGAGTATTTGTATAGTTGTCTATAGAAGTTGGTATTAAATGGAGAAACTTGTGATTGTAGTTTATGGGTGACACTGTTGGGTGGTAGTTTTCTGGTAACTCAATTAGGTTGTAAGACACATGCATCACAATAAACTGTATTTAATGGATCACTTATCAACAAGAATAATCCACTGTACAGACTTGTCACTGATTGCACCATGTGCTATTCACACCTCCTACATGTAACGTGAGCAGGATTACTAATCACCACTGCCAAGTAAACAATTGCTAGGAAGAGCATCAGAGCGGTGTTAAAAATTTAGTAAGGTGTACTCACTCATATTGGAAGATACTCGGCACATCACAGAATAATGAATTGTTGTGTATGATGTGTAAAGACAAACTACGTCTCAAAGGCACAGCAGATCACCATTAAAATCTATTGATGATGATATAACCGAACCAAAAGTTCCAACATGATAACCCATTGTAAAGGAGTGACACATGTGTGGGACCCAATTCATTTTTTGCTTGCAACAATTCCACATAGGAACCTGTCTTAGTGGCCACCTATATAGAAAGGCCATGTCAAGCCAACTTCAAGTTCATGAAGAAAAAGTTTACCTCATGCAACCACCTGCTTAGACTTCATTGTACTTAACGTACATGTCTCAATACTGTTCATGTTTAAAGGGCACATAACAAGTGTATTAATAATAGTTCTATTATACTATGGCTAGTGTGGGGCTAGGGGGAAGAAGGACAGGGCCAATGGTGTTTATCCTTCAGCCATGTTGTCTCCAATTGTTCATCATAGCTCAACCACCTCATCACTGATGATTCCACAATCCCTTCCATATTGGAATCAAACTCCACCAAACTGACACTACCATCATCTGTGGAGATAACGCAGACATAGGTGAAGAAATGTTGGGATAAAAAAGAATTAGTGTTCCACCACTACAGTAAAATACCACCACTACAGTAAAATACTGATCCAATACCAACCAGCACTCTAACAGTGTACTTCATTTATATATATATATATATGCTTAATCAAGCTATGTTGTATTATTTGTCTTATAATAGGGCACATGCCTTCTTAGTTAGCTATATTTGACTGTTCTATTGGGATGTTCCATTATGTGGTGATTGTTCTATTAGAGTATTTTGATCTATTCCAACTGTGAGATCTGATTTTTGCCAGGTAGCATCAACCATCAATAATAATAATGAAGTTAATGCTTTGCAAAATTCTGTCTATGCCAAAATATGTGATGTGACACTTCTAGCTGAGCTTATTTCTATTGTAAATTTCACAAAAGTATTTTTAATTACCACATTTGCAACCATAGTATAATCATAGTACTGTATGATTCATGAAGGCTTGCACTTTTCCACCATTACAACACGAGACTTGAAAGCATATCACCAATTAAGGCATGATGGATTGTAGGAAAACGACTGTACAAATTATAACAGCTTTAATCCTTTCCATAGACACAAAACATTATGACGTAACAACAATATAATACTTAACAACCACTGCTGTGAAGATAGAGCTACAGCCATCATCGATGGTTCAGTGGAGAATGAAAGCAGTTTGCAAGTGTAATCACTAGTGATCAAACAAAGTATTAACATTCACAACTAATCTAATACAGCTCAGCTTCATTCTGTACTAGATCTCACATAGCAACGTTTATGTGTTTTTGTGAATTGCACCACAATACTATTTGCATGCAAACCCTCTATTGCACACTAAAGTTTCAAAAAAAGCCAGTAGTATGTGAGGATTGATCAATGGTGATACATCTGGCTCAATACTGACCTAGAAACTTGGTATGGGGTTGTACAAAGAATCGTCGTGGTATCTTCCTGGCCAGTACAATATTCCTCATCCTGAGGAAGTCATCATTAACACTGGAGTACTTGTTGTACAGAGCAGTAGCAGCATCCACATTACAAGTACTCTTAAGGACCTAATAACAAGAAATGGTCAAAGAGCATATCACTACAGTCTCTCCTCACTTGTAGTTTCTGTAAGAATTGTCCAATAGCAGCTTTACCCTCAGTGGGTATCTTCTTCCTGTCTAGTGTCACTATGAGGTCAGGCTGGCCATCTGAGCCACCAATCTCAGACACTTCTACCAGACCACTTACTTCCAGTAATACTTGAAGGATGACAAATCTGGCTTGCATGTGTGCCTACATGGACACACAAATAACTGAATATGCTTTTGTTAAGAAGTGTGTACTCGTATTTTTGTATGTAAAAACAGCTACTTTTTTATTGTATAGGTGTGGATTTTTTTTGTAAGGGATATTATACATGATCAACAATTATTATTGACCTTGTCACCATTTTATTGCACTTGGATTTCTAATCTACACAACTACAAAGGCAAACAAATAAGTCCCTGTGCATATACAATTAGTAGCTTCTATTCTTGTTTCTATGGTCCAGTTTTGCACTCTCCCACACTACACACACACACACGCATTACTAACTTGTCTCCACTTGTTATTCTCAGGTGTGTAAAACTCCAAACCCACCAAACCAGCTCGTACCATGTTCAACCAGTTGATGTAGATGATGTCATCAGCAGCATCGTCTTGGTAACCAAATATACTGTAAAAAAATATAAGAATAGAACAGTTGTTATAGTAGCTACTGTATAGCATACCAACCTCAGCACATCTGTGGAGAGACACAAGTATAGGCCAACACACTCTGCTCTGCATTCCTCATAAGAAGAAGATATCAGACAAAATTTGCTGTCATAAGTGTCACCAGGATTGTACCAACTCTCCACCTGTGGTGTAATGAGGAAGTGTTCCATCATCAGATGGTTGAGTAAATGCTGACCTTTTGACCAGTCTCAGGAATTATCACTTTTGCTAGGTCAAAGTTCAACTGACCTGTCTCGTCCTACAATTATACAATTGCAAGTGTTCAGCAGTACAGAACACACACAAGCATTACCTGTCTAAACAACTTGCCAGATCCATGGCCCAATAATTCGTGCAGGCCTACTTGAACCTCAAAAGCTGGTCCTTTCAGTTTACAATACAAATCCTACACAATACAGCGATAAGACACTTTAGAAGTGACAA
Source organism: Dysidea avara (assembly GCF_963678975.1). Classification (NCBI taxonomy): domain Eukaryota; kingdom Metazoa; phylum Porifera; class Demospongiae; order Dictyoceratida; family Dysideidae; genus Dysidea; species Dysidea avara. The sequence continues at coordinate 12,650,568 of NC_089281.1, forward strand.
CAAATGCCACAAACCTGGTCATGGTCATTAAGGAAACTAACACGTTTATCCTGAGAGCCTGCTGCCAGAACATTTCCCAGGGAAACATTCTTGAAACCTTCATTCTGACGTATATCATCATCTGATAGAAAAGTATGGTGTGTATTATAGCAGGTACAAGTATTACTAGTAATATTAAACAGATCGACACACCTATATGAACATATTACTTCACTGCTGAGGAACTGGTATAAATAATTACCCATGCAAACAGTACACTCAGATATAGGAAACTGCAATAGGAACATTTAGATTCCATATAGCACCCCCATTACATCACTTATTGGAAGAAAAGTATTACTGGGGCTAGGATTCCAATGAAATATCCCACTAAAATGGTAACAGGCCAAAAATCTCCTCTTAAACTCTTTAAATTGAGGACTACATTGAATAAGGTTTCATCTAAAAGTCAGTCGTTATTATTTACTCTTAAATAGGAGCCAAACTGTGTTAAAAACTTAAAGAGGATCTTTAAAAAGTCTCTGTTCTTATTACTAACTCACAGTTGGGGATATTTATTCCTGCTGGAATACCACTACCAGAAAAACCCAGCACATCAAGGGAGGTAAAGTCTGGCCGCAAAAACGTGTCCTTTTCAAATCCTGATGGCCATGGTAACAGTGGTAACAGTTGCTCAGCAGCATTCACCAAGTTGGCGAACTTCTTGCTCATCTCCTTGTTCACCATGGCAACAAAGCCTTCAAATTCTCCTCTCATTCCACAAGGATCACGGTAGCTCTCTATGAAGCCAATGTAGGTCTCAATAATGGGACCTTTGTCCTTAATCCAGTGACTATGAGGAAATAGATATTATATAAACCATTATTTGATATGACTGTGTGTGCGTGTACATGTGTGTTGTGATGAGAGTAGAGCAGTGTGTGTGTGTGTGTGTGCACGTTGTGTGCCCCTCCTTGTGGTGACCCCCTAGGTGGCATTTACTACATTGCAGATACCAGCTAAAACCGACAAACCACAGTCCTGCTTTGGTTTGGGCTTGCAATCCTAAGAAAGTAAGAAAGCACCTGTTTTGCACCCTCGTAACACACCGATGGTTAGTAATGAAAGTACCTGACCATGTGCCAGAGCTTCCTTATGTTTGGCCTACAAAAGGGCTAACATCATACATACATGTTCATTGCTTCTGGAAAAGACCATTTATGTGACCTGTCTATCTTCTGGGGGTCCTCTCATCTGGCCTAAACTACAGGCTTGAAAATTAGTCATTCAACATTTCTTGGCTAGTGGGTGGATACCTCCCATTGAGGGGCTTGGGGTGGGGATGAAGATCTTTAGACAGACAGTGGAGAAGGTGTGTGCATGTTTGCACTGTCCTATCTGGTTTCGCACCCAAAAAAGATGATCATTTTGTTTACTAAGTTGAAAACTATATAATAAGTCTTATACATCATTTGTAAACTGTTTCACAGGCAAAAGATATGGAGACAGGCTGATTTTTATGATTAATTCCTGGAAAGTTATTTTGGTATACACATTATGTGCTTTGCAGCACTTATGGCTCCTAGCATTATCTGACAAACAAAGTGAAATCATATTACCAATTTTCATTGCATACAATAACCTCCCCCCAAACATGCTATCATGAAATGAGTGATGGATTCATGACACACAAATAATGAATCCCTCAAAAGATGTCAAGGCCAATGAACACTGCCACCATCGAGAGACATAAAGATAATGGTCACTTCACATAGCTAGGGCATGGAACTAGGGTGAAACAAGTGGCACTTATTAGACTCATATAATATGGTAGAGATCCCCCAAAATGTCATTCAAACCATAACAAAAGTAAGAGTCTTAATATGTTACTATAATGCCAGATATGCCAATAAAAACCCATAAATACAGATTTTTTTTTGTAAAAAAAAAACAACCCAAACCTGAATTTATTTTGCTAGCCTGACCAAACTCACAAGCTAGAGGCTAAACTACATAATTATTATGCCACAATAACAAACTCACCAACCTTATAGGGTTTGTTTGCCCTCTGTGCCTTTCCTTTCCTTATATCTTGGTCACGATCTTCAAACCATACTAAGGCTATTTTTCTGTATTGATACTTTCTGTATTTAGATGCCACAAAATTATTTAAACTGTTAATATGCCATGCATACTCATAGCTGCACGTTAGGATTGACCACACTTCTTTATGATCTAGGCACCACAACATGTCCCTTACTGATCTAGCCATACTTATTGCGATTTATCATATCAACCACACCTCTTACTGGTAGCGTGGGATTATCACAGAGGGCTTTGCTGTAATACCATCATTCATCTCTTGTTTTGCATTTATATTGCTTGGATCTCTACATTATTTTTAAATTAATACACTACGGTATGTGTAATTTTACAAACCATCAAAGTCAACCAACACACACTAAAGTTTCACTAACCGAGAGCCATCCTTATGAGAGTTAATGGAGCCAGTAGTGAACGAGGCAATATATCCATCCAACATGGACCTCTCATTCTCATTCAAAGCATGTTCCTACGAAAACATACCAACAAGAAAAGATGTGTGCATGTACAAATCATGGACAATGTCACATACTGTACGGCAGTAAGTTACTCAGCCAGTTCAATCACACAACTTATGGAAGTCAGGTTCACATAAAGACAGCTAATGTACAGTAGCACATGGGACACAACAATGACAGGATATATACAGTGTCATTAAATAATATTATAATATTACAAGTTGCTAGCCACTCTTTGTATCCTTTACATAACACTATTCTTCTATAAAGTGCCACACTTATAGTCTGTATGCTCACCTGAGCCCCATATCAAAGTGCTTTTTAAAGGGCTTCACAGTGCTACTAAATGTTTGGGCAGCTGGCCCATGTAACAAGAGTTATTAACAAGAAAGGAGGGCTCAGGTGAACATGAACAGACTATAGTATAGCAGCTAGGTGATAGCCACCAATCAGTGTGAGTAACAATGACACTTCTGAATGCTTACGTTGCAAAACACTGTAATGCCCTGTGTACGTACTGATTTTCCTGTAGCACCTTAATGCGGTCTATAGTACAGTTTCCATTCTGTCACTGTGCTACATGCATACACATTTTGATGATTGGATACCTGAGCTAACTGCAGATTAGTCACTACCCTTCTCATTAAAGGTGAGTAGTCTCCTCTTGTAATGTTGACGACTGTCCCCTTGTAATTGTGACTATTAATCAGACAAGCAACATCATCCTCCATTCCTGGATCAGCTGTAGCTGTGAAACAATATTTACTATGTTATGAAATCTCCCAGGCCACCTCAGAGTATGGCCATGTCAATATGTCACAAACACAGCTACTTTAAGGTGTACTTCATGACTTTGCAAATAAGACCACCTCATTACAGTGACCACATGTTTTCATCCAAGATAATGACCCTACTAGTTTATGTAGCTCTACCGTAACAACAAATTGTGATCCAAAAAATATTTTATTTGACTTAATTCCTACACTTTATAGCATAGAATACTTACCTCCAGTACAAACAGATGCCAGTCTCAACTCATAAGAGTTGTCCGACTTCTTGAACACTCGAGTGTTGTAAGGTGACAAACTCTACAAAAAATGAACAGACAATTATTCAGCCAGCACCAGTACAGCAGCATAATTTGTTATCACCTTTTCAGTCATAAAATCATTTATGAAGTCTGAATCTTCCTTAATACAATTTGCTGAATAATACGTCGTAATACCCTAAGGGAATGAATGAGCGCAATGTATTTTCAAGCCTACATATATAACATGTAATATCACATGAGATACAGGGGAACATCACAAGAGATATGTCACTGTGGTCCCAAACTATCAAGACACAGATAATCAATCACACAATGTCCACATCACAAACTGCAAGCACATACCACATCCTTCATTCCCAGTTGCTTCTCACAGTCAGCACAGGAATACATGGCATCACTGCACGCCTGCCATAGCTCATCCAGTTTGGACTGGTTGGTCTTGTAGTTAGCGCAAGATTGAAGTACAGCATGAAACCTTTCCTACACAGGAACTATAGTCAAATTAATATTATGTAAAGCCTATATAGTTCTTACCTTGGGCAGTCCTGGAATGAACTTGGTATCACCAAATCCCTTGTAGTTGCCCATATTGCTATAAAAAGCTGCAGCATATGCTACTAGTGCCTGATGAATAAAATGACACAATAAAGGACAAAAATTTAACATATTTAGCAGGAGCTAGTCCTGTTTTAGTGACCTAGCTATTAATAAAATACAAAACCCCAAGCTAAAATTCCATTCACACTAATCATTTTCTCATCCATGTAAGTAGGTGGACTTTATAATACAGTTGCTCACATGACTCACAATAAATACTTACTTAGTCTGTTTAAGCTAACATTACTGTTCACCCACGAATGAGTGAGGATGGGATGAGAAAGTTTAAGCGTATGGTCTTATTTAGCTCTATTTAGCTCTATTTACATCCTGTATAACGGAAGCAATGTTTTTCAGCAATTATACAGAAACTGGTAGACTATAATGTGCACCTGATGTGCACCTGATGTGCACACAGATTATGTAGCAATAAAGGTCTGGACAGCAATTGCGTTGATAATCTTGGCCCAAAAGGCCACTCCAAATAAATTCTGTTTTCCATCCTCTTCTCAGCAGAATATTTGCATGTGGGCGGGTGGTCAGTCAATTTCCATTATGAAATTGGCAGCTTTTCAAGCCATTATTTACCTGGGTATATAGCAAACAGCCTACTTATATCTTCATCCTTTAGGTTGCAGGAAAAATACAAACGTGAATGCGGAATAATGGAATCTTTAGAGCTGGCAGTAACAGATGCAGGCGGTGGACAGGAAATAGAATTTATTTGGAGTGGCAAAACAATAATTGTGACCAGATGTTACAAAACCGATCCAAATTGCACATCAGGCACAATCAAACTAACACCACCAGTGGATAGCTACACTATCGTACTTCTAGCTTTGACCCTCAGTACTCAAACTACTCGAGGCTGGTTTTTTAACAGATGTCTTTTCTGGGTGGTGTGGAGTGCTCAAATGGCGGTTTCAGGCCTTGTGGAGAACCTGGCTTGGCAACAATCAGTGGTTTACTGGTGGACAGCCTTATAATGTTGGCCAGACGTTTTCTCTGTTGATTTTGCTACATATCAGCCACTAAGGAGCCAGCACAGCTCTGTAATCTCGTGTCTGGACTCCAATCGTGGTCTGCCTCCATTTTGAGGTCTATCTCTTGCCCCTCCGCCACCCCCCACCATCCACCCCTTTGTGAGCACTCGTGATACTACTTCGCTCGTCCAACTGCTCAGATTTTCTATCTTATTTGGCGGGAAACTCTACAAGCAGCTACAAGTACTGGACGTGGCCTGAAAGGTAACAGATCGATGCATCTTTTGTGTAAATTTCATACACGTGCTTGCTATCCTTGGAGAGTTATGCTGGCTTCAATTCTTTAAAACCGTTTAGGCCACTCCAAATAAATTCTCTGTTTCCCGTCCACCGCCCGCATCTGGTTACTACCACCTCTAAATATTCCATTATTCCGTATTCTTCCATTATTTTCCGGTTATTCTTGCATACTGATAGGCTCAGTAAAAACAGTGTCAGCTTACGTGTCAGCAGTGCTAACAAGTCAGCACAAACTTCACATTTGTTATTTTTGCAACTTACAAAGGAAGGAACAAGCTTTTATGCAGTCTTTTTGGCTGTGCCAGGTAAATAATGGCTTGAAAAACTAGCCAATCTTATAATGAAATAATGGAAATGAACTGCCCGCCCGCATGCAAATATGTCTGAGTCCAGGACAGGAAACAGAGAATTTATTTGGAGTGGCCTTATCTCGAAACTTCTAATGTGCGATTTGGATTGTTTTTCCAAAATCCAGCCACAATTATAATTGAAGGTTTATATGCACTCTCTCATTACTATCAAGACATTTAGTTTCTTAGACTGCAAACCCTCAACCAGGCAAATAAGCATGCACAAATGCTCAATCCGTTTATTTCAGCATATTATCGGACACTCTCTGTGTGCATTCAAACAACTGATTTCAGTACCTTCCATTCGTCCTCAGTACAACTGCTGGCTGTTTTAAAATTCTGTACGGACTGACCACTGAACAACGCTTGAAGAAGGAGAAATATCGGTACTGATTCTGGAGACGTCTGAAATAGCACGATCAGTCCACCTTCGAAAGACGCCCGCGACAGATAGTGAGCATAAAGCTTTTCTTTATTAGTCAAATTTTCAAATGCCACCTTGCATTCCAATTTGCTGACAGGAGTACCGGGGCTGATCACATCCGCCATCTTGCTTGGCGCGAAACGTGACGTTCAATTTCCGCGAAATTAGTATGACATTATTATTATTTAGCAATTTTATGTATAACTATTTCTTTCCAAGTTTTGGTCTAGCCAATTTCAATTTTTTAGGATCTTTAAGTAGTATAGTATCAGCATCCTAGATAGGATAATCAGGTAAATTAAAATTGACACGAATGTAGTGTTTCTTACATCTTCCCCAGTAGTGTCATCTGAATGGCCAAACTCATATTCTGAAGTATCACTTGAAGTGCTTGAAACAACTGGAATATCACAAAAATAGTCAGCAAAGTGTAGACACATTATACTTACCTAGCTTTTTAGGAAGTTTTGGAGCAGCTCCCCTCGGTCCCTTCATTTGGGCAAATGTTGCTTCCAGTCCACCATCAACTTGTCGACCTGTGCCAATCTCTGCCACCATCATTCCTTTCATGGCAGCTAGTGCAGCCCTCTTCCTCAACATTATTCTTCTTTTCTTTCTCTCTACTTTCTTTTTCATCCTATTAAGTGTTACACAAGAAGCCAGTAAGTGCAGCAATAGCAGGAGATAATTGTAGACCTTTTCCTGGCCATTTTCTTTCTTCTCCAGTGGCAAAACATCATCATTAGTGGAAGGATTGGTAAATAGACAAAGAAACAGACACCCAAAAGGAATTGAATGGTAGCATTCCTTGTCTTCCTGTACAAAAGATGAATAGAATTTGATATACTTACAATATGACATACTCTTTGGTGTGTCTCATGTTAGTTGTGCCCAGGACTATTCCAACAACATCTATTGGTCGGCCATCTTTGTAGCGGCAACAAAAGTGCACAAAGAACATCTTTCCCATGCCAACACATAATAGGATCATAATGGTCACAAATGTAGCAGAAACTGGGTTCTTGAATGAATCAGTGAACCAACAGTGGTAACAAAATTTCTCTTCTTCTATGATAACTGGTGGAGTCCAGAATGGGTTGACACGTTTCTTATCACACAATTCTGATGTGGTCCTCAACTCTCGATCATCACACTTGGTAAGTAAAAAATATTTTCCTATGGGTAAATGAAAAGTATTGGCACTTACCCTGCACTCACACTGGCCCAAGCAATAACATGTTCTGAACGTGGAGAATTGTATGGGAGTCCGGTCAAGTGACACTCCTTCAGTATCAAGCAGGTTTACTGCAATTGATGATTGTATCTTTATGATGGTGTATCAATTGTAACTTACTATAGCAAGTATGGTTTGCATCTATGTTCAAAGATGCTGATATTTGGAAGAAGAACTCTGCTTGCTCACGAGGGTCAATGGTTTTCTGTTTTGTAGACACTCTAATAATACCATCTGTACAAGACTCAATCACGACCTACATAAAACAAACAATCCAAATACTGTTTGTGAGATAAACCCACTCACTTCATAATCAGCTGTATATCTTCCAATATTCTGGACAATAACATGTAGATTTCCAGCTTCACCTAAAGCACTAAAGTCTTGAATGAAAGCTTCAACAATTCTACCAGGACTCCTGTGATTGCACAATAAGGGGTACTACATGGAAAGGAGCGAATTTACCTGTTGCTCACAAATGAAATACTGTCAGCAGTGAAGGTAAGTACCACTAGACTGTTGTGGACCTGTTGTGACTTGTACACTAGTCTAACTGGTGCAGCACTTTGATTAGCTTCCAGTGCACCAGAGGGACTGTACTCAGAATCAGCAACAATGTCTGAACCATTTTCAGACTCTTGATAATATGGGCCAACAAATTCTCCATAGAATGGTGGAAAGAAACGTGACTCGATTCCATTTTGTTTCTGTGCCTAAAACAAAAATATAAATAAATAAATAAGTCCATATATCACCATCCACCTCAGCTTACATGTGCATGGTCAAATAGTTTCTTAGCAGTTATTTCATGACATCTGTAACAAAAGTCTAATGTTGACAAAATGCTATTAAGTACTAGTACTTACGCTCCATAATTACGATTACATCGGTGGTTCTGAAAACGGAAAGCTTTATATGATGATCCAATCCTATTACATTCTCTGTCATACAAGTCCACCATGTGTTTGTCAACAATCAGCCATTCGTTCTGCCCTCCCTAAATGTAACAAAAGAGTTATGAATTACTGACTGTTCTATTAGGGAATATTGTTCGGTTAATCTTCAACACATTGAATGTATACAATAGCTGTTACTTACAATAATCTGTTTGTGCAGGTGAGGATTTTCCACTCTTTGCCATTCAGGGATTAGTAGATATTTGTGGAGTAAATTAGTGTATGACGTGGATCCCAGAAAGTCACCTTCCCAAGTCACTTTAATCTTAATATTATTTATTCAAAACACAATTCTTATAATTGCAGTAGCTTACTTGTGGTCCTGATGAGTCACTTGGGCCATAAGAGTTGGCAGTGTTATCACCAATCTTATGTGGACCAACTACGACATATCCGATGGTTCTCCACACATCACCTTCACCATCTGCATCATCTTCTAACACCGAATAGTCCAACTGTTGTACCGTCACATTAATTTTGTATGTGAGAAATGGTTCCATAACTTCAAATGTATAATACCTGTATACCATGTACATGTTGTTATTTCAAAGCATCTTAATACTATAAGCATAACTATTACCATAGTTCATTTTGCTTCATGCAGATGGCTTCACTGTGTTTGTTTACATAATGCCAGCTAACTTTTTTCCCCTTGCCTCTCCTATACTGCCACTTCTTGCTATTCAGTTCAGCTTTTGTGTGCTTGCAACAAAATCCCTGTAAATATAATACATTCTTAAAAGTGTTAGCTCAATTTAGTGGTCATACCTGACTGTCTTTAACGAAACGACCATCAAAACCTCGTTTATGTCCACAAGTACTTTTGTCTTTTCCCTTGTTTCTCCAAAGAGGCTGGTCATTACATTTCACCTGATTAATTACCCAACTGTACTTTATTATACTGTATTCTTTTGGTCCATTATTAACATACTAGAGTATACCGAGACTGGTAAATCAGGCACACCATAGTGGCAAACTTACTCCCAGATAAACCAGAGGGTAGTGGATGTGTACATCAGACTTTGTCACTACTATCCTAAATGGCTTTCTGAGTTGCTCTCGACGCAATGTTGTTGTTTCGTTTTCCACATATCTAATGTTTGCAACTAGTTGGTCTGTTTCACCCTAGAAGAATTCAATAGATTTTTAAACAGCTGGCTTGATTTATATAAGTGGGAATTTTCTGGCTTTAAAAAGCAAATAAAAGCTACCAGTGCATACCTTCCCATTTCGGACGCTTAAGGCTACCACAAACTTCTTATCACAATTTTCTCCAGACCGTGTGAGAGGCTCTGAAGTAAGTTTCCTGCAAATTTGCACTTTACTGGAAGCAACTAACGACCCGTCCACCACACAGACGCTCGTAACTAGCAATATTAGTAATGTCAAACGTCCATTAAATATCTCCATGTCCTATTTTTTTCCCCATGTTTCTTCCTAGCAACGTTTCCCATTGGCTAGTTTATTGACAGCAACCAACGGGGAAAACCCTGGTCCGTTAATTAGAAAACAACTTGGTCGAGATGGCCAGTTCGTTTAAAGTATCTGTGGAACCCTTAGCCACTGCTAGAATAAAACAGATTAATTATGAGGGCGAAGAGATTTATCAAGAGTGAGTTTTAGTTGTCACCTAACTGTTGGAACCTCCACGACTTCATTGTAGGAGGCCTACTTCATCACAACTACTCACCGAGCTAGCGCAACGGGTTGACTTTAGTGCTGTAGAGAACAAGGATGATTCAGAGACTGGTCCGCCTGCGAAGAAATCTGTAGATAGGTGGCCATGGGAGGAGACTCACTCAAAACTGAAGTATGTATGTGGGGCAACATTTAGAATCAAATGTATTTGTGGTACTAGCATAGTGAACATAAAATACAGTCTAGAACAGTTACTCAAGTTGCTATTTTGCAGGCAAGCTTTGATGGAAGTTAATGTGTTGGCCGACTTACTACGAATGGCACAAGATCACAAACACTATGTGATGCTTGACCCAGTACTACAGGAACCCAGAACTGTTAAGTCCTCATACCAACTGTATAACAAAAAGAAGGTAAGCAATTCAATTATGTGATATGTAATGGTAAGTAAGTGCACGCAGGCTATTGCTGCTGCTGCAGACATCTTACAAGAAGGTGCAAAGAATTTGAATGCATTTCTTGGGGTATCAAACAGTGACCACTTCCACAAAGCTTTGTTAGAGATGAGAAAACGGTGGAAATTACGGAGAACCAACACTGGGATTGTAGGAGATCTCAATTATTATTCTGGTACACTTTAATTTAACACGGTGATAATATTTGTGTGTTATCATTAGGGCGAGTTAGTCATTTGCCATCAACATTTGGGATACACAAGGGAGACAGCGACCAAGGTACAATTGTCGTAACTGTTCCAAGAGAGTTACAGGGAAACAGTGAACTGGTTGTGTTCTTGGGACCACATCCTGTCAAGAGTAAGGAAGATCATTTTATTCTATATGTCTATGCTGTTATATTTTATTATAATAGAAGTTAGTCAAGCACAACGGCCGAAATTGATTGGGTATCTTGATAGTCTTCATGGCAAGCATAAGTCTTTGCCTCCTTGGGAGCAGCAACTCAAAATTGCACAAAAAGTGTTGTTTAATCATGAACTGTTTATGCAGGTATGAGAATAGGTTGTTGGTCTGTGTATTGCAAATGTGTGTGTAGTTATCACGAGATGCTTACCATCAAAAGACTTCTTTTCCGTATGAGATATTGACTGACCAAATCCATATTCCAGTAAGATCTGTATTGTACTGTTCCATATGTGGTATATACACTGTTATGTGTTGTGGGCTACATGCATATACACAGACACACACATGCACACAATTACCTGTATACATTTTATCGTTTTTCATGTAGCTAAGAAAAGATTGCTGGATATCAGTCCATCATTTGAGGGAGTATGAAACAGAAACTGTATCCACTAAGGTTAGCCAAGCACTATAGAGCAAGCATGTATGTGTCATCAACCTTTTTCTTTCATCATAGACTACTCACGATGATGTTGAACCAAACTGGGAGCTCACAGTTTTACTGCTACAATCACTGAGGAAGCTACGTAGTCAGTGGTCTCCTCCAAGACCAGCCATAGCTCCAGTTGATAATCCCATCGCAACACTTGCTGGACCACGTGCTATGAACACCAGCCAGATGCAGGAAACTGAACAAAAGTATTTGATGTTTAATTAATGTGTCTCTTACCACTTGTATGTTCATCTGTATCATTTTCCATTTTGTGACGTTTTTTCTCTCTCTGATTTACAGATCAAGTTTATTTGATACTTTGCTTGCCACAGCCCAACACCTTGACAGTGTTCACTGGTTAGTATTCTCTTCTTGTATTAGTGCTGATAAGTTGTCTGTGTTGTAGTGTAAAGCAATGGATGGAACTGATAGTTAGTGAGTCACGGGATCCATTGTTGACAATGTCGTGGCTCCCTGACTTATCGTCAGTGAAAGTTACTGTTTACCTTCATGTTAAATTGTATCCTAATGGAACTGACAGGTATGTAAGGTATGCATGAGTATGTGCATACGTGCATGCGTGTGGTTGTGGTCCTGAGTGTAAAGTGTGAATGCCCTGCTTTGAAGTGTATTGAGTATGCTTTTATTAATTTGAATGGCTGTTCAATTGGAAATCTTGATTTCACGTAATATGTGGTTTTCGACTTACTTCATTTCTTTCCTAAGCTATGATGGTTAGACTAACCAAATTTCAATATTAGTTTACTGTTGGGCATGGCAATTTGGTGTTTTATTTTGTTAATTTTAAAACCAGGTGCGTGCCCACAGCTGGCCTTTGGCGCGCACCTTGTTTACTGTAAAAATGTGTATATGTACATACCTATCTATCTACCTATGTTTGTCTATATGTACCAATGTGAGCAAATCTTTTCAGTAATAAATACAGCCAGGAGGAGAATTAAACACTAAATGAAACCTGTATTAAACTTCAGCATACAGTTTAGGTATGTACTAAGGCGATTTCTTTTCACTGGTTTAAAATACAGGTATAGTGACTCCCTACAAACTTCGTAAACTACTTTTCCATTGGGTTCTTCGGGTATTTAACTACCAAAAAACACCATAGCATGCCTCTTAGGCTACTAGAGAAAGCATATCCCTTCTACTTGAAAGGGGCATGTCCCAACATATGTGAACGAAAAAGAAGGACAGCCTTGAATGGTTTGTTCGAATAGCGCTTCCTTAGCAGTGCATACAGCCTGTAGCAACATGATCAGAGAGTTACAAAATAATTCACCAATATATGAAATTACAATAACTTAACTAATTTGATAATTTAGTATATTGTCTAAAATAAATAATATTGTTGATTTACTATATAACTAGCTGCATGGCACAAACCAGACATCAACTTGTTTTATCAGATTCACACTACCAATGATGTGCACACATAGTATTAACCTATGATGTCTTCTGTTTCAGCCACTGTATTGAGGTGGACATATTAGCCAATAACAAGTTGATTGTTAAGAATGGGGCTACTAGTATTGAACTCACTGCTGATAAGGAAAGACTGTGTAGATGTGTGAGACAACAGGTACATAAAATTGTGTAGAGCATTACAGCATTGAGTCTTGTGTACTTTTCATTTAGATCCTAATTCGCCAGCTGGATGTAGCGAGAAAAGAAGCTGAGACATTTGGTTGGAAGACGTTGCAATACAACCCTTACTGTTTAGCTGTAGTACCTGGAAATGAACAAGTCTATGGTAGATATAACACTGAGGCCAGTGCTATTGTGATTGAAACCTCTGATGCTTTTGTGTAAGCTAACTGTGTCGCAAGTACAATCCCCAGGGTTATGTATCTGCATACTGTAAAAGTAGAAAATTTGATGGGAAAATATTTGGCAAATTGAACAACATGTCTAGTATTTGATGAATTAAAATTTGATGGTTCTTCTTGCTCACAGGGGCCAATTTGGTTGCATTATCACAAGGAGCAAAGAAATAGCTCACATGTACGAATTGTTAAATTGCATTTACAAGCAATCTGAAATTGACTGTATAGAGATTTGCAGCAGTATTATGTGCAATGCTTGCTACGGGTATGACTTATATAGTATAGTAGTAGGGATTGTAGAGGCTTATGGTTTCATGCCCAAGAATATTGTCCAAAAACCAGCCTCACTTTTTCTTCATAACAACTTCGCAGTATTGTTTAAACATAACCAAGCCCATAAATGTCCTGAGAGGAAACCCCAAACCCTCCAACAAGTTTCTATGAACTTTGTTTTATTTTTGAATTTAAGGACTAAGACATGCCTTTTAACCAACCACAGCAGCTACAATACGCACGTCATGGACTTACCTTTGTGTCCCATTTCTTTCTACACTACCACGTAAGTGTTGATTGATGGTAACTCACTGCATGGCTTCAGTGCTTTATTTTCTGTAGTGTGACTGGATTGATTACAGAGACATTTCTTATATTGTTCTTTCAGTTGTAAATGTCGTAATGTACCACTCTGCATGGGCAGTTCAAAGGCACTTGTATATTGCACTGCTGCAGACCGCATCGAGTGCATTACAACTTATAACGCACTGGTTGCGGTTTTGTAGACCGCAACAAGTGCATTATAAGTTATAATCCACTGACCGCAGTGCAATATACAGATATTGCACTGGCTGCGGCTTTGTGCAGCATAGCACAAGTGCCGGTGGCCAAGACCACTACGACACCTCACCTAATAGGTGGAAAGACACTTCACAGATCACTCGAATTCTTTTATAGCCTGACATGTAAAGGTTGATTGTGGGCCATAACGTCACCAATACGTATAATGTTTACCAAGCAGCCAATGACGATCGAAAAAGCCAACGTGGTGGCCACAACTCTAGTCTACATATATATATATATATATATATATATATATATAAACGTACTTATACACCTTACTAGTCTGGTGCCATCTTAGCCCAGATTAAACTGTAGTCCACTTCGACAATGACTTAATAAAACTATGATATTCTAAATAATACTCACCTTTACGTTTGATTGTGGTAACCAGTTTTTGTCATACCACCAGATTCGAGTTTAGCCAGTGTGAGTAGTAAGAATTAGACTAGTATCGTTTAGTAGTTAGGTTTTGTTTACCTGAACCATCTATTTAGCTGCTTTTTTTGCTCGAGAGAATCACTATGGCAATTAGTCTGGCGCTCAGTCTATATGGCGATTGAGTGATCATGCTGGCATGCTGAGCACTACATGATGAGAGTCAAGTAGCAAATGCAGGTTAGTGATATAACCCATAGCATACTAGCTTTCATTATCTCAGGTGGCTGCAGTACTGTAGAGGGAACGTCATCGCAAGGTTCGGCTTGGTTACCTACAATCGATGTTAGAAACCTGGCCTTTATGAGTGTTACAGCTATCTTGTGAGACTTTCCCCACCTATTAGGTGAGTGGTACCTAACAGTTATTCAATGTGCACTCGTGCTCTGCCTGTATAAATGCACTTGCCTTCGGGCCTAACGGCCTTCAGGCTTGTGCGTTTATATCAGGCAGAGCACTCGTGCCCGTTGTATTACTATATATAACAGGTTGAATGTAGCTGAAAAAGAAGTGGAATGGCAACATTGCATTTTGGTCATTGATAATTGGGACACACTTTCAGTCTCATGATTAATGTGTTTCATTTCTGCACAAAAAGTAAACAAACAAGTGCATGGAGAATTAGAAATTTTACCTTTGAGCAGGGATCACAGATATAACAATGAAACGCGAGATGTCATCTACACTTGCAGCTATATACTAGTTGACAGTTAATCCCTACTTCAGTCATGGCTATACCATTGACAGGCTGAAGTAGGAATTAAATGTCAGCTAGTGTAGCTGCAGGTATAGATGGTCTCCCTTGTTTTGTTGCTTTTTTTTTCTGTGATCTCTACTCAACTGTAAAATTTCCATATTTCCTTACACCTGTCTTATTAAAGAGTCCATTATAGTCAACAGTTTCAGCCACAATTTGCGCAACATAACCTTCATGCAAATGTTCAGTCATTGTGGTCTTAGTTAAAGCCACAAAAATTCTCACACATACCTTGTCCTGGTCCTCAGTAGTAGTGTCACAAATAATTGTTGCCATGACTTGGCAACCATGGCTATGTACTGCATTGGTTTGGTAACACTCACAACAAAGAAATTGTAACTAATGCAGGGTCAGCGAAATAGGACCACTCAAAGGCTGGCCTCATAATGAATGACCTATTATTTGTGCATAAAGTTGTTAGTTCACTTTGGAAATGACATCACTGTTACAAGTCACACTATGTGGTTCTATTGTTCACAGTTCTTATTTTTGTTTTAACAGTAAAGTGTCTCTTTCATTGGAATGGGGTAGCTGCAAAGTGGAGGTCACCAAATATTCTCAAAATGATTGTTCATCCAGCAGTCATCACAAACCAACAGTCACACAGTTTGAATTGGATCATTCCTATGGATCTTGTTTCAAAGACAGACTTATGCAATTACTAAATAAATATAACAACACAGGTATTCAGAAATATAATTTTTAGTATGTATTCATGCAATAGTAAATACATAACATCATTCAAAATCCACCATCCTCCTGTCATGCAATGTTATCATCACATCCTGAAAATTGGCTGTGATCAATATTTTGATTGTTTCATTGTTCAATGTTATTTCAGCCTGACAGGTGTAGTCTTACCTTTGCCCTCCTTTGTCCCATTTTTTCTCGCCAATAGTGCAAGGTGTCAGTTTACGGTAGGATGACTTCCATACATTTGTAGGTTTAAAAGTAACAGAAATCATCTTTCCCCTCTAACAATGGATATTAACATATTTTCATAAAATCGTACTTTGTCAGGGTTTACAATAGGATATGTAATGGAAAATACTGTTAAGGCTGGATCAGTAAAAGGATGAAATACTTCTTCATAAACATGATGTGGATGAGACTCGAATGCAGTACTATCATTACTTAAATTTCTACAATAGCACTATATTTTTACTATATATGCTACTATATATGCTACTATCAGCACTATTACATGTAAAATACTAATATCTGTCTTTTGTGGGCTATCACAAGCCTTACACTCTTTGTCAATAACAAAGCTGGAAATGAAGCTTCCTGATAATCCATCTTTATGTGCAGAGGTTATTTCTATACTTAGTGCATTTTCAAGGTTAAAAATTTTGTGTACTTTTCTGTTCACAGGACTTGGTTTTGTTAACCAACTCTGTGGGTTTTCAATTTTCATAATTCCCAGTAAAATTGTATCCATTGTCTTATCGTAAAGAAATGCCTTTCTACACAAGGAATTGAATAACCAAAGTATGGGGATTTCCACTTACCACAAAGTTTGCCTTTTATACCTCCTCCAACAATTTTTAAACAAGTAACACTGCTTGCTGACCAGTATTTGTGGCCTTCCTCATACATTGATCTGTAGACTTCAAATTGCCGTCCAATATACGAACAGGTACCATTGTTCTACAAATCACACAGAAGTACAATGTAAACAAAGAGAAATAGCACACTACCAGGGGTTAATCTAGGGGGGTGGGGTGGCACAGACCCCCTCTGGGTTAGCTATTGCCCCCCCTAGGTTTATACCTAAAGCCTTGAGAAATGGAAAGGTTTAATTGATCCCAAAGTTGTATAATCCGATGGTCAATATTCAATGGCATCACAGTAAAATTTCACCAAAATTGAGTATATTTACACCTAAATTTTCAAAATTTTCCTGGGGGAGCATGCCCCCAGACCCCCCTAGAATCCGAAGTGACTTACTTCACTCCCTCTAGGTTTATATTCTGGGTTGAGCCCTGACTACATGACATTCGTTGCTCTAAACTGCTTAAAGTGATTGGTCAACACCTTACTAATGAAACCACTAATCAATGGTGAACTACAGTACACTGTTAAAACTGATGCAGGGGTGTAGCCAGGATTTTTTGAAGGGGGGTTCCAGCACCAGCATTGAGTTACCAGAAGCAGGGGTCTGGGGGCACAGCCCCCAGCCGCTGAGAGACTTTCAATATTTTAATGAATCAAAACTCAGCAAATTGCTATATTGTATGCAAAAAGTACATTAATTGTGATGCATATAAGTGCCCCGCGATGAAGGTAGTACTAGATAAAGCCACCTAGTGGAAACAGACAGCATAACACATAGAGACACATAGTAATCTGTAAGTGATAGTTATCTCACTGTGGTATAAGAGCCATGAATCCACTGATACAAATGTACAATCAAAGCAATATAACTATACAAATATGCATAGCATGAATTCATTTGCATAACACAAGTGATAAATTACTGGAGCTCTATATCTTTAAACACTGCACACCAAAGCTATAGCAGTATAAGGTCATGCTAAGTTTTGCATTTAATGTTAGAATGTCTGAAAAACTTCATATGAACATGGATATATTTATACATACATGTTCTATTAGAGTATACCTGACTGCTCTATTAGAGTATACCTGACTGCTCTATTAGAATATATACCTGACTGCTCTATTAGAGTATATATCTGACTGCTTTATTAGAGTATATCGATCTTTTTAACAAGTTTTGAAGAGGCCTAAGGCTCATGTTACCTCTGTAAATCCTTCCTTGAGAGATGAATGCAAGCTTTATCAATTGCCATTACACTATATTACTCACTCATTTTGTCCTGCCACACTAAATGGTGTGTTAGGATCCTGCTTGCAGAAGTCAAAATTTTACAGGGGGGTTCCTGAACCCCCCCTCCCTACGCCCCTGTGATGTGCTATGATAGCACCTAAAAATGTTATGGTAGCACCACCTATAAGTACTAAAATTTTTCCTCTAGGTGCTACCATAACACTTCACTTTAATAAGTAATTTTATGAAGTGCAAACAAACTATATACGTGGCCCATACTCATCCTCAGCTAGGCATGAGGCTATTATGCTCCAAAAATTGAGCTTTATGCTGCTGCTGATGATCTGGTTTTTGTCTTTATAGAGGACACTTGTGTCTCTTGAGGTCCCCTTGTCTCATAAAAGTTCTCTGACACACAGCACAAGTAACTTGCGATTTAGCTAGTTTCTGAAACACTATCACATTTGTGGACCGCCACTTCTAAACCATCTTTGATGTCCAATTGAAAGAGTTTGATTGTGATATTGTTAGCTCTAAGATTAATGTGATATACCTAGCTATATGTATTGTGTAAGTACATAGATACTAGACTTTAGAATCATGTCCATGTGTTATGTATTTGCATATACCAGAGGTCATTGAATCTAAAGCACAACTGAGATTATGTTCATGTTTACATGCAGTGACACCAAAATTCCTACATGTGTGTATTGCAACAATGCAGCAGCACACGGCTTTTGTACACTTAAGGTAATTTTGAGGAGGCCAGCATACTGAGATAGTGGCAATCTTTATTGTGCTGTTTGTAGCTACAGACAGAGAACCCACTTGAACATTCGCATAATTATATAATACCGATGACATGCAGACACAGAGCTTGATATTAATTGTTGAAAATGTGTCAGCGTGTTAACACTGGTTTAAAAGCTGCCAATCGATCACTTCATTAACACTAACACGAAAATTGCACCAGCATTTATTTCTGGGTGAAGAAATGGAAACAGAAAAATTATTTGAAGTGGCTTTATACTTTGCCCATATGAATAGTACCATGTGACATTTACACTACACCTGTATAATCATCTCTAGAGTTTTTACTGCTTGTCCTCGATCCATGTTTGTAAATTCCTTTTTGGACAGCTATACAAAAGCCATACAAGGGAGAGGATTCCAGAAACTACCATGGAAAATAATTACCTATACTATAGGTGTAAGCAAGAGTCCATACATCACTATACTTGTTTGGTGTCTATGAGAAAGATCAGTC
The DNA here is from genome assembly GCF_963678975.1 of Dysidea avara. Classification (NCBI taxonomy): domain Eukaryota; kingdom Metazoa; phylum Porifera; class Demospongiae; order Dictyoceratida; family Dysideidae; genus Dysidea; species Dysidea avara. Next base: position 12,669,925 of record NC_089281.1, read on the forward strand.
TGATACAGCTGATCCTTTTTAGGAATTTACAAAGCATCCCAAAGCTTTGTTCAGGGGCACTTATGGAAGGAGCTATAAAAGGGTTGGCTGTACCAGACTAAGGAATGATGCAGCTGTATGTAACTATGGTATATTTGGTTCTATATTATGATATTATTGCTCAGTGCTCACAGTAATTTTTGACAATAAAGTCATTTTTACTGGAATGGGCTAGCTGCAAGCTAGGTGGAGGTCACCAAAGTAATATTCTCAAAATGATTGTTCATATAGCCACACAGTTTGAATTCAGATCACGCTTATGGATCTTGTAAATATAGGAATGCAATATTTTTGTGCAATTAACAATGTAAATTTAAAATCCACCATCCATATCAAAATCACCATCAAAATCATCATCAAAATCATCATCAAAATCATTATCACTTCCTGAAAACGACTGAGGCTCATCATGGTCAGATATTGATTCATCTTGATCGGAGAATAATTCATCTTGATCAGACACTGACTCATCACTTGGCGAGTGACTAGCAGTACTAGCTTCAGAGTCGACATTGTCTTCAGATTCAGAGCTGTTTGACTCACTGTGTGAACTTTCGTCATTTGAGCCACTGCTTGATTCAGAACTACTACTACTTGATTTTGAACTACTGCTTGATGAGCTGCTACTACTGCTTGAAGAACTGCTACTACTGCTTGAGGAGCTGTTACTACTGCTGCTTGAGTCTGAGCTACTGCTTGATTCTGAACTGCTGCTAGATTCAGTTTTATTGCTACTTGATTCAGTTTTACTGCTGCTTGGTTCTGACTTGCTACTGCTTGATTCTGACTTACTGCTACTTGATTCTGATTTACTGCTACTTGGTCCTAAACTATGGCTGTTATCAGAGCTTGATTTACTGTGGCTTGATTCAGAATTGCTGTTAATTTTATTTGACTCTGTAGCACTACTTGATCCGGATATATTGCTAGATTTAGTATTTGAATCACTCTGTGATTTGTGTGTAGAGTTGCTATGTGAGTGGCTCAGAGAAGTGTTGCTGTGTTTAGAAGTTCCACTGGATGAGTTATCCTGAGAAGATCTATCCTGGAAGTTGCTCAGTGACTCATACAAATGTTCTTCAGAGTCAGCGTCAGGAGGCTGATCATACAAATGTTCATAATCATCGTCATGTGATCCAGTGTTCTCGTATATTGGTTCTTCATCGTTAAATTCTTGGCTACCCTCTGGTGGGGTACTATCAAAACTACTGTCCAGCACTTCACTATCATGTTCTTCATCAGGTGGTGTTCCAATTGTTTCATATATAGGCTCATCTTGATGAAGAGATTCTTGACTATCTCCAGCATTGTTACTCTGGAGGCTGTTGTCTCTTGATATGCTGTCATGCTGTGATTGATCATGATCAGAATTGTCAGCAGGATGTGCATCTTGATCACCATCATGATGATCTTCAGAGTTATGATCTGCCCTGATATCATCATAAATATTTTCATCATCATGGTGGTCTTGATCATGGTCATCATGGTGGTCTTGATCATGATCTGCTTGATGTTGATGTTCTGAAGAGTGATGATCACTATCATCTTCATGTGTTGATCCTACACTGTGAGATTCCTCCATGTGATGCTGATGTGATCTTTGACTGTGTCTTTGCATTTGATCTCTGTAATGACTTGATCTTTCCCTTGACCGAGATGATGCACTATGACCAGTTGATCTCCCTCTATATTGTGATCTATCTTTACTACCACTAGTTGATCTCCCTCTTGATTGTGATCTATCTTTGCTACCACCAGTTGATCTCCCTGATCTATCTTTCCTATGACCAGATGATTTCCCTCTTGATGATGACTGTTGTTTACGATAGTCAGTTGATTTCTCCTTTGATGAAAACTGTGTTTTATTTTGACCAGCTGACATCCCTCTCAGTTGTTCTTTACTAATTCTTTCTCGTGCTTGAGTTTGTGTTTTGCTAGGACCAGTTGGTTTTTGTGTCCTAGTTTCACCTTTACTTTGACCAGCATTTGACTTGAATTTTGATGATCCTTTCTTATCCTGACCAATGGATTTGTCTCTTGGCTGTTTACTAGGGTCAACTGATTTCTGTGCACTTGATGGCCCGTCTTTACTTTTACCGTGATCTTCCTTTATTGATGACTCTTTCTTATCCTGATGAGTGGGCTTGTCTGTTGACTGTGATTGTGTTTTACTAGGATCAGTTGATTTCTGTACACTTGATGATGTGTCCTTACTTTGACCTTCCTTCTTTGATGACTCTTTCTTAACTAATTTTTCACTTGATTTAGATTGGGCTTTACTATGTGAATGTCTTTCCTTTTTTGAGTCTGGTTTTTTGTGACCACTTACCCTATCTTTAGACCAAGATCTTTCTTTCTTTTCAGTTCTCTGGTGTTGTTCTTCTTCATAATCTCCACCAGTGTCTCTAGTCCTCCTATCAGTCTTAGCAGTTTGCCTGCCACGAGGTAGTGTTACTGCACCTTGTTGTGATCTACTGTCTGTATCACCTGTTGGTACAGTCATTGTGATGTTCTTATTTCTTTTGTTTGAATCTCTACTTTCTCTATCCCTCTTTCTTTTCAGCTCCTTGCTGTCTTTAACTCTTTCCACTCCTTTGTCTTCTTCCTTGGCTCCTTTTTTATCTTTCTTTTTCTTTTTGCTCTTCCTTTTGTCCCTTTCCTTGTCTTTTTGCAGCTCTGCAGTATCTTCATCTTTTGTGGCAATTTCTTTATATTCATTTGTAACCTCATCTTTGGATTTAATTTTGTCCTTTTCTTTACTGTGTTTTCCATGCTTCTTCTTGATTGTAGCGTAAATGATTTCATCTCCTTCAGCAGCTTTTGTTTTAATGTCTTTTTCTGTAGCTATTATATCTGTATCTGCCTTTTCTTTCTTGCTTAATTTATCAGCATCTTTCCCTCTTCTTTTAGTTGTCTTCTCATTGTATTCTTGACCCTCCAACTGGGCATATTCATATTTATCATCTTGAAAATCTTTCATTGCTCCTTGTTTATCTTTCTTACTGTCAGGTTCATACATTCCTGTGTCAGTATCCGCATTCTTCTCGTTATGCACGTCTACCTGAGCTTCTTTGTTTATATTTTCCAGAATTGGGTTAGCTAACATATCACCAGTAGCCTCTTCTTCAAACAAATACATGTTCTGTCTACCCTTCTTTGCTGCTTTCTTCATAATCAACTTGTCGTATTTGTTCTTAACTTCAGCAGTGTCTCTAAATCTCCATATTACCTTTTTCCCCACCCATATGAAAGGTAAAAACAAGCAGTAGTAGAAGAAACAGATGGCTTTGATTATATTGATCATCTTGATATCAGCCAACCTATCAGGTTACAGGATATGAGCTTGACTTATGCAGACATTTGACTTACTCAAACTGGCAATTGCAAGTGTATGAGTAGTTCTTCCAGTCATCAAGATGCCGTGGCTTCTTTCCCATACGTCTTAGACGAGCCAACTTTCTTCTGTATCTTCTTTTAGCAACAATCGCTCCACGACATGTACCAGTGCATCTGACAAGAATTGGGCCACCTAAAACATATTAATAAAAGAAATTTGAGACCTTCTAGCCACATGTGTATAGTCATGTATACAATTCAATGCACATTTGCTACATGAGCACACTAACACATGCCCACAACATGCACACACACACCGTCTTTCGGTTTGGAATCTATAACTCCTTCTTTCTTCAATTTATCAACCATTTCTTGTGCCTTTGTCTTGCGACAAAATAGTACTCTTCCAAATGACAACTTGATAAATCCAAGGATAATGAAAGTACTCCCTAGTAAGAATACTATTCCATGTGCTCCAAGTGTGTGTAAAATGAGTAAGATAATTCTTTTTGCAAAGCTTTGGGGTGGAGGAGCTTCCAAATCCTCATAAGGACAGTCAAGAATACTACCATAGTCACACTGTAAATAATGTATGTATAATTAGGTATGGTCATACATTGAAACTTACATCACAGCCACAATTTCCATAACACAGACAGGTAGAATTTGTTTGAAAATTTATCAATGCAGTTTGTATAAGTGCGTAATCTGAATCATACAACTGAACTATATACATAACAAAGACAGTTCAATAATTACATGTATAATTGGCTAATAGTACTCACTTTCGCACTCATAGTTATTTCCCACAAGGTAAAAGGTTTGCACTATAAAAGATATTGTTACAATTTGTCCTGGATCAATACTGACTCTCTTAGCTGCAATTCTTGTTACCCCTCGGGAACATCTATCCACAGACACCTGTACATACATGTTATAAATATCTTTAACTAAAATAGTCAGCATACTGAAAAATCTGCTGTCACTTCTCCAGTGTTCTCAACCTCCACATATATGTAACCAGTATCCTTTAGGGATTCAAAATTTTCGGTTGCATATGTTGAAACAAGGCGTCCACTTGCACTGCAATATACATATTAAAATAAATGCCGGCATTTAAATTTTGCATATACCTTGTATAAACAAAGGCTATATCACTGGCATCAACTTGTAACAGTATTAGTGTATTATGGAAGTTTGTTTCATGAAATCTTAGTGTAAAAGATTCATTATCTGGATGTGTGGATTCATGGATTTTTCCATAGTTATACAGCATAAAACGTCCGGTTTTGTTGTGCTTTCGTAGGTTCTAAAATTATTGATTTAATTACAAAATTATGAATACTTTGATAGCATACATCATCGACTTTCCAATAATCCAGTGGTTGGTTGTCAAAGCACCTAAAAATTTTGAATTCCAAATATACTGTAAATCTCTTTGTTAACTTACGAGCCAGCCTGCCGATGACACTTTGAAGGTTGTCTTTTAAATGCTGAGAAATAAGTACCAACTTTATTACATCTTGTTCCAGAAATTTCCACTTCGTGTTTGTCAACCACAAGCCAATCACTTGGACCATTCTGTAGCAACAATTATATTATCAACATGTACAATTAGCATATCTTACAGTATACTGCTCTGGAAGTTCCTCTTTTTCCCAGTGTTTTAAAGTTGGTACTAGCAAATACTTGCTAGAAAAATCTTTCAAGCTTCTCCCATTAGCTAAGTCTCCTAAAATTTTAACCACAACCTGAACAGAAATAAAGCTAATCTATTACACAGGAATTTATTAGTTCCCTACTCGTCCATCTGGAGACCTTCCATATGGAGTTGACGGAGATAAGGGAATGGTAGAGACGTGATTCCATTCTATTTCAGTAGTTTCATTATTAGAGCCAGTTGTGACGTCCAATTGAAATAGTTTGATTGTGATATTGTACCACAATAATGGAGTACTAATTCTAAATACATTATACCTATGTGGTTATATTAAACCTCAGAGACATGTCCCATGTGTTATGTTGTACATACCAGAGGTTGTTTAATCTCATGCAGTGAGCTGAAGCGTGTATTCCTCCAAAATGATGACAGCTGAAGTTACCTCTATACTGCTCAATGCCATGTCCAGCAGTGGTGATGTCATGTTGGCTACATTGACAACAAAATCCCTGTGTGTGTACTTCATATAACTAGTAGTGATTGCATGAAAGCGATTTTTACTTGGCTGTCCCAGACCCTTTTGTTTTGAGCATCTTTAAATATTCCACAAGCAAGATCCTTCTCTTTATCATAAAACCCATCCTCACAGTCTCTTCCCAGCCAAATCACTTTCTCATGTGGTTTAGCATTAGCAGTCTGTAAATAACAGTGTAATAAACTAACAATTAGTAATTGCAAGATGCCGTACAGAATTTTATTCTACTCACCCCATAATAGTAGACCTGATAGCTGGAGATAACTGGTGATTTACTCATTTCTATGCGAAAGGGTCTCCTCAAGATGCCTAAATCTTGATTGCCTTCTTCATAAACTCTGTCAATATTGGCATACAAAGACTCTGTGTTTGCCTGTAGGACAAAAACAAAAAGCAACACATGACTATTGTACATATACGGCAGTTTGTAGGAGGTAATAAGGGTCCAGCTAAAACTGAACAGCCAGGCTCTATGGTCTCAATAGTTGCCTGGGTAGACGCTGGCCCTTTCTATATATACTCAGTTTTGAAAAAGATTATGCAGTACTAAAGCTATATGAATTTTCAATGAGACACAACAACACATTAAAGATTGTCACCGTTTCTGTGCTAACCATTGCTCAAATGAAAGGACAGTTTTACTCTAATAGATCAGTCAGCGATTGTTCAAAGTGCAGTAGACCCTTAGTAGTCTCACGTAGGTGCTGACCCCACTTTTAGTTTCTTTTGCAGGGAAAATTAGGGCTTTGCCAATTAGCAGCAATCAACATTCACCCCTATTTAGATAATTACAGGGCTTCAATCAAATACTAACAGAACATACATCTATACTCAAAATGTTCTAATGGTCATTGTGGTCATGCAGGTTACAGGTATGGTAAATTACATTCTGGAATGTTTGTGCGCTATACTGAACAGTGTAATATTTATAAGGCTGTAGATGATATACACCAATGTTGTCATAGATATCTAGAACAATATTTCACACATACTGCTGAGCAGTTTATTATGACTGCACCAACACATGGAAAGAAGAAGATGCCAAATCATCATGTGAATTACTAATCGAATAATGAAAAAATGTTGGGACCATGGCACCCTACTGCATGTGATTACTCCTGGATGTGGATGACTATAAGTCAGCTTTAGAATTTCAAAGTGTGTTTCTCTGCAGGCAGCCCATCCATCGTACAAACACCACACATAGTACAACTACCCCATAATGATTCGCGATTAAGAAAAGAATACTACAAGCAACTGATGACAAACATAAATTCTCCTTTATCCCTCTGTGATTAAAAACCTCCTCCCCCTACATAGTTAATTCCCCTTCCCTGGATAATTTTGTAATAACTTAAGTAATTATATCTGTGCATTATAATCATTTGTGATTTCTGCACTGTGAAAACAAATAGCTAATAATAGCCAGCTGGAACCAACCAACTGCTACATAGTGTGCATGCAGCTTGGGGTTCCCGTTTATTTATATTTAATATAACATCTTTAAACAGCCTGTAGGACCAGACCTTCAGCACTTGTGCAGAAGTTGTGCTGCAAAGCCTTAATAAATGGAGAAAATGTTCACTACATCAATTCTGTAGCTCAAGCGCAACATTGCAAACATACTTGAGCATTTTTCAAAGTCATAGTGACTACTAGTTTCTTCTTGCACAGTTGCTGTCCAACATGCGGCTCAGTCACATCCTCGTCCTCCGAAGACGTTACATCTTCCTGACCGCACAACAGCACACGACTTTTCGACACTATTCCAGCTTTAGTGAGCACGAAATTGCAAAATATAACCACCAGCAAATACTTGTAGCTTAAAGCGTAGTTCATAGCTAGCAATATAAACGGTTGCCAAAGAAAACATGTTTAGTTTGTATTTAGCCAATCAATTTAGATTTTCACAATTCACGTGTTTATGCACACGTGTTACGTAAGGGGATACCCCGAGAATGTCTGCACTGAAGGCGTTGTTCAGGCGTGGTTCCTCTATAAGGGATGACAGTAACGGGAGAAAGGACGACTTGCGAGTATACACTTACAATGCAGCAGAATTAAAGCACCATCGACCTCTTACGTATGACGAAAGAGAACTATCCGAGGTAAGTGTGCATTATTTAGAAACTTTGATATTTACAAAAATGTTAAATTCAATATGTGCCACTATTTTGACGTAGTTTGATGAACTGTTAAGGTCGTCCTGGGACAAGGCAATGCGTGATGGTGTTATGAAGTATGACTTATCTGGTACAAAGTTGACAGCTCTACCCGGAAGGTATGGCTACATGGTGCAGGTTAGTATTACATTTAATATACATTTTAGTCAACCTTCCTTCCCAATATTAGGAGAATCCTAAGAGATTTTCTCATAGACGGAAACCAGAAAATATACAAAATTTAAAGCAGCCGTTTGAACGTAGCAAGTTTAATTTCACACAAGTTCCAGCCAATGAGGTACATAAGTAGTTACTGTCATGCAATTTAAATAAACCTGAGGACAGATTTTATTTGAATTGAGAGAAAAAACTCGTGGAAAGGAGCATAACATGGTCATTGTCAACGTTAGTCCTATTGCGTACGGCCATGTACTACTAGTACCCAAGCTGAAAAGTTCTCAACCTCAAGTATTCACTGAAGACTCCCTTCTGTTTGCAATTGAAGTAGTAGCACTCAGTAACCACAGGTAAACGTCTGATTTTAATGTTGTGTTAATATAATTGTGTGTATTCTTTTATTCTTAGAGGATTTTGTCTGCTCGGTAATACACTATTGTCCTATGCCTCAGTCAACCACTTACACTTTCATGCACTCTACTTTGAACATTTTCTTATGGCAATGACAACAGTATGTTATAGCATTGTCAAATGTCTTGTATCTATTGTTCTCACTGTCTAGGGAACTAAGATGTTTCAAGGTCCTGTGCTTGATCTAGAGAGGTACCCAGTTAAAGGAATAATGATTCAAACTGCAGATGGTTGTGCTAAGCTGGCCCAGTAAGATTTATCTGTCCATAACAGTTTAAAACATGACTACTTATTACAGGATAGCATACAAGGTCATTAGTCTATGCTATGAAATGGAGATGCCTTGTAACATAGTAATATGTTATGGTAAGCCTCAGGTAACTGTCACTATAGATCGAGGCCATAGTTATATTAGAATGCTAGTATTTCCACGCAAGCCAGTAACTGGTAAGACACCAAGTTGTTATGCAAGCAATTTTATACTGCACTTGTTCTTAGGTTTCAAGCAGTTGTATGATTCAGACTCAAGACCACCTATGTTTTGTGCAGCATGTGAATTAGCAGGCTGTGTAGTATTATTAGGTATGTCAAGTACTGTAGTGTGAGGGATAAAATCATGAGGATTGTGTACATGAAATCTTATACACTGAAGATCTATTGTACTTAAGTCACTAGCATACTTGCATGTAATTCTTAGACATTTACAAATCAATGACATGGTTTTATCTCTCTACACATCATACTTGTTATTTTAATGGTTTCCATGACTACAGATAAAGGATTTGGTGATGCTTTGACAGAGAAGCAGGTGATAGAGGAAATGAAAGTGAATGAAGTTGCTGAAGAAGACTTTCAAGCATTTAAAGAGCGCTTAAAAGTTGAATTTAAGTAACAGTTTTCTGCATACAAATGTTAGATTGCAGCACTGACATTTTTTACTACAATTATGTATTCTCAAAATATAATTTACATTTGTAAAAAACTACATACGTACTAATCATCCACAACCAGTGCATTTTCTTACAGATGAAAAAATAACAATAAAATGTATGTAGATCTTTTGCAGATGAGAAAATTAAGTATATTTATTAATGCATAATTAGGGACGTGATTAGTTTTAATCTGAAGTTTCATCTGAGTCAGATGGCTCATCCATGGGTAGTCCTGTGTTTGCCCCCGGAATGTGTACAACCATTTTGTTAGTGACATCCATGCTTCCCACAACCTGTAAAGAAACAACTTCAATGGAAACAGTTCAAGCAAACGGGCCTTCCACACATGGCTTCGTTATCAAAAAACATAAGAATGTTTCTTTTGCACAACCAGCCAATCACTTGGAATGACATTCAAGTGTACTTAAATCATGGACAATATAGTAACAGGCCTGATGGCCGTAGTATAATTGATGCTATCAAGAGTAAATAACTTCCATTATTTACTCTTGATGCTATTCAATGGGTTTTTCTAGCACATATTTAGATAATTCAAACTTGACCAAAAAGTTAACATTGTGGAATTTGTATACATACAGAACCACTCAAGCGTACATGGAAATTCACTTATTCACCTGTTAACAAAACCACCCCGTTATAGTGACCATGCTAAGCTGACACATCAAAACACATCAAATTATGTTCTAAGTAGTAATTTTTTTGATTCATACATTGTAATCTTACTAATTAGTACAAACACATTAATGTATTCCTTACACCACAAAACTCATCAAACGAGATTTTTCCATCGCCATCTTTGTCAGCATACAGGATAGTTTTATCAACAATCTGTTGCAGTTGTTTGTCTGTTAAGTTATTACCGACCATGGTCTTGAGCACTTGAAATAGCTCTCCATTGCCAATGAAACCATCTTTGTCAATATCGTAGATCTTGAACGCAACTAGAATTAGATGACAAATGTATTGCAAACACACACACACACACGCAGCGCAGGTACACACAACATACACAGATCTGCATGTCACATACACGTACAAGTGCCAGTATACCATATGTATAAATTGCAAAGGAACAAGTTCCATCCAAATCATGTACTATGTTTACAGCAGTACCTCACACTAATTAACATTATAATGTGATAATAGGAACTAGAACATTGTATACAGACACCATGTAAACGTTTCCTTATTCTCAAAAATACTACACTATATAGTGTACTCCAAAATCACTATTGACAAGATGTGCAGCATATTCACATACAGAACAGACGTACAATACATAATGGACAATGGTATTATTGTACATCATGACACACAATACATGCATTATCAAGTGTCCCAGTAGTCTATAGGTTGATTGCCTCAATACTGCAAATGGGATGGTTATAAACAAGGATGATCACTTCTGGACAATGACTCCAAGTAAAAGGCATTCAGTATTGCATAAACCCTTCTATTCTGGACACACTATAACCTATTTGTTCAGGACTCTACATGTATGTACACTAATACAAATGAGAACATGGACCAAGTTCCCTGATTATATATGCAAGGTGTCCACATTTCAAGATGTCAACATCCTTTACTCTTTTTTCACATGCATACACACAAACATGACTCACATCTCAACTTAGATTGTTTGTCTGACTTGAGGCTAAACTGGGACAGCCCCTGAATGAATTCTCTGAAGTCGATCTGTCCGTTACCATCTTCATCCATTATTTCAATTACTCTTCGCACTAGCGGATTTTGCTGCAGCTCCGGAATCGACATGAATTCATCCACCGATAATTCGCCGTCATTGTTCAAGTCTAGCTTCTTGAAATACTTGCTCAATCGCCTGATTTCTTCGCTGTCAACTGTGAAACATACACAATAATATCCTGAACATCGCGAAGTGTCCACATCACTTACAGTTGGACACTAGGTCCATTGGCAATGACTGATCTGCTCCCTATGGCAGCAAACGAAGATGAAGCTTTATGCGCAAGTCAAACACTACCAATCTTCACTTACCATCTCTTTTCCCCTCTAGCTAAAACACGAAAGGATTTAATATTTCGAAGATATTTCTAGTCTCGCCCTCTGCCTCCCCTAGATACGAAAATATTAGAATATAATTGGTTTGATGATGTGGGAGCGTTGGTGGCTACTGGTTGCCTTGTTCGTTGGTTGTCATGCAGTAGATAGGTCGAATTTTAAAACATGCGACCAGAGTACATTCTGCAAGTAAGTTATAGCCAGCTAACACTGAAGGAAGACTTTGTATATCATCACGTGATCTTTCATGTAGGCGCAATCGTGCTCTGGAACCAGGGGAGTCACAGTATCATGTGCTTCCAGATACAGTAGTCCTCAGTGATTCTTCAGTTACCATGGACGTCATCAACAAGCAAAATGATGTGTTGTTTACAGCTGAAATCCACGCACTTGAGGACAACACAGCAAGAATAAGAATTAATGAAAAATCACCATTGCACCCACGATATGGAGTACAAGGGGTGCTAATTGGGGAACCAAAGGCTGACAAGTTAGTACGCATTGATGCATGTGTGCATGCATGCTTGAATATAGCCTGGGGGTGAACACACCTGGACCCTTGGTTTATGATTTGACTGGGGAACTATTAACCAATGTGTGTACTGTGCTTTTTTGCATGGTAGGTGTGGTCTAGTGTGATTTGAGACCTCTTGTGGTTTACTACTAGTGAGGTGCTTTAAACATCTCACAGGTATCTGGAGTACTGAGGCTACTGAAGCTGTTTGTGTGTGTAGATATATGGTGTAACATGATATAGTAGTGTTGTACAGATCGATATATTCACTTGTGTAGTTGGAAGGTACAGAGATCTAGTGATGGATTCCAAGCAGTATTTGGAAACAGTACTGCTGTGATAACCTTCTCTCCATTTCGTGTCGATTTCCTAGTAAACAATGAGGTTGCTGTCAGTGTTAACAATCGTGGTCTCCTAAATATTGAGCACTATCGTAACAAGAAGTGAGTGTGTATTTGTGTGATGTATATGCAAGAACTGTTTGTATTTATTAGTTGCCCCATAGTGAGTTTTTAACCAGGCTCATGTTCACAGCTGACTACATAGTTATGGGCATGCACCCGGTTTTCTGAAATTAGTTTGGGAAAATGTGTGTGCATGTCTGTACGCACCCATGTGAGCACTACAGTTTTAAGTTAAAAGATGACTCCATTAATGAAGGCTGTTAATGCTGATGGACTGTACTGAATACCTGCAATAATTTATAAGCTGTTTTCATCTTATTAACTTGAGGTTGTGTGGCTGTCTTTGGAGTATCATGTATTGTAAGGGTTAAAGTTCTTGTTATTGGTGTTGTACAAAAACAGGAGCAATGAGGTACTTTTTGACTTGAATGTTGGGCATGATATCCATCACAATAGTGCTGCTCCTACTGAACAGTAGCTACAAATGCTGGCTAAATATTCCACCTGAGAAAATGGAATAAAGAAGTTTGGAAGATCTTCTTTCTTCTTTGTGTGTGTTTGTATATTTTTTGATTGTTTATTTTGACTCCATGTGATAGTTGTAACAAGGGTATGACGGCTTTGCCTTATATGTATGCCCGACAGCCCAAGGGCATATCAGGCAAAAGCCTGAATGCCCTGTGTTACCTCTAGTATGTATCACTTCCAAGGCTAATAGCTGACGCTCAATCATCCAAGTCAATACGAGTGGATATATTATATACATACCTGAAAAATTTGATTATGGGTCAGCAGCTGGTACGTTCTCTGGCTACGTTTGGCTAGAGATATCACGGAGAATTTCAGTTATATGAATATGGATATGCTTGCTTGTAGAGTGGGTGTTTTGTTTTATCAGTTAATGTGGGTGTGGTCCATATTCAAAAACATGTGTGAATAAGCTATAGCAGTAATAGCACTAGTTCTGACTTTAAGCCCAATGTTTTTCAACTTATAATAACAAAACGTTTTCGCCTGACACTTGGAAATGGCCAAATCCATGTTGTGCATATTAACCATGTGAGTATTAATCAATCACCTCACAATCGATCAATCCCCATGTTTATATAATCGGCTGGCCAGTTGTAGCACTGGGATACATTCAGAGCTACATTGCAAATGTAGCCTGGGTGGCTCCTTTGATCTGGGGTGTGAAAATGTTACATTCAAATGATAAATTATTACCTGATTTTTAAGTAGTGTTATGGAACAGATTGAAGGTGAAAAGCTCGCTACTGTATTCTCTGTGCTAGCTAAGTTTATTATGTAGCAAATTACATGTTCAATATTGCCTTACCCTCGGGTATGTGCTCATTTTTATTATACAGTACTACAGTATAGGGATCATGAAGGGTTTGCATTTTCCTGTTAATAAAAAAATTAGCCTTGCGTTTGCTTTACAAGAGCTTGACAGTATTGGTTATGTATAACAAAGCATTTCAAAACACTGCACTGTCAGTAAGTATCCACAGAGTTTAAAGTAAGCATCCCTGAGTATTTTTGGTGGCATGGGCAGTCAATCTAGAAAAAGTCACAGCTACTACAACCAAGAGTTTATAATGGACACATTATAAACTCTTGCTACAACTGGTGGCTGGTTCATTGAGCATTGAGTTACTAGTTGTCTGTTATGTGCTACAAAAATAAAGAATAAATTATATGTGGCAACTTGCTGCGCTCTCTGGTTTTAAGTTTGCGTATACATGTCTTGGGTAAGCAGCTCTTTAAAAATTGGCAAAACATCTTGTAATTCTTTGTATCCGTTTTTAATGTGCATCAGTGGTTGAACAAAGCATTTACCCATGCAAATGTTGTATATGTGTCTTTCTCTTCCTTTCTGCGACTCTTTAAGTAGTCTTCTGGTATAAGTTTGTATGCTACATTGTACCTGATCATATTGTGATCTCTGTTCAACACTTGCAGTAGTATACATCTTGTGGAATGGCCAGACCTGTTGCATCTTTGTCCTTATCAATTCAGAGAGTTTGTAAAGAATTGCACTGTATGTAGTTTGAAAAGGTTCTTAATTATTAATGTTTGTGTTCAATGTCAGGGTAAAAGAAGAACAAAAACCTGAGGAGGAAGAAGCAGATCAAGAAGGCAAAGAAGAGGAAGACACTGGCAACCAGGAAGAAGACCCCAACAAAGAAGAAGGAGACATTGAAGACTTTGAAGATGATGAGGAAGATGAAATGGATTCCCCACCCACTGATGATGGTGATGATGAAGCAGGCATGTGGGAAGAGACATTTAAGACTCATCATGACTCAAAACCATATGGTATGTATTTTTTTTGCTAAATTAAAGGCCCGAGCTTCATGATTGTTGTTCATGTATCTTATCACTTTGTCTGTAGGGCCAAGTTCAGTTGGTTTGGATGTGTCTTTCCCTGGCTCTGAGCACGTGTATGGAATTCCTGAGCATGCTGATTCACTGGCTTTGAAAGTTACCAAGTAAGTATCAGGAGTCTACAAAGCTGTTTAGCTAGTTGTATCTGTTGTACAGGGGTAGTACAGATCCTTATCGACTATACAACCTTGATGTGTTTGAGTATGAGCTCAATAACCCTATGGCATTGTATGGGTCTATTCCATATATGGTGTCACACAGGTGTGTGTCTGTCCGTCCGTCCGTCCGTCCGTCCATTTGTCTGTACATGTCTGTGTTGTGCGTGTGTGCATGCGTGTGTGGTGAGTATTCATTATTCTTTGTTAACTGGTGTTTGTTCTCATAGTGCTGCAAAGACAGTTGGTGTGTTCTGGTTGAATTCAGCAGAAACATGGATTGATATCACTTCTGCTACAGCTGGTCAGGTATGCTCAACATAATCATAGCATTTATGAATCACATTTCACATGGCTACTGTATAATTGACAGTACGTAGCTAAGTCAAACATTATTAGCTCTGTCATGACAATCGTCTATAGTAGAAACTCTAACTCCAGTAACATAGCTTCCTTCATAATGGTACTAGTAGTATGTCCACACTTTCAAGTTGGTTCTCTGAGTAAATTATTGGAAATGCTCTTCAAGTTGTTTCCAGCCAGCTCAATACATGTGTAGCTTTGTCAATGTATAACATCTGTCATTGTGGTATGGGTGTTGTGAGGTGTGAGGTTGTCTGTTGTGACTGTGAACAAATGATGTAATGTGTATCACCTGTATTTGAAATTGATAGGATTTTCTCTTACTCATATGCTTCATTTCCTTCAGTTCTTGAGCAGGTATTAACTATTCCATCACTATAACCGATTCAATCTGTATTATTTCATAGCACTATTCATATTGTATGAGCTGTATGTATAATTTGGGCTGTGCACCCAGCATCTTCTTGTCTCCAAGTTCAAAATTCAAATCTGGTCTCTCTCCACTGTAGGAGAATACCGATGACGGCGTGTTCATATTCTTAATAAAGCTCAGTACCAACATGCATGCGTATACAACCACTCATGAATATATTCCTACACCTCCCCCTCCAAGCTTTTTGGGGGGCAGGTAATGCAATAAGCTTAGAAAAGTCCTCTTACATCAAGTGTACAACATTATATAGTCCTACAAAAAAATGTACAATAATAAAGTGAGTACATATAAACACTACCAGTTGTCAGTTAAACATTTCATGGCCAGGTAATGAGGTGTTGAGTTGACTTCTTTATCCTCTGGGACTGGCGACATTGTGGCTGTGGCATATGGTCTGCTGCTTTCGGTGACTCTGGGATCCAGAAGTATGGAACTGAATCTGAAACTCTACGGCGTATAAACCTTCTGTTTCTAATTACAGTACCTCCCTTTTGTGTCTTAATGTAGTATTGACGCTGGGGGCCTATAGCTGTAACCATTCCGTAGGTATCCCACAATTTCGTCCGAGGGTCTTGTACTGCCACATTGGTACCAACTTTAATTTCTGGAAAAGGATGTGCTGAGGAATTGTAGTACTGTCTGCTATTTTCTAATGTGATGTTTGCATGGTCTGTTGCTTCAGCTGTGCTGTGCTGCCATTCTGGGGCAAAGGACCTACTATGTGCTGGTAGGATATCCTGAATAGGGTGTCCATATAATTTCTGGGCTGGTGACAGCCCATCTTTCCTGGAAGGGGTATTCCTGTACTGTGGGAGAGCTCTGCATAGTTTGTTCGTGTCAAGAAATCTGCCATTCCATGCTGTCTTAATGATTTTCTTCATTGACTTAACTGCTGCCTCTGCCTTACCATTGCTTTGGGGATAGTATGGAGTGGATGTTTGATGATGGAATCCCCACTGTTGGGTGAATGCTTTAAATTCTTTAGCAGTAAACTGTGGGCCGTTATCTGACCACAACACATCTGGAACGGCAGTCCTACTAAACAGTTCAGTGAGTCCAGTGACCATGTGGCTGACTGTGATGTCCCTTCCCATGGGGATTATTGTGGGCCAATCCGTGTGGCTGTCTACTACCATGAGATAATACTTCCCTGCATGGTAGCAAAAATCCGCTGCAATCTCTTGAAAAGGCCGTAGTGGTTTGGGCTTGAATATAATTGACTCCTTTGGCTGTGATGGGAGGTGGTCCTGACATTGTTTACAAGCTAGTATCATTTGGTCTATGTCATGGTCTACACCTGGCCAGTACACAGTTAAATGTGCTCTTTGTTTTGTCCGCGTGGATCCCTGGTGACCCTCATGAAGCTGTAACAACACCTGTCTCTGCAGGGAACGTGGTATAAGCAGTCTACATCCATACAATATCAGTTCCTCCTCTACTGAGAGATGTTGGCGGACTTGCCAAAATGGTTTGGTCTCTTCTGGCAGCATGTGTCGGTGGTCTGGAAAGCCTTCCATAATATACTGTTTCAGCTGTTGATAACAATTGTCTTCTCTGGCTTGTTTGCGCAATTCTTGCAAATGAATGCTCTCCATCTCGTTCTGGTGGACACTTCTGATCTCTGCCGCTGAAAGATCTTGGTCACTGCCCTCAGCCAATGACTCTTCTGGGGTGGGAATGCTAACTGGGCTCCTAGATAAAGCATCTGGGGCCTGGTTTGTTGCCCCCTTACGCCATATGGCCTTAAAATTAAATGCCATTATCTTCATGCACATGCGCTGTAGCCTCTGGTTCTCTATCTCATCTAGCCTCAGGTACCAATGCAATTGCGGGGCTCATGGCACCATTTCGCCCACTACTCAGCATCAAAAATGAGTTCTTATGGACAGTAGAGCATGACCAAGCAGTCATGAAGGCTAAGGAGTGCCTCACAACAGCTCCAGTGCTGGCATTCTTTGACATTGCAAAGCCCACACAGTTATGCACGGATGCGAGTAGGCAAGGTTTGGGGTTTGTACTACAGCAACAGGGAGCAGATGGCACATGGCAATAGGTACGAGCTGGGTCACGCTATTTGACTGATACGGAGTCGCGATATGCAGTCATAGAATTGGAACTGTTGGCTGTGACGTGGGCCATATGGAAGTGCACCATGTTTCTGACAGGGCTGCCACAGTTTGAAGTGTGGACAGATCACAATCCACTTGTACCGATTCTGAACAGCCACAGACTAACTGATTGACTAGGCCCATAAAAGATCGCAGTTCTGTACGAGTGGTGGGTGTGGGAAATTGTGAAATAGCTGCTGTGATTGAGGAGTCCAACTGGTACCCCTCTGGGGACAGACGAAAACCTGCAAATGTGACCTCTGTACAACAGAACTTCCACTTCTCCTTGTTGATAGAGATTTGCCTTTCCTTACATCACTGTAAAAACTGCTTAACATGAATCACGTACTGTTGTGGATCCTTGTCAAAAATAACTATACCATCTACTATTCAGCGATATCCTGTCAGTCCCTCCAACGCTTCTGCCATACGACGATTATAGTGCTCTGCAATTGACGAGAGCCCATACGGAGCCCGCAAATACTTGAATCTCCTGTAGGGGGTAATGAAAGTTGTGAGTTCTTGGCTCTCGCTTGCTAAAGGACATTGATGATAGCCTCTGACAGCATCAATAACTGTAAAGTATTTGGCCTCCTGTGTAGCAATGTCAACCACAGCTTCAGCTGGGGTAGGAGACATGTAACGTTCCCTCACGACAAATTTGTTCAACTTGGACAAATCCACACACATCCTAACACATTCTGTACCTTTGTTAGGGGTAACAACTATTGGCGCACACCACCGTGTGGCCTCTGTGACTGGTGTAATGATGCCTTGTTGCTGTAGCAAGCCCAGTTCTTCTTTCAACTTGTCCCTGTATGCAAAGGGTACAACACGCGGTGTTTTTACACAAAATGGGACTGCGTCCTGCTGAAGCCTGATATGGAATTGCTCCCCTTCCATCACCCGTACTTGGCCATCAAACACTGTTGGATATTCCTTCATAATTTCCTCTGCTGCAGCCATCTTCGCACTATCACTCCATGCGGTGGTTGTCTGTACTGCTGGGGATTTGTTTGGAGCTGGTGATGGGTAGTGGTAGGGAAGAATACCCAGACCCTTGGCTGCTTTCCATGATATGATAGCCCCTGTGATGCCTGGGAGGAAGTGCAAATTATCGTGGTACTGTTGCTGTTGCAAACAAAATGTGACCGGTATGCATCCCAGAGGTGTCATGTTGTGGCCGTCCACTGATTTAGGTATCACTGCAGATGGCAGCAGGTTATTTGGATGGCAACCCAGGCATGTTAAGATGTCTGTTCCAGCTGCCGAGATATCTGCACCAGAGTCTGGCAACACAGTGAGCTCATGAGTGCCCATGACTGTGGACGCTTGGACCCTAATTTTGGGGACTGGGTCGGCGAGTTGCTGTGTTAATGGGAACAATTGAACAGCATGTTGATGATCAGTGTGGATAGCATTAGCTCCAGGTTTGGCAGGTGGGAGAGGCTGCTGTGTTTGCCTACTGCGACACACCTTGGCAAAATTCCCGACTTTGTGGCAGTGTATACATAGTTGGTTGTAGGCTGGGCATTGTTGGCGGCCTGCTTTGCGCCATGGTCCTCCGCAGCCAGTACAAGTCTTTGATCTTGCTTGGTATGGCACGCGTGCTGCTACGATGGTGCCTGGTTCCACTTCCGTGATGTCCGAGCAGTGCTTCTTAGCTGCTTCACGACTGCGGCAACGCATGATTGTGGTTGCCAATGTAAGGTCCTTCTCTTTTAGCAGGTCTTCTACAGTGTCTGCATCTTGTAAGCCTTCAATAATCTGATTCCTCAAGCCCTTCTGTGTGCATGCATCCGAGCAGAACTTGCAGGTCTTAATCAGTTCGCGCAAAGCTATTAAAAAATCGTCAAATGACTCTCCCGCTTGCTGCCAGCATCTTCTAAAGTTCCTCCGTTCTACGGTATCATTCACGTGACCGTCTACGTACACATGTATGGCTGCTATAATATCCTGCGGTGCCTTCATTTGATCTCCCGTCAGGCCGAGATTTTTTACAATATTCAGGGTGTCTCTCGAGAAAGAAAGCATTAATGCCTTCACTTGCGTGCTGGCTTCTTCTTTCGCTAACCTGGATAGACAGCAATATGACTCCCACTGGAGGCACCATGCTGTAAATTCTGTACCTCTGTCTATCTGAAGATCCAACTTCGGCAATTCTCCTTGTTGGAATGTGTACGTCTTCTCCGCCATTGTCTAGGAGAAAAAATACAACAGAAAACTGATCAACTGTTACAAGCACTCCACCTTATATGGTGCCTCTAACCGGCACCAGGGAATCAGAAGTGGGGTTACGATAGTCCGCGTAGCGGTTCTAGTTAGCTCACAGCGCCACATAGGAGCATACTGATGACGGCGTGTTCATATTCTTAATAAAGCTCAGTACCAACACGCATGCGTATACAACCACTCATGAATATATTTCTACATCCACTGTATTTTTCTTTTAGTATCCCTGTCCCCTGTCATGCTGCGTGCAGATGAAAAGAGTATACACAGTAACCCAAGGTAGCAATGTTAGTGTTACTGAGTTTGCTTAGACTCTAGGCTTGTGATGTTAGTATGCCAAGACATAAAGTATTGTACATTCTTGAAGCCATGTGGAATCATTGGAGCTAATGTTTTGTTGATGATAGAATACCAAGTCAACAAGCCGGGTACTTTTGTATGAATAAGCTTTCAGTGACGATAAAATTGGTGAAATCAATGTTATAAAGATCACCTAGCATTAGTGTGTGACATCTCCCTTGTTACAGTAGGCATACAACTGCAACCAATAATTGTGTGTGCATCAACAAGTTTAATATCCTGAGTCAGTTACCTTATAGTTTTTCTTTGTGAGTTGTCATATTAGTAGTAGTTTGCAGTGGCAGGCTGTCTCCATCAGTAGTGCCCTTCTCCTGGATGCCATTTTCAATCTCAACGTTATAACTTTTCTTAAGTGTTGTCTGAATCTTCAATAAACTTGTCCTCTTAACTTGGTGTATGATCAAGGAGTTAATATACAGTTGATGGTTGTTGGCGCGTATGTCTTTTTTTCATCACTTGGTCTCCTTTTGAAATTGGGAGGTTTTGTATGTCTGTCATAACAGTATTTCTGCCTGTGTTTCTTTTTCTTTTTTACAGCATTTGGGTGGGTTGTAGATACATATTTCAGAAGTTGAAAGCATAATTTTGGGTCAGCATCCTGTGCGCTGTTGAGCAGGGTGTCAGACACTATAGAACTAAGTGAGGATGGTCTTCTTGAGTAAGTTCTTTACTGTTTGGACAGCTCTATAATGTAGCTGTGAAGTGCTGTGTTTAAAAGAGTAATCATTTTGAATGTGTCATTAGAGAATTGCTGCATCCACTGAGTCTATATGTTATACCATGGCCGGTAAGTTGTGATTTGCAATTTACGATCAAGTTTAACTAGTGTGAAATAGAACTTAGGAATATTTTCACTAATACATGGCATGATTTCAAATTGTCGAATATGCAGCACTTACCAGAGAAACAACATGAAAGAACTAAGGAACCTTGTTGGCTCATGCAGAATTTGTGGTCTCAAGTAGGTACTGACCTCTTTGATTTCAATGATCAGCACCATCCTATACCCTTCATTTGTATTTCTTATTGCCTATATGTGTTGCTATATTTCTGGCCGCATCTTTTTGGAGCTGAGCGATACAGCCATTTTGGTATCATGATTGATACTACATCAAGATACTGAATACTTTACGATACTTTCACACTGTACTTAAACTGCTGTAAGTTATCATACACATACTGGTACTTCATTGTAATGTTAACTCTATTAATACAAAATCAAGTGGTACAAAACCAACAACTACCAGTAGAAGGTGCTGGTAGAAGACCAGCTTGTTTCATATTTGAGACATGACCTGCAATACTGAAGCCATCTCAGATGGGACTGATGTAGCTGGGATGGCTAAGTACTTCTTAGCCAACTTGCTCATAATGGGACGGCACAGTATTTACACCAAGCCAACTGGGGTTCCTCTTTTTCATCTACAGTCACTGCAGCATCTTGGTATCGTTTCTCATGCTTTTTGATATTCTGTTATTGACTGTTCTTGATCATCTGGGTCAAAAAACTCCATGTATTTCTTATCATCACCATCATTATCTAAACTTTATTTTGCTCTCTATGACAGCTTCGAAATAGCATTCTTTACTTCATCCCTCTGTGCTTCCAACAGGTAAGACAAGCTCTTCATCCTGTGATCTTAAAATGCAGCTTTGCACGGGAACATTTCAACACTGCATTGATTAGAGTTTTGAGCAATGGATGCTGTATAAATCCTTGAAAGCTTGAGCAATTTCTGGCTGCTTACTAGAGGAAGCGCTGCCATCACTTTTCTGACCTCTAGTAACTGTTGAAACTCTTTCTTACTTAGCTCAAGGTGAAACCTTAAATTTGATTGCTTCATCGTGTTTGTATACAACTACAGTGTACAGCAAACTTCCTTTTGTCCACTTCAACAAACTTGCCATTGCTCAGTGGAAAACCCATACTCCACTTGTATAGGCTTCTAACGGTGTAACTCAGCATTGCTTCGTGACTTCCATCAGCATATGTTGTTGTCATTTTCACTATAACTACATGTGCATGCACGTATATAAAACTGCAATAATTAACAACACACTATATATTGCGATCATGATACTTTTTCAATATCACGATATATCGCTCAAACAGTAGTTCGCTCAGCTCTAATCTTCTTTGGAATGACTATTCTCTCACCAGCTCTGATCACAGATAATAGTTGTTGTAATTGGGCATCTGCATTGGTTGCTCCATTGGACACTGACACAATATGTGGAGAGAGGGAATTGATATCACATCATTTTGCTGGAAAATGCAACTGCAAGTACAAGCTCAGGGCAGTAAACCACATTAGTAAATATTTTTATCTTTCTTTGTATTTGATATGGTGCTTGGCACAGTGGCTTTCTCAGGATTGCTCTTTCAACACTTATGTTGGATATATAGATGTGATCATGGAATTTTGTGCACTTGATGCCACTGTTGGCATCTCCTTTTCCGTTTGCACAGTTTTGTTCAGTGCAGCTACTGTAAGAGATCTTGATGTGTATGCTATGGGATGTTCATTTTAAATTAGCTGGAGCTGGCATCAACAGACACAGGTCGATCTGACTTGAAATATTTCAGCACTGGTGCAACTTAAGAATTTGGCGGCATCTACTCTACCTGATGGTGTTACTATTGCAAGGCGTTCAACAACATCCTTGGCAAATGACCTCGGGGACATAGGCTTCTTGTTGGGGTCTCACTGATGATATCTGCAGACACATCCAGGAGACTACTATCCGTGTCTTCAATAATGCTTGTCATATTTGCTTTAATGCTTGTCATATTTGCTTTAATGCTTGTCATATTTGCTTTAATGCTTGTCATATTTACATTATTTGAGTCTTTCTCTAGTAGTGCTCTGAGGGGTAGTGCTATCTTGAGCAGGTTTTTATTTTTAAGTTTGATATCTGAAAGTTTAATGTGTTGGAAGAGCTTCCTTGTCTTGTGGTGGTGGCATATCACTAACTACTTGTACCTTTGTTTCTTTTACTTTTGACACTTTGTCTTGTTGAGTTACAAATTTTGGAGCAAGGATTTTGTACCAACCAGACATCGTGTTGTTGCTTGTTGTCATATCAGACAAGAATATCATCGACTACAATTTCCACAACTTTGATATCCTCAAACATGCTCTCTGAAATATATCTGTGAGAATTCCAGTCTAAAGGAGAGTTGTTTGAACATGTATTTCCCTGAGAAGGTATTTTTGACTTAAACTTTGTTGAAAGTTTTAATTAATTTTCAACTTTAAAAGGCTGACTGGTTTTCGAAAACTGGTGAAACTCCTCTAGAACTGAAGGTGCAAAGTTTGGTACTTTCCTAATCAAGTTAGATTTTCCAGGACTGGCAAGTGACACTTAAGACTGTAGCTTTTGGAATCCTAGTAACAACATCTTCAATGATTTGCATTGGGTTCATTATTTAAGTCTCTTGGGTCAATGCATCTACAGTACGTATGCAGTGTTCCATTCAGTTTGACGGTCATAACCAACTTTTTGTAACAACCATTTGCTTGGAAAAATCACAATTCAAAGCAGTTAACTATTCAATTGAAGAGTTTGTCTTGACACTTTAGCTGACATGTATATGTTTTTGGCTGGCAAATGTCCAAAAAACTGACCATGCATACATCAAAACAAACAACAAGCTCAAGTTAAGTTCACTAAATCTTGAAAAAATCTAAACACTTACTAGTAGGATTAACAGTTCAAACTTCTTTAGCAAGATGCTCCCACTCCTCTTTGGTTGCTAGCAGGTGGTGGTGTAAAACAATATTTAATCAATGCTTCTCAACACGTGTTCACACAAAACTATTTACAGCACACTGACTCTTATTCATACACAAATACTACTAAGAAATTCATAGTCAATATTACAATAATCATTGATAAGTTAGTGTTACTACATTCACCCCTTCCAGTTAAAGCTTGACCACAAGTTTATGGTCTGTAGTAGTCTGGTGGTCTTCAGTGGCGTTGAGGATAACGGGAAGTCTCGGTTTGCTGAGCTGATGGAAGAATCACGTGGTCTATTGAAGGGGGTGGCCATTCAGGAATCTCGTGATTGATCTCAGTATCATCAATAACAACATGTTGAGTACCTGGAACAGAATGGGATAATTATCCAATCAGAATCTGTGGAAGCCCATATGTAAGCTGTTTGGTCTGGAATGGGGATAGCATCAGCCCATTTGGTGAAGTAGTCTTGGATTACCAGTAGATAACGGTTATTGTTTGTTAATAATGGCACTTTTAAGATATCAATGGCTACCATTTGCCATGGCTGTCCAATAGGAATGTTTTGTAGTGGTGCTGGTTGTGGCATAGTGAGCTTAGACTGTTGGCAAATAGAACACTGTCTACAATACTCATCTGGCCAGAAGGCAGGCGATTAAGAGTCTTTTCCACACCTAAGTGACCTGCAGTAGGAGCATCATGATGACGACTAATTACATCTTGTTGGAGATCATGTGGTAATACAGGTACTGTGACTGACTGATGCATAGGGTTAGGTGAGTACTGGCGACAGAGTACACCATCCACTACTTTAAGTTGGTGCCAAAGTTATTTCCATCTGTAGAAAGGAGCTTTGTTCCACATTGGAGCTTGTGGGGTATCTGTTAATTTCAAATGAGCTCGGAGAACTGTAGATAAATTATTATCCTTAGATTGACCACTGCGGAGTTCTTTGTGGGAATAGTGAGGTAAGCTTATGGTGACAGCACGAGGTTTTGAGGAAAGACGAGAGAGACAATCAGCATTACTGTTGTTATGATACACAATTTTGAAATCATACTCTTGGATAACTAGGGACCAACGACATAACATACCCTCCATTCTTGTGCTGATAGCCACTGTATGGGAGCATGATCTGTATACAATTTAAATGGTCGGCCTAGTAAGTAGTGGCAAAATTGTTTTAGTGCATAGACAATGGCTAAACATTCACATTGAATGACGCTATAATTACACTCTGAGCTGGTGAGAGACCGACTGGCATCAGTGATAGGATGTCCTTGCTGCTCCAAAACAGCCCTTAATCCTATTGCACTGGCATCTGTTTGAAGCACAAATTCCGAAGAAATTGTACTAAATGAAGGGTAAGCAAGTACTGGTGCATTAGTCAAGTATTGCGTGAGAGAATTGAAAGCATTATTGCAGTCTGGGTTCCATGCAAAGGTTACATGAGTCTTTTTGAGAAAATACAATGGAGCAGCAACATTGGAGAAGTGTGGGATATATTGCTTATAGTATGATGCCAATCCAAGAAACTGATGCACTTTAGTTACATTGGTTGAGGTTGGCCACTCTACAACTACATTTACCTTCTTGGGATCAGGTGACATTCCACTAGATGAAAATGTATGTCCTAGGTATGGTACACTTGACATACCCTATATGACATTTTTCACCCCTCAAGGTTAGTCCTGCACTCAGTAACCTCTTGAATACTATATCAAGATGGTTCCTATGCGCTTCTTCAGTCTCAGAATGAAGCAAAATGTCATCCAAGTAAATTGTACCAAATGAGAGACCCTGTAGAGTTTTATCCATGAGGCACAGGAATGAACTAGGAGCACCTGAAAGCCCAAATGGAATTCTGTAAAACTCATAAAGTCCCATTCCAGGCCTGGACAAAAGGCAGTCTTTTCACGGTCTACTGGATTGACTGGCAGCTGCCAATGCCCACTATGAGGATCAAGTGTAGAAAACACTGTTGACCCAGCAAGTTGGTCTTTTACTTCAGTGTACAATATAAGGGAAAATTATTGCTCGGACAGAATGGCCAATCAAAAGTAAATTTGATTGGCCATTTCTGAAATTGCATGGCCATAAGATAGAAGTGTACTATCCTAGTGTGTGAAGCATACCCTGCAGTGCGAAGCACAAGCCTTCTAGGGGGTCTGGGGGCATGCCCCCCCCCCCCCCCCCCCCCCTCCCAGGAAATTTTTGAAAAAGGATCACTCTGAGATTGAATCTGAGACCACTTTCAGCTACTTATCACTGAACTTTATGCACATGCATTTTACAGAGAATTAATTGTTTATTAGTAATACATGTACAAAATTTGTGTTGCTACATACATATTTTACAAAAAAAAACTATGAATCAATGTATTGTACAGCCAGTTTGTAGACTTAGCTAGGCTAAATGCTTTGTTACAAGTGGTGTTGAGCCAGTACAGATTGAATTATCAACTAGCTATTGCTAAAGTTTCTCTTGTGAATAGCAATAGATCAAAACTTACTCTCAAACTTTCCGTGTGCAGAACACTTTTATCACGTGACTTTCATTCCACTCTTCAGCCACTGATTATAACCACGAAATGGCCATCTTATACTTAATATCGTACCTCCACTTCGCAAACATTACTTTCTTTTCTTCTCTTGGAAGGCGCCACTCGTGTAGTCAGTGTAGTGATCGCTTCTTCACAACATCGATAGTAACCCACAATCGATAATTTGGGTAAATACGAGGTGCAGTGCTCTAGCTTACACGTGCGCATCGAGTCGATGCTTCGACGGGATCGAGACTTCACGTAGTGATTAAATAGCTTCGGTAAGGAAAGTTAACGATACGACAATAATAATAACTATAATAATACATGTTATAAAGGCTAATAATAAAGAATTACAGTTGTAAAAAAATTTGATCGGCACAAATGGCCGACCAACGGCTACATTGATCGGTCAACAGCATCACTTGGTCGGAAAATGGCCGAGGGCCGACCGTTATATTGTACTCTGTACTTCGTCAGGAAGGGGGGGTAATGGGTAGGAATCCTTAGTAGTATGTTTATTTAGTTCCCTGTAATCAATACATATTCTAAGTTGCCTAGACTTTTTGGGGACAAAAACAGCTAGTGCCATCCAGGGACTCTTACTTTGTCGAATAATTCCCTCATCTAACATAGTCTTAAGTTGCTGGCAAACCTCAGTGTGGTAATGAGTAGGGATCTGTCTAGTTGGTAAACTATACTAACTTCACCGCGTTTTCCATTGTGGGGATATAATGCCATGCATCTTCAGTGTACCCAGGTCTAGAACTGAACAGCTCATGGTATTTTTCTATGAGATTAAGGAGCAAACATGTTGGTAGTTTGATGGGGCACCATAAGTAGGGATGGCACAGTCATCTGTTTCCCTTATGAATTTTGGGAATTGACTTCTTGCAAGGAAACAGGGATTTTACACAAAATCCAGTAGCAGTTACTAACCGGCCACTCCAAAGAACTGCTCTGACAGTGGATAGTATGGCAATAGCCCAAGTGGTCCCAATATTTGAAGCATCTCAGAACTTAACTTTTCAAACATGCCCCATACCCACAAGAATCAGGGGTTGATATCATCCTCTGCCTTGTCTAATGTTGTTACTTCACCTGAAGCTCTTAGTTGTCGCGAGATTGGTTCAGGAATTCCTGCTAGAAACTGATGCAGCAACAGAGGCTCTCTTGATGCTTGAGCCATACCCAGAATAGCGTGTGTTAGCAGTTTCCTCAAATCGTGTGCATATGGTGTGATGGCTTCATCTGGTTGAAGTCTTTTCTGACTAGTGACACAAAGGTCATGGGCATCATTGCCTTTTCCAGTGCTGTCTTAACTTGAGTGTGATCGTCTTGTTGTTCAGTAGTCAGTGTTCTATCCAGACTGCCAATGCTTCGCCTTCAAGTGGCGTTGGTAATTTCTTGCTGCGCCCCATCCGTTTGCACGCCAGCAGATCTCGAATCACTGAAGCCACTCTTTTACATTGCCACTTGCAAACGGCTTGGGAAGACTAATGTGACCTTCTGCCATCATCTGGTACCAGTATAAAACAATATTCAATCAATGCTTCTAAACATGTGCTCATACAAAACTCTATTTACAGCATACTGACTCTCTTATTTCGTACACAAACATTACTAAAAAATACATAGTCAATTACAATGATAATATAATTTAGTGTTACTACAGTGGCTTGGAGGTAATTATCCCTTACCATGTGCTATTTAAGGCCTAAAATCAGACTGTTCTATTGAACCTCTGACCTCTGTGGCTGCCACCTTCAACTGGAGTTTTGTGAAAGTTTATCTAAGAATGAAACCTTGATTTTGTTTTGCTAATAATTGCTACCCCAAGAGTTTCGTTTGTCGTATGAGCACTGTGAATTGGGTGCTGTAAAATGTGTGAAAAAGTTGTGGATGTGAAGACAGTGGATAGTTCCTGTTTAAGCACTACACCAGTTCATCTTAATATTTGCATGTGGTGAGCGCTTCATCAAACTGTACATGTTGCTCCTGGCAGCCTTCATGGTATTGCTGGTGCTTCCAGCTGTCTGTGCATCACTTGACAGCCAGTGCTGGGGGTGGTGGCAAGTACATTCTAGCCTAGAGAAAAACACACATAAACTGTAGTGCAAGTAAACAAAGCTGTATTTGTGGAGGCAGTCTATGAAGATTCATTCATGTGCTTCTGGTCACATAGCAACAGACTTATGCTACATAGAGCTGTGTGTACATTAGTAGGTTGCTTTGTTAGGGTGGTTTACAAAGTACATGTTCTCTTGACAGACCATGTTGACCAAGTTGATGTCATTCTTTAAGTCAGCAGAGGACACTCCACAAGTTGATACTCACTGGTTCTCAGAGAGTGGTATTATTGACATGTTTGTCATGCTCGGCCCTAGTCCACGTAGTGTCTTCCGTCAGTACTCCCGATTGGCTGGATCCACCATGTTACCACCCGTAAGTGTGTATGTGTCTCCTTGAAATAATGGTATAGTCATTGCTTAATTACATTGCAATAACCACATACACTTTTTATATTACCTATATTGTGTAATTGATTTAAATTTAGTGTGTGTATTTGGAGAAATTCAGTCACATACCATTTCCCCCTTCTATTTGCAGCTGTTTTCAATAGCGTACCATCAATCACGATGGAACTACAATGACCAAGAAGATGTGAACAAGTGAGACCATCACCACCCACTACTGTACTAAGTGTGTGTATTGATGTGTGTTGTAGTGTTAATGCTGGATTTGATCAATATGACTTTCCTATGGATGTCATATGGTTGGATATTGAACACACTGATGGGAAAAAGTTAGTTAAGATTGTTGCATGCCTTTAAAATATGTAATAGAGTTAAAATACTGTATGTTGTAATAGAGTTTTAAGCATTCTATTTTTAAATTTAGAGTATTAGTAGTTATCTATATTGGTGGATGGTTAATTTTATGGGTGAACGGGTTGAACATTATTCATAGGACATTTATAGTCACCACCTGATCACTGGTCTGGGCTGTAATTTAATGTGCCAGATTAATAAATGCCTTTCCAATAACTATGCATATGAAAGTCTGTGCCCTTGTTTATCTCATATTATTCTTTGTGTGTTTAGATATTTCACTTGGGATAGTGGTAAATTTCCTGCTTCAATTGACATGATAAATGGAGTGGCAGCAAAAGGAAGAAAGGTCAGGATACCTTGTTAGTGTGGACTGTGTTGTTCATTTGGGCCACCCAGTGGTCAAACTAGTTGCCAAAACCATCTGACCAGTACATTTATTGATGATATTGCTATTGAAGCAAAGGGCTTGGATCGGAGGCAGTTGCTTTAGCTGATAACAAGCATACTCCTTTTCACTTAAGATATTGCCAGCTGGTTGAAATGCTCTAATAGAGCAGTCACTGTCTGGTTGGTGTCATGTGGTTTATTTGGATTGCCAATTAGAAATATCAGGGGAGGATCCCGTCATACAATATGGTAGTACTGCATAGTAGGGATCATGGTGGTTTGCTACCTCACTTTTCCTTCATGCCACCTTGGAAGTATTGGTTAAGCATAATTAAGTGACCCAACAAGTATTTAAGCCTAGCAACTACAGGTATCTGATGCCTTTAGCCAAGTATATGGTTAAGGCTACGTATGGGCTTGAATTCTTCACTGTACAACTTTGCTTTGTCCTAGACACATCAACTACAATTCATGCATCATGGACTTATCTTTGTGTCCCATTTCTTTCTCCACTGCCATGTAGGTTTGTTGTAACATATTGTGGTTTCAGTGCTGGCTATCATAAGAACCATCTGTAATTTCCGTAGTTACGAAAGCAGAGGCACTTAATGCACTGTTATTTGCTTATAACAGGTGGAACATACATGTACCTAAACACAAAGTGGAATGGGCATATAGGAACACATATTCGGTCACTCAATTATTTCTTATAATGTGTCTCTAGCACCATTCTTTCCTTTGATGTGGTATGCAATGTGGTTTGCCAGTAATGAACTGTGTTGCAGTATTACAAACAAAAAGTATAAGAAATTGTATTTGAGTAGGGATCATAGAATGGAGCAAGGGAGGTCATCTACACCTGCAGCTATACTAGTGGACATTTAATCCCTAATTCAGTCATAGCTACAGGCTGTACAGTATGTGATTGAAGCATGAACTAAATGTCCACTAGTATAGCTGCAGTTGTAGATGACCTCCCTTGTTTCATTGCATTTTCATTTCTATGATTCCTGCTCAAATCAAATGCAAACTTTCTACGTAAATTCTGCTCTACAAACAATCCATAGACATATATAAATTGTAGGAGCCAGACAAAAACATTCCTTGTTCCTTATATTATATTGTCTTCTACAAACCTGTAAGTTTGTGTTTGTCTGTTGTCTCTGCAGTCATGTGGACAAAAAGTTTTTTACAAAGTTTTTTTTTGTTAAAAGCAACCAACAAAATAAAGACCACATAAATGTTCGTAAAAAAGTCAGATGGGTATAAGCTTTGCAGTAAGGTGATTTGTTCAGTCTGGCATGAAACAACTGGTGTGTGTAACCTGTATATGCTTTGCCAAAATGATTAGCAGCCACAAACTACACTGTTACTAGGATTAGCAAAGTTATATGGAGTGTGCTGGAACTTCACACATATGTGAGGTGTAGAGCATCTTTGGAGTTTGGTAAAAGAATTTCTGGTTAATAAAATGGCTAAATTAAATGGCTATTTACTTACTGTGGTCAAGAGTTCATAATATTTGTATTATGAACTCTTGTTATGATGAACTGCTTTTTTTTTTTAAATTAATTTCAGTTATGAAATTAAAATGACTACAAATTAAGCTCAAGCAACCAAACATTTTACTACTTGTGGTTGTTTACTTGCTTTGGACACTAAACCATGTAGGACCACCTACAAACTATACTAAGGTTCAGGCGAGGTCATTAAGTACACCTTAGCTTGTGTTTGAGACTTATAGAAATGGGCACTATGACGAGGTGGTCTTATTAAAGAGGTGGCTGAAGTTCCACTGCACTAATATTGACATATAATCTCAAAGCAATTATTACAATCACCTTGTTTACTTCAGATGATTACAATTATTGACCCTCATATTAAGAGAGAGAGTAACTATCGTATCCACCAAGAAGCAGAGGCTCAGGAGCTCTACGTCAAGAAGGCAGACAAGACAAGCATCTATGAAGGATGGTGTTGGCCTGGCAGTTCCTCATGGATTGACTTCACTAACCCTGACATCAGGAAATGGTGGGCCGAGCAATTTGCCCTTGACAAGTATCAGGTACTGAATAAGAATCTGTATGCATACATGTGCGTGTGTTGTGTTGTGTATGTATAAGTCTTGCATGATCATGTTACACAGGTAATATGAACATCATCTGGACACTTGGTATAGTATCCCTTAGCATGTGCACGTAAACTAGACCTCTGATAATCAAGACACTCTCGAGATGTCCATAATACACAGGTTTTGCTGTAAATGTCGTCCAACAAAAATGTGTGAGAACACATGGTTATTAGAGTTCAGACACCATAGTAATCTTGGTGTCAAGATATATAAGTGGGGGCTCCACTTACATGTATACACCATAACACAATTCAATAATGGTGCAATATCCTTAATGAAATGTGTTACAACTAGTTACATCCCATGTCATGGGAATTTACACATGTTGAAATGTCATGAGATAGTTGTACTAGGTATTTATGGAAGAGGACCAAATTTGCACAACACATTGTGTGCTAATCCACATATGGATCACACAAGTCAGGGTTTGTTCTTCTTAATGATTTCAAGTTGTAAAGTGAACTATTATGGATATTGCATATGTGTTATCCAAATTACCGTCATTCACATGAGGTCTCACAACATTTTAGTGGTCCCAGTATATTAGTGGTCCCAGTATATTAGTGGTACAGTACAGTATAGTATGGTGGAAGGATATACTATCTGGGCTGGGACGGCCCATAACACAATGTCGCTTTCCATGTGAGCAGTCCTATCAGCTCTCACTTTGTATGCAGATTTTTGTAGGTAAACTAATCATGTTATGTGTATCCATAGGGTTCTACATTGGATCTCTTCACATGGAATGATATGAATGAGGTGAGATCAAATGTACTGTATGTCTGTAATGTCTCTATTTTAACAGCCGTCTGTGTTCAATGGTCCAGAGATCTCCATGCACAAAGATGCTACTCATTATGGTGGCTGGGAACACAGAGATGTGCACAACATCTATGGAATGTTTCAGGTTTGTTTGTACAGTGTCAGGGCCGCCCACAGGGGGGGGGGGGGGGGGGGCAACTGGGGCATTTTGCCCCGGGCCCCATGGAGGGCCCCCTGAATACCTGTTTAAAAGATTGATATACTCTAATAGAGCAGTCAGATCTAAATACTCTAATAGAGCAGTCCATTTTTTAAAATTTTTTTTTGGTCTTCAACTTACAGCTTGGGTAAAGGTGTGATTCAGAATGGAAACCTCCTTGCCTCTGGGGCCCCACTTTAACTCTTTGCCCTGGGCCCCTTAATTTCTCTGGGCGGCCCTGTACAGTGTTTCATAGTTGTCACACTCAATTCGGGTATACTAGAATAAGGTTTCCTTCTTCATGGTGTTCTAAATGTATACCAGTACTTACCTTGTATCTTTGTGAAAACCATCCAATTCCTTCTAGTGTAATAGTAAATTGCATGTTCCTGACTTCTAATTAATGCCCAGTTGTATTTTTCATTGTTTTACTCATTATCTAGAGGAGGTCATAGTTCTGTGATGTATATATTGTATTAATGCTCTTGTATACCAATTCTCAGTATGAAATATGTGCATTAATTTGTACATTTGTGAGTGTTGAATTAGAGTAAGTACTTTTAGCGCTTTTGTAGTGTTTGCCATTAGGTTAAAAACATTGTGAATGTTATTTGGTAATGCCTTTTCTTACAAATCCGCACAAAGCAAATTTTGTGTTGTAGCAACTTTAAAATGAGTTGTTTGTTTAGCCTCAAGCAACTTGTGAAGGCCAAGTAATGAGAAGTGGTGGGAAGGAGCGTCCTTTTGTCCTGTCTCGTGCGTTCTTTGCTGGCTCACAGCGTTATGGAGCCATCTGGACTGGGGATAACACAGCAACATGGGACCACCTCAAAATCTCCATACCAATGATCTTGTCCATAAATGTGGCTGGTCTGCCTTTTGCTGGAGGTAATAATTATAGAAAATTACAGTATATTACATGTGTGTATGCTTATTACTTGGGCATTTCATATTTGCTGGCTATGTAATTGTGCAATTATAAGCTATTAATTTTTGGTAGGTGAATACTGAATAGATTATACAGTTATTGTCATTTGTGCAATGTGTAGTCATACGATTCATAGTTACCTTTTGTTTCTTTAAACAATGTTTGTGTGTAGTGTTTGTAGGGATGGGGGTATATCCTGGACCTACAGTAAATACCCCTCATTTCTTGGCAATAGAAGCAGATCTGATAGAATTTCACTGTTAGGATATTTCAGTTTGTTTGGGAAATTTTTTACCTACTAACATTTTCAGGTTATAATTTTATTACTCAATTTGTTGTGTTGCAATATTGAATACACTTGACCATATCTGCTGCTGTAGCTGATGTTGGAGGATTTTTCCAGAACCCAGAAGTCGACCTGTTGGTACGCTGGTACCAAGCTGGTGCCTTCTACCCATTCTTCCGGGCACACGCTCATGTTGATACCAAACGACGAGAGCCATGGTTGTATGATGATGACAAATTAGCAATCATGAGAGATGCTGTTCGTATGAGGTACCAACTGCTACCTTTGTGGTACACTGTCTTCTGGGAGAGCTCAGTGACTGGAGCACCAGTAGTGAGGTGAGTATACTGTCCTGGAGTTTTGTAAGTATAGTGGAACCCCCTCTATATTGGAAACTTTAGAACTAAGACCTTTTTGCTGTGATATAGAGATTTTCCTCTTTCAGAGGTAAAAGAATGTATTGACCAGACAAGAAGGTTTTTCTATTGTGTCCTTAATTAAGAGTTTGTTGAGAGATTCCATTTTATGGTGCTGTAATTGTTGTGGACCTTTGTTATAAGACTTTGACATGTCCTGCAGGACTAGTCTTGCCCCAGGTGGATTTGCTTACACTGACTCTTGTTCTTTGGTGTACAGCTGCTCCACTGGCAGTGAGCTTTACTTTTACTAGTGGGGTATTGCAATTATACAATATCATGATTCTGATGTGTGTCATGCATGGCTAAAAGTTTGATACCGACACCACTACATGGTAATGAATGTCACCAGATAATAACAGTGTGGACGTACACTTATACATACTTGAGTTGCAATATCCACTGTTATAGAGGATTTGAATGCTAAAAGTACAGTGTCACGAGTTATAAAAACACTCAACAACCATTGTTACATAGTCTGACATAAAGTTATAAGCTATCGTAATATTTAGATTAGTTATGAACATTAATAACACTTTGTCCACTAGTTTATAACAAGTGACTAACCTAGTGAGCCTATGCCGTTCTACACTAAACCATTGAGAATGGCTGTAGTCTTCACTCCCGAGCACACAAATGGGATTTTGTAGTTTTTACGTCATACTGCATTTTGTGTACAATCCCTCTATTGCCCAGCGCTCTGTAATGGAATTTTAAAATGAAAAGCACATATGTGCTGTGTGTTCTGTTTTTGTGTCAAACACACTACTGATCATGTATGTAATAAATGTGATTTTTGATATGCCCTCCTTTTAGAAACGATACATTCTTGTTGATTTCAGTTCATTAATGTTTTTCCTACTATTATATAATTAGTCATGAATCATCATCACCAATCCCCTTGTATTTCCCCGGTAGTTGTCTGCTTGGTTTCTGTTTTTATTTGTTGTCATCATATAGTGTTGGTATATTCTACTAAAACAATTTCAATGTACATCTTTGTACACCTGTGTGCGTGCATGTGTGCTTATTTTCTGACTGTTGTCCTTTACTATAGACCCTTATGGGTGGAGTATCCCAAGGACCAGAACACATACCCAATGGAGGACCAATTCTTGTTGGGTAAGTATACACACTCAGTGTGATAACAGTAAATGCTACTTTCTCACTGACTTCACAGGAAACAGCTTGTTAGTGAAGCCAGTGACAGAGCAGCACACCAGTTCTGTGAATGTCTACATGCCTGGCACAAATGCCGTAAGTTGTGTGTAACCTGTGGGACTTGGAAACAGTTCCAAATAAAATACACCTTGTACAGCCTTCAGCATAGTCTCATCCCCAGCTGCATGTATGTACTTAAATTGGTACACACTTTCTGAGTCAAGAAGTTTGGCCAGTGTCACCAGGTGCATAGGTAGCTGAAGACGAGACTACCTTCAACTCCAACTAAAAGCTGTACGCAATTTTACTGCATGTTGTATTGGTTGTTAGGAAATGGACTTATAGAGTCTGCTGTTACTATATGTCATGTAGGTTTGGTATGATGTACAAACATATGAGGCGTATCCTGGTTATCGCTGGGCTAGTATTGCTACTCCGTTAAGCAAGGTGGGTACACTTTATGTACAGCTGTATGCTCACAGTACACACATACACGCACATATATACATATGTACATGTACACATTATTTCTCTTAGATACCAGTGTTCCAAAGAGGAGGTAGCATTGTTCCAAAGAAGATGAGAGTCAGGAGAGCATCCTCTTTAATGGTCAATGACCCATACACTCTAGTGGTAGCTCTGGACAACAAGGTAGTGTGACTGCAATAGTAACATCACTTACTCATTCAGAGTATGATGTGCCTTGGTTATGGGTCAGTGGACAGTTTGATTCACACAACCTTATCTTTGTATGAATCTTCAATCACCATAAATAATGAAACAATTCTCATAGCATGTATTGCTTCAAGTTATTGGTGTTGCGCCCAGGCATGAACTTCCAAGACCAATGAGCTGTGTATAGTTTGATGACATCCACCATTAATGGTGTAGAGTTAGGACAGAGTAGGGGTAACGTAACATGTGTTACATGATAATATTATTTTTGCAGTAACAAAGAAATAAGTGTATGACTAGTAGTACTGATGGTAGTAAGAAATTTTGTATGTCATACTTGTGGAATGACCTTGTACAGTACTTAATGTGGATACTGCGTACTAAGACAACAGTTTCTAAGAGACCAAGTCAGTGCCAGCATTCCTAGCTTGCCACTGCCTTCTCCAAGCGATAGATCATAACTTGTAAAGGTTCCTGAAGTCTCACTGTCATGAACTGATAGGAACCTACGTGTCAAAGATTCCTGAGGCTTCCCAGTATAAATGTCATATGTGGCTTTGACATTTTCTGACCCCACAACGTCTTGGTTACCTCCCTCCTTAGTTCCTGCCCAAAAGCATGCTATGAAAAATGTTGATGCTATACTGTATATAAAATAATCAGCATTGGTTTTCCTCAGCTTCATCTTCTGATTTATCCGAATGTAGAATGTTGTTGATTATTTATGACGCCTTGTGTACATTACTTGGCAGCATACCCAGCTCCTGAAGTAATTATTCAGACAGCTATGTCAGGTTGTTGAAAGTCTTGAAACTCCACAAGCTCTCTACTCTCAGTGTGAGGTTCTCTCGGCTTATGTATTTCTGGTCTTCCCACCATACCCATACTATGGGGAAGATGATGATAGATAATGCCTGGCTGCACTTCAACACTCTCTAAATTGACACATTCCACGGTTCAACTAAAGGGTCGCTTACTGGCTGGATCACATCAGTGGGGCTTACACTCTCTGCACAATATGGGTGGGTTGAGAGCATTGCTCGGATTCCTTAGCCAACTTATCATATTGCTGCATCTGCTGGCCTTGGGCTCTCTTAATCTGTTGTGGAAGACTCCGTGCTCTCTCAAATCACTAAATAATTTCCTGGCAAAGTATATTTCTACTACTGCCGATTGGCTGATAGTAGTTGGGACCCATGGGTTCCTTCCATACATTAAGGAAAATGGTGTCTCCCCAGTGGACACATGAGGAGCTGTTTGTTATGCGAACAGAATTGGACCCAATAACTTGTCCCAATCTTAACCACCTTTAACTACTACTTTAACAAGTGAAATCATTATTTTCTACCAATGGTAACTATACCTTTCATAAAAAGGGTACGGCATAAATGGAAAATGTTGCAGTAGGTTTGCCATCTTACTCAACATGTGTTTGAGTGTTCGGTTCAGTCGTTTGACTAGCCCATCGATCTGTGGGTGGCCACCTGATTTGGGCAATTGTTTCGTTCTCATCACCTGTGCAGTCTCCTGAATTACATTAGACAAAAACTCTGCTACACAGTCATGTATGATCCAACATTGTACTCCTTGTCTCCAGATGACATTCGCAAAACACTTTGCTACAGTAGTAACATTATGATCTGCCACAGCATATGCCTCTGACCACTTGGTCAGGTAATTCTGAATAGTGATCACCACTCTTACTTGCACAAGTCTGTGTGAAATAAATGGTAACACTATTGCCTGGTGATTGGTATAAACTGTAACCTTGTTCCCCAGTAGGTACACTTCAAAATGTTCTACTGCTTTTCACAAGTGCAGCTTCCTCCAGCTCTACTGATGCATATTAGCAACTAGCATACAGTAGGTGATTGGATAATGTTTCTTGTCATCACCAACAATGCCCCAAATCCTCTGGCACTAGCATCTGTGGATAGCTTATCTATCTCTGGTGGTCTCAACATCAGAGCAGTGCAGCTTTTTCTCTTTGAAAGCCTCCTCACATTCTTGCATCCAGTCTACCTTGACAAGCCCCTTCCTGGTGAGGGCTGTCAGTAGTTGCCAGGCCAAGGAAGCTCTTCACTTCCTTCACAGTTCTTGTCCTTATGGCTCTTGTATTTCTGTCATTCAGGTGTACTTCTTTGGAAGTTAGGATGTGTTCAAGGTACTCTACTTCATGCTGTGCAAGCTTACATTTCTGTGACTTCAATTGCAAGTTAGCTTCTCCATATTGTCTAAGTACCTTCCCAATGTGCTCCACATGCTGTGTAACAGACTTAGACACTACCAACAACAGGTCATAAAATTCCACTCCTTACCAGCTCATCAGATGCTGGAAGGTTGCCAGAGCGTTGCTCAGACCAAAAGGTATTCTCCAGTACTGTAACAGTCCCATGTAGTATTCTGGGCATGGATTCTTCTGCCACCTTGACTTTCTTCATGAGGTCCAAACAAGTAAAGTACCTGCCCTTGCACTCTCCTACTCTGTCAATTAGCTCATCGATTGTGGGCATTGGGTACTTGTCTGGTACAGTGAGCTTGTTGATTCCACTATAGCCCACACACACTCGAAGTCTTCCGTCCTCAGGACAAGTCCAGATGCATAAAAGCTATTTGATTGTTTTAACTGATCAACCTCCCTCCAGTTCCTTACACAGTGCATAAGATAGTCTCCTGGGTTCTGTGGCAATTGGAGTGTTGTCTGTCAACTTCACTTCATGTTTCATCCTCCCAATTCCTTAAGCTATGATGGTTAGCTAATATGGCTCCTGCTAGTGCAGCTCTGTCCTAGCTGCTCACCAATTATTAGTTGTTCCTCTAACTGGTCCCTTTTCTGGCTGGCATCACTATCACTCAGTGTGGCTACGTGGGACACTGATCTTCCCACTTGGGTCCTCTCACCCAACTTGTTATACAGGTTCTGAGCTACCCACAATAATACCCTTCTGAATCATCACTGACTGTCCAGCCCAGTTAGTGACAGATAATGGGAATGACTGCTCTCTAGTCCACAACTCATTTGAAAACTTGGCTTGTATAATAAACTTGTGTAGGAGTTCTTGCATTGACCCATCAGTGGTAATTTCTTTTACCTCCTTCAGAGTTTTTTCAACTGGAACCTTGTCCCACAAGATTGAATCTAGCACCTCATTAGTTTGCTTGAGAGGAGCCTACGCTGGTACTCCCTCATGGCATTAAGCAGTCCTTGAACCAACCCAAACTGCTCATATTGTAGTTCATGGCAGCATTGTTAAGCTGTCCTTGGATCAAGATGGATGCCATATTGGCCACAGTATATCTCAGGTATCTTGCCCAGTCAGTCTAGTTTTCTGCTAACATTGTCTGTTCCCAGGTAGTCCTGCCAGGAACTAGGAAAACCATCTAGCCCACTTATGATCATCCCAGCCAGTCTTCTGTAGCCTCTACATAATCTTGCAGCCAGACTTTGAAGTTGTCTTTTGCTTGCCTGCCACTGAACTTGTCTACTCGACTAGTTAATGGGGAGGGTGAGGATCTGTCTTCCCTTGTGCTAGTGCTGGCAACCTCTGACGTGGATAACTTGGGAGACATTCAACAGATTCTTTACTCAAGTTATAACGTAACACTGAGGGTAGGCGTTGCCATGCTCTCTTAACCTGAGTTGGCCTTATTATCAACAAGGTTGACCTTTTTATCAACTGACCCAACAGGCACACTGACCTTGCCATCACCATCTAACACCCTCGTAGTCATTTGCCATAAACGTTCCTCATCATACTCTATCTAACCTTTTCTGGAGTTGATCTTTCTCTGCCCTCAAGGTTCTCCCCATTATCCGCTACACACACACTTGTCAGCCACTCGGATGTTAAGTCCTCACAATCTGACTCACATGGAGCCTAATGTACGGCACCTGGAATACATGTACAAAATATTCTTACTACTTGACTTCATCAGGGCTTGTGATATAATTCTTGATCCGCTCGACCACACTCTCTGACACATGCTCCCATGCGTTGCATTGTATGGCTTGGTGCTCTGATGTAACTTTGTAATAGTCAATACAAGAATTCTTGTTTTTCTATCCTCAAGTCTTATGGCGTGAGCAGAGTTAACTGTAATCACTAGCTCTGTCACTTACCTTGGAGGGACCTCCAAGTTGTAGAATGGTGCACTGGTTAAACACACTATATATATATATATTTGGCCTTAGCAATAAGTACGAATTTAATCACAAAATGTTGATGATTTAATCCCTAAAAGTATAGTAGTAAAGTTAGTCAGTCATGTTTGTACTTCTCTTGGTGACGTTGGTGTCTTCTGTTCACATGACCTCCATCCCCTCCTCCATATTGCTGCCACTGGTGCCATGGTCTTACAATAGGATTGTAATTTAGGAAATTTTGTAAGTGTGGAATCTGGCATGTATATTCTAGCTTTTTTTCTGAACAAAGTGAAATATTTTGACAAAGTGTGTAATATTTGATAATTTGTTATACTTAGTCACATTGGTTCACTGGTGGTTCTCACTGTTAGGGTAAAGCTAAAGGACAATTGTACTCTGATGATGGTCACTCATTGGATTACAAACAAGGCCAGTATCTTGTCAGGGACTTCCAATTTGCTAACAAGAAGCTAACCAGCAGGTGTGTATGTGTTTGTATCTACTAACCATTGACTGTGTTGTGTAATGTATTATATTCTTATATTTTCAGTTCGGGTGATCCTAATGGCATCTACAAGACGAAGGAGTGGTTGGAGAGAGTCATTGTCATTGGAATGAATGTATCACCTGCCTCAATCACCATTTCTTCAGGTACTCATGACTCATTGTGTTTTGTTATTCATACACTTATATATGTATCTTTATGTAGATGAAGGTGAGAAAAACCTCAGGTTCAAGTACGATGCCCCCAAGAAGGTTGTGGAAGTGAAGAAGCCTGGACTAAATATCAGCAAAGATTTCGTTATCACTTTTAGTTAGATGTATTACTAAATTAGAATAGGAACAATTAATAAAATCTCTTCCTAAACCATTTCACATACATTCATGACAGCATTAGTTCAATTGTCATCTGAATCACCGTCATCATCACTGACTTTTCTTTTTCTGTGTGTTAACTTAAAATCAATAGCAGCATAGTTGGTCGCTGCTGTGATAGGTTCAGTGTTTTGTCCCTTAGCTATGCTGTCACTTTCAGGGTTACCCATACCTCCCATCTTTGCACTATTGTCTATTTCACTCATGAAA
Organism: Dysidea avara; assembly: GCF_963678975.1. Taxonomy (NCBI): domain Eukaryota; kingdom Metazoa; phylum Porifera; class Demospongiae; order Dictyoceratida; family Dysideidae; genus Dysidea; species Dysidea avara. The sequence goes on from NC_089281.1 coordinate 12,711,490, forward strand.
TTTTTCAGACCCCTTGCTCTAGCCACTTGGTGGTCAATATCACTCAGAGGGTTCATCATGCTCTCTATCCCATTTTTTTTAGGAGCCACTTTGGTCTCAGAATTAATTTCACTCCTCATCATTTCTCTATTCAATTTGTGGTCAGCACCAATCTGAGGCTTAATATGACTCCACATGACAGTCCTGTTGTGAGCAGTGTCACTTTGAGGGCTGATCTCATCCCCCATCCTCTCTTGATCATCAGCCTGAGGGTTATTTCTTCTATAATAGTCAAGTTCAACCTGTAGAAAAAAATTAAAAGAGAATAAAGCAAATGTAACTTAGCCAATGCACAGATGATTTGCAGAGGTAATATTAAGCTAAATATTGCTTATACCCCGGTAGTGGTAATGCACCTATCTATATGTCACATCTGGGTGGTCCCCTGGGGAGTAGAGATAACTTTTAGAGATACAAATCCCCTGCTACATGAAGCACTGCATGCTGGATTTCTTATCCCTGTATCATATCAATGATTTTCAATACCTATGGTGGATGGTGAATGAAAATTCTCAAATAAATGTCTTAAAAGGCTTTTATACCTTTGTAGTTTGGAGAATTTGTAAGCGTTTTATTGGTGGCTATATATAGCTTGTCTTTTAGGCTCATACCCTATATTGCTATGTGCACTCAATACAAAGCATTCCACCTCAAGGAATGGACACGTTCTAGAGTTCTATTATATGCAGTTACACCTACAACACATAGTTTATTGTTGTGCATATTGCAAGCATGTTCCTCATTCAAACACCGGCTATAAGAAATAGATGCTGGGCTAACTTGTTCAAATGTCATTATTTGTAGAAAAATAAAGCACCCAGCAGGCTGTACATGGACAAGTGGTTCCACGTGGCATGCTTTTTCAAACATTTTTTGCTTAAAAATTGTACACACATGTTCCTCAGTTGCCCAACTCTTTCCTCTGACGTGACATTCACATCACATATCGACAATACAAAGGTTACTGTACAAATATTGACAGACATTTGTACCTGATGGCCATCTAAAGTGTGTAAAGCTGCCTCCATTGCCTTCTCTGCACCTGTCATGCTTTGCATCACCACAAATCCATAACCTTTAGATCTTCCGGTCTCCAAGTCCTAATTTTTATGCGTGTGATGTTGTTAAAAATGTCAACACTTACAATAACAACCCGAGTCTTCTCTACTACACCATACTTTTTGAAATAGTTCTTCAATGTATCTGTAAACAAAAAATCAACTGACACACATCTAGCCTGCATGGGTGATCCGCACATAAAATGTTTGCAACTAGCATAATACCTGTACATACAATAATATGTGGAGAACTTATGTACTTACTATGACAAGTAGTCCATCGCATTCCCAGTACTACCAATTTCCTTGATGATCGCACAGCGTTGAAAGAGTGAGCCGCACTCATCACATGCACACAGCTCGGGTTATATCGTGGAGAGTTTATCACTTCGCACTACTCAGCTCATTCGATCACCCCGTCACACGTTTCCAACTAATGATCACCATTCTAATTAAAGCGTACCATATACGCGTTACTTCGTTACCGTGCAATTTCCATGTTCAGACTGAGGAGATACAAGAAAGTTTTAGCTTTTTCTGCAGTTAGTGCGGCATCTCTGTGGCTATTAGAGCATTACAGTGAGGCTAATTCACTATGGTCGTCATTTAGAATTGTGAGGTTCGGGAGGGCTGCATCTGCCGTAAGTCACCTTCAAATCGCAGCATGACGTATATTCACAACACAGGCACTTAATGTTTGCATTGGATACCAATTTTCTCCAACCATTACTGATGGCAGCAGTGATAAAGAAAAAGCAACAAGATCAGAGGTGTGTACGTATATACATGGATTGTTGTTATCCAGTGACTGCGTACAATGTGATGGTTGCAGTTACACCATCAGTCGGCGATATGTCTAAGAGACATGTGTAGCAAGAATGGTGGACTGTTCATCAAAGCAGGACAAGTAGTAGCATCAATGGATTATTTATTTCCTCACGAATATGTTGAAGTGTTCAAAATATTCCACAGTGATGCACCACAGTCCTCCCTTCGACAGCTTAAGCAAGTCTTAGGCAAAGAACTTGGTCAAAATGTTGATGATATTATTGAGGAATTTGTACCCACCCCACTGGGTGCTGCATCATTAGCTCAGTGCCACAAAGTTTATTTGAAGGACGGAAGAACAGTGGCCATGAAGATACAACATCCAAATGTAAAGGCTACGTCTAGTGCTGATGTTAAGACGATTGAAGTATGGAAAATTATGCTACAGTAACTACTGTTTTTGTATGTCTCTTGATAGTTTTTGGTCTACTGTGCTTCATGGTTGTTTCCAAGTTTCCAGTTCAACTGGTTAGTGGAGGAAATCAAGCGCAACTTACCAAATGAGTTAGACTTCATATGTGAAGCTCAGAATATGGAGAAATTCTCTAAATTGTTTACACAGTTCCCTTTTATTAAGGTACAGTGAGGGTGCTTGTGTGTATGTATACCCTGGAGTGTGGACACCTTAGTAATGTATAAAATGCAGTGGAGTACAGAAGTTTGCAGAATCTTTGCTACAAAACTGTAAAGTGAGAACTGAAAAAAATTTCAGAAATTCCCTATACAAACACATCTAGGAATGCTTGCATAAATGCTGCTGACCTAGCCTTTGTCACATTGCTGAAACCACACTTCAAAGGTGCCTAAAATCTTTAAGTATTTGTCTGTGTTGCAATCATGGGAAAATAAGCCATGAAAAGAAGACTGGAATTATAATAGAGAAGCTTTGATAGGCACACCAGCCAGAAACCATTGGTTATTAAATGTTATAAAGAAGCATTGATAGTGGTGCACACAGGCTGGGTATCAGCAAGAGTTCATAATATTTGTATATACAAATATTATGAACTCTTTCTATCATGGTGTTGCTCATGGGATGTAATTCATGTATATTGTAGTGTTTATGTCAGTGCTGCTACTAACTGCTGTTGGTACTGAATGGGTGCAGGCAGACTGGTAACCTCTAGGACAGTAGCAGCACCCAAATCATCAGCTCAGTCCAAACCCTCCTGCAAAAAGAATGCTTGAGTGTACACTTGTTTTAATGCCCTGCTCTCGGCTTGCAAGGCTATTGCTAGGACACACCACTACACACACATTATTACTGCATGATTATACAATACACTAGAGCAGAACATGTTGAACTTGCAGGCTCCCACTGTACACTGGGACCTAACTACCAGGAGTGTCCTAACAATGGAGTTCTGTGAAGGAGGAAAGATTAATGACTTTCAATACATGAAGCAGAGAGGAATAGATTGCACAGAGGTGTGTACGGTTCTGCAGTATTCTCTTTTCAAATTCTGTACAGGTTTCGTGGAAGTTAGGAAGGCTATACAGCGAGATGATATTTGTTAATGGGTACATTCATTGTGACCCTCATCCTGGAAATGTCCTCATTAGAAAAGATGCAGACAGAGAAACTGAAATTATAATGCTTGACCATGGTCTCTATACTGTAAGTTTGACCCCATCATTTACTAGTGTCAATTTGACCTTGTATTATTCAGCAATTGACTGATGAGTTTCGACTTACCTACTGCAACCTCTGGCAAGGAATGTTGAAGGGGGACACTGAAGTAGTTAAACATAATTGTCAGCTGCTAAATGCTGGGAATCTCTATCCATTACTTGCTAGCATGGTGTGTGCACAAACATGGGACAGTATAGCAAATGCTGAACTTGATAAAGGTCCTCCTTCTTCAACTGAAGTAAGGAACTTGTGTGTGATTTGGAAATGATTGTCTTGTTTTATAGAAAGCTCACATCAAGAAATACGTAATTCAATACTCTAGTGAGATCACTCAATTATTGGCTACTGTTCCACGTGATTTATTGCTCATTTTCAAGACCAATGACCTAGTCCGCAGCGTGGAAAGATCACTTGGCACAAGACACAGTGCTACAGGCTTCATCACTATGTCGAAGTGTTGTGTTAGGGCAGTTGCTAATAACAGTATTAAACATAGCAATGGTCTACTCATGACAGTAACTGCTAAACTAAAAATGTATTACCAACTTTTAATACTACACTTGTATGAATTATGGCATAACTTCGTTTAAGAATTTAACGTTAACTTTTCAAAATGGGTAAGGAATACAATGGACAAAACCACTAAACGACACTATCTCAGCAGTCACAGGTGAGATTATAAGGGTAACACAGAAGTGTCAGATCGCTTCAATGTCGATATCATCTATGTTTTCTTCCTTTGCAGCTTCCTCTTGCACTATGATACCACCTCCGGAACCCTTCTGCTTGTCAGAATAAACAACCTAATTGTTGGGAGATTCACAGTAGTACTAGCAGTGTTTGTTTCTGTACCTTGACCTCATCTTCATCACTAGAGCTTTCTTCCTCAGCACTGCGTAGCCATTCTATAACTGGCGTTGCAATGCTACGTATCTTGGTGGCTAATTCAGCAGCTATTATTTGCTTCTTTGGCATCTATAGAGAATACTAACCATAAAGTCTTATCCATACAAACTTGTCCACGTGATCACCCTCGTGTTTTTACTCACCTTGGTATGCCATTCAAAAAATGCCTCTTCCTCCACCAGATCACTATCATAGAGTGCTTTAAGGATGTGTGGCACCTTAGCCATCAGTTCTGGGTGATCTGTAGCCACCATTCCTTCCACAGCATCCAGAAGGTGTTTCTGAGATTTGGTCTTGCCATATACAAACTGCAAGAAGATGGGACGGTAGACTGTAACTTGGTTCAAGATGTCCTTGTCAAACAGCAGCTCTGCCAGAATGCCAGCGGCCTTGTCAAACATGTCTAGACGTTCCGCCTCAGCTTTCACAGTACTAAGATCCTTAGCAAGACGAGATACTCCCCCAGCACTGATAATGCCCTACACCAAAGAGTGAGCATTCTTATACGCCCGCCACATGTAAAACACAAGATTTACACTACACACCTTTGTGAACTTGTAGAAGAGGTCTACCCTTTCAGCTGATGTCTTCTCCAGGTCACTGTGCATGGTAAGAGTGGCAACACCATTTGACATCTTTTCCATCCGAGCCTTTACAGCATCCTCTGATGTGTCCACACTCCACTCATCATTTTCATCATCGTCATTATCATCAGAACCACTCTTACTGTCCTAAACGAAAGCATATCCATAGCTATGCAAGATTCATTATACTTGCCTTTGTGTTTTCATCAAACTTGAATCCATCCTTTTCTGGAGAAGTAGGAGATTCTGTAGGAGAATCTTTCCCCTTACGCTGTTGGCTCTTCTTTCCTTTTCTACCCCTAATAGAGCACACCATCACATTATTACACAATAACATAATTATACTAACTTCTTTCCACCACCACCAGCTGTTGCAGATTGTCCTGAAGGATTATTAACAATGTGGGTAGTCAACTTGTGCCTCATGTCCAGTAATCCATGATAGCCACATGCAGCACAATCCTGGCTGATCTTGGTCTTGGAGGAAGACACAATCTAAATGGGGAGGGAAAAAACAACAAAAAAAACCTGTCAACTCTAATTAATGAACACTCCATCAATATTAATTTTATGCATCATCATCTTGGTCAAAATTACATCAGTGTTGCACAAGTGGCTTACCAAAGCAGTTTCGGGGTTTTCACATTCTGGGCAGAGGACAAACTTCTTGATGAACCCATCCAGCAAATCTTGTAGCCTGGCCACCTCATGCGACCCATTGACAATGTAGCGACTGTTCTTGGCATCCATTTGGGTCTGAGCACCAAGCTCACACCCAAAGAACTTGCATATATCTGGAGTTAAAAAATGAAACACGTGAAGTTTGTACAAGTAACCACTGTGTATTCACCAAATTAACGCAATGTACTAGTAATTCAATGATGTCTACACATACACAAAGACACTATACTCCACACATAATGGGTCCTTACAGGTTGGTGGTCTTTCCAAAGCTTTTCCAACAGCCTCAGCATTCACAATCACTGTCTTTATACCATTGCCTTTCCCTTCGACCTGAGAGCACAGGATGGTTAAACAGTAAAGCACACCCAAGACATTTTACCTTAGCCACTAGAGGAGGCATCTTGTATCGGTAGAATTGGTCTGGGTTGTCTCGGTTGACGTTAATTGCCATTGTGAGTGTAGTATAAGTTGTTCAGGTAAATAATCAACACTAAAACATTTATCACTAGTTAGCAACTCTACAGAGTAGTCGTTAGTTTGATGATTCTTCATGCAAATTGTAAGTAACAGGTCGGGTTTACTGTCAGCGTCTCCTGTAAATGTAACAACTGTTGTAAATTACCGCCATTTGTGATTGCATCATGCGAACAAAATAGCGGGATATCCAACAAACACATCTTTCTACTGCTTACCCCTTTTTTTCTTAGAGTTGTAGAACTTCATAAACCTTTTTTCTTGAATTCCTCTCGGCGATATCTCGACTAGAAGGGATGGAACAAAAAGGCGTTAAAATCAAACCAGACGGCACAAAACTGTAACTTTCTTATGATTATAAATCACAAATAACCTTGGACAAGTGACTGAATCTCCGTAACTTATGTCACAACTTTAATACACACAACTTCGCTTCTCACACGCAACTTACCAACAACAAAGAGTGAGACTCTCGTGAGTACCTAGATCACATGACAGTTATCTTTGTTGATAGTCTCGTGCCCAGCAGGGCTCGCGCTAATGCGCATTAGCGCGAGCCCCACGAGACTACATCGTTCAATCTCATTTTGTTTCGAGCGCTTATAATGCCTTTTTTGTTAGCACTAGCGGCAGCACTGCAATGTATATTTAAAAGCCTCGAGCTCCATGCCATGTACTCACTAACATTGAATTGCATGTATTCCATCATGCATATGCTAGCATGGGCATAGCTAGCATACCAGTAGAAATATTTTATTTTTGTCATACATGCATGCGACCATAATTAATGGCCTGGCTAACTTGTCTGTCATTCAGTGTATGCTGCCCGCTGTACCGATGAGTCACTGGTCATGGTGTTTTATCATGACATTACTAGCATTCGTACTAACATAATGTAAAGTAGCTATATTCATACTATAGCATTACTACATGAAAAATCAGATCAGTAGCTACAAGTGTGGCTCAGCAAGCACATGTGTTTTGGCTTCATTAAGAAGGTGTGACAAAAGAGAGCATACCAAACTCTCATTATGTAATATATGGTGAAAGCTACCATGAACATAATTAAAGTGCTGGGACTATGAAAACATCTTTAGAGGCTAGATCTTGTGTGATTCCATCCATGTGTTACTACACTTTCTCCCAATATAGTAGATGAAGTAGAAAGCTTTGAAAACACAAGTATCATACACAAAACACCTACCCTAGCTATCATGTGTTATATAACATCATGCTAAGACCATTTATGGTAAAGATTAGGATACCTCCATTGCAGTAATATTGTGGTAACAATGATAATTCTCTACACCATACATTCAGTGTCTTCAATGAACTAAAATATCTGGAGAAAATGATCTAGCAATTTACCAACACATATTTTTTTCCTGTTCATTGTCAAGATCAATGACCTCACATGCAGCATGCTCAGCACAAGATACAGTGCTACAGGCTTCATCACTATGTCAAGTGTTGCTAGGGTAGTTGCTAAGAACAACATTGAACACAACAACAATGCGATCATCACAGCAACTGCTTAACTAAAATGTACCACCAAATTTTACTACTGCACTTGTTAGAATTGTGGCTTTACTTCAGAAGTCTAAGAATTTAATGTTAATTTTTCAAAATGGGTAAGGAATACAATGGACAAAACCACTAAACGACACTATCTCAGCAGTCACAGGTGACTATAAGGGTGTCAGATCGCTTCAATGTCGATATCATCTATGTTTTCTTCCTTTGCAGCTTCCTCTTGCACCATGATACCACTTCCAGAACTCTTCTGCTTGTCAGAATAAACAACCTAATTGTTGGAAGATTCACAGTAGTACTAGCAGTGTTTGTTTCTGTACCTCAACCTCGTCTTCGTCACTAGAGCTTTCTTCCTCAGCACTGCGTAGCCATTCTATAACTGGCGTTGCAATGCTACGCATCTTGGTGGCTACTTCAGCAGCTATTATCTGCTCTTCTTTGGCATCTATGCATATGAAAATTGCTTGATATAAATATACAGCAAGGCTTACAATGCTGGCAAGAAAGTTGCACACTAAGCAATCTAAAAAAATTGCAAAACAAAAACTCTGTTGTACTCACCTTGGTATGCCATTCAAAAAATACCTCTTCCTCCACCAGGTCACTATCATAGAGTGCTTTAAGGATGTGTGGCACCTTAGCCATCAGTTCTGGGTGATCTATAGCCACCATTCCTTCCACAGCATCCAGAAGGTGTTTTTGAGATTTGGTCTTGCCATATACAAACTGCAAGAAGATGGGATGTCCTTGTCAAACAGCAGCTCTGCCAGAATGCCAGTAGCCTTGTCAAACATGTCCAGGCGTTCCGCCTCAGCTTTCACAGTACTAAGATCATTGGCAAGACGAGATACTCCCCCAGCACTGATAATGCCCTACACCACAGTGAGCACTCTCACCACATGCACCCACTATGTATACACACAGACTACCAGCACACTACACACCATTGTGAACTTCTAGAAGAGGTCTACCCTTTCAGCTGATGTCTTCTCCAGGTCACTGTGCATAGTGAGAGTAGAAATGTCATCTGTCATCTTCTCCATCCGAGCCTTTACAACATCTTCTGATGTGTCTACACTCCACTCTTCCTCATCAGCATCATCAGAACCACTCTAAAATAAAATTGAACAGCACAACCTTTGCAATGCGAAAAGCATTTTATTTGCCTTTGTGTTATCATCTGCATCCTTGTGAAGAGAAGTGGGAGATTCTGTATGAGAATTATTGCATCGTTGGTTCTTCCTCTTTTTACCCCTATTAGAGCACAACATCACATTTGATACATAACAGTCATCACATCAATCTAATATACACTTTCCACCACCACCACCACCAGCTGTGGAAGGTTGTCCTGGAGGATTGTTTACAATGTAGGTAGTCAACTTGTGCCTCATGTCCAGTATGTACATGCTGCACAATATTGACTGATCTTGGTCTTGGAAGACGACACAGTCTAAATGATAGAAAAAAGGTCAACCCTATTTAATACACATCATCAATGCATTGCACCATCTTGGTTAACATATTGCATCATTATAGTTTACATAAGTGGCTTACCAAACTTGTTTCAGGGTTTTCACATTCTGGCAGAGGACAAACTTCTTGATGAACTCATCCAGCAAATCCTGTAGCCTGGTCTCCTCATGTGACCCATTGTGAGAGGTAATGGTAAATTAGTACGACTATAAGGTTCGAAGGCTATTCGAAGGATGATTCAGACGCCGCGGACAACAGAACTGCTGTTTCAGCTACACGCGTTCACACTTCATGATGAGCACTAATCCACATACGTACACGTGATACATAGAACATTATGTAATGTACTACAAATATAATATCATAGTTACTAGTTCTCGACATCCTCCGGGGGGCCACATAATGATTGAGTCCATTCTTTAACTTGTTGTCTGCCCCGGATTGCAGCTGTGCGAACAGGTCTTCTTTGTAGACTGCTCTCTTCTTGGTTGACTGCCTGGTCATCTGAGTTGACTGACTTGTCCTGGACTGTTGAGACTCGCCTGAGCAAAGGGTCAGCAGCAGTTACCTCAAGGGGATATAACTTGGCCACTGGGCGGTTTGTTTTGCCTGTGGATGTCCTAATGTTGGCTGCTCTTACAAGACCATCTTCTCCAGCAATGGTGTCCTCTACTACAGCAAGTCGCCAGCTGATACGAGGAGTATCATCGTGGACTAGGACGACAGCTCCTGGTTTCACAGTTTGAATGTTGGGATCACTGGCTCAGTGGAATTCTCTCAAACTAGTTAAATATTCTTTCCTCCATCTTGTCCAGAAGTGTTGAAGGAGGGCAGCTTGCTTCTTGGCCATTGATTGTATCTCAGCCTCTCCATAGTCGGGATCACACCTGTTGTACTGTGGGGTCATGTGGTAGGGTACACAAACTATCTTCCTACCATATAGCAGGTGGGAGGGGGTGATTGGGTCAGGGTCACTAATGTCTGTAGGGACATATGTGAGAGGGCGATCATTGAGAATGGCTTCAATCTCAACAACAAGGGTTTGAAGACTGTTTAGGGTAGTAAATGTCCTTCCCAAAACCCTCTTCAATGCCAGCTTAGTCAACCCAATCAGCCTCTCCCAGAACCCCCCAAACCAGGGAGCGCGTTTGGGGATAAACTTCCATTCTGTACCAGACTTAGATAGGGCATTAGTCAGGGAGGGTGAGGAGAGCAATGCTTTCAGCTGTTCAGCAGCAGAAAGAAAGGTTGAGGCATTGTCCGACAGAACAAGCCGTGGCATTGACTTTCTGCTGCTGAAACGCCGGAACGCTTGCAGAAAGCATTCCACAGATAGGTCTGTCACAATTTCAAGGTGTACTGCACGAGTGACCGCACACGTAAATAGGCAGAGATACACCTTGCGTTCCCCTTGACCTTCACCTCTTACAAACAGTGCACCTGTGAAATCAACACCGGTGACTTCAAAGGGTTGGGATTGCTGTACACGGGCCTTTACAAGTGGTGGAGGATCTGGTGCAGTGTATGGTCGTCCAGCTAGTTTCCTACAGGTCACACACTTCCTCAACAGGGCTCTGATCCTTTGCCTTGCACATGGCACCCAATACATTTGACGGAGAGCTGTCAATGTCATAGTCACCCCTGCATGATGTTGTTGCTTGTGAGTGTGCCATATGAGGAGTGAAGTGAAGGGGTCCTTCGATGGCAGAAGGAGAGGAAACTTAGTGGACTCTGAAAGCGGAGCATTGTGGATCCTACCACCACAACGGATTATGCCAGAGTGGTCAAGGTACAGGCGAAGTTGTCTTACTAACGGTGGCTGTGGGGAGCGAGTTTTAGAGCGTAGGCTACTTATTTCTTCAGGGAAGCCTTGCAGCTGAGCACTGGACACCCAGTGGGTATTGGCAATTGATAGTTCTGAAGGTGTTAATGGTCCCTTAAGTTTGAATAACTTTTGCCTAGTGTTGTGGGCAAAGCGGAGGACATAAGCAGTTATGTCTAGCAGTTTGGTATAACTGCTGTGGGTAGAAGGGTCAATTATATTGTATATGCTACTCGTAGGTGGCATTAACGTTGTGTTATGGACACTAGCAGATGATGGAGGGCCCTCTACACTGTTAGCCAGTACAACTAGGGCTTCCGAAGGACTCCAGGTGGGCCATTCAGTTGGAGATGATAACCACGGAGGGCCATGTCTCCACAATGTGGAGTGGATAAATTGGTCAGCTGACAGTCCACAGGTTAAGAGGTCTGCTGGATTAGAGGCAGTTGGGCAGTATTTCCAACTTGAAGAGATAGCTAGAATTTCCTTCACCCTATGGTCAATGAATGGTTTAAGCTTCTTCCTACTTTGGAGCCAACACAAAACTATTTGGCTGTCTGACCAGTAGATGGTGGTCACTGTATGGTTAAGGGAATTCACTACAAAGGAGCCTAGGTGAGCTGCAATGACTGCTGCCATGAGCTCCAGCCTGGGTAATGTGTGTTGCTTTAGTGGAGCTACACGGGACTTAGATATTAACAGTGATGAGTAGTTACCACATTGAAGGTAGACGGCAGCTCCGTATGCCTTTGGACTTGCATCCGCAAAGACGTGCAGAACTGCGGAAGAGAGATCAAGCTTAGGGATGCATTGTCGCGGGAAGCACTGCTGTGAGGCAATTGAGATATCTGCTACAATGGTGGTCCACTTGAGCTGATAGGTGTTGTTCAGCTCAATGTCCCAAGATACATTGTCCTGCCAAAGCTCTTGCAGTAGCAGCTTGGCAGTTATGGTCACTGGGGTAACTAGGCCTAGTGGATCAAAGATGGAAGAGGTGTATCGCAGGATTTCCCGTTTAGTAACTGGGGTTCTGATAGGCTCAGGTTTAGAACATAGTGATAGTTTATCATATCCAACGTCCCAGCATAAACCAAGCACTTTAACCGTGTCCTTTGTCTCAGCAACACTGTACTGCTTTGCTAGGGCTCTTAGAGAAAGACTGTTAGATGCCCAGGTTCGTAGATTAAACTTTGATAGGTTCATCAAAGAACGGGACTCTAGAAAGTATTGAATGGCTTCTTCCTCCGTGTCACAGCCTGAAACTACATTATCAACATACAAGCTTCTTGCTACGCTGGTAGACACTGCTGATGGGTGTTGTTGTAGATGGTATGTCAGTGCTGCATTAAGCATAAATGGTGAACAACTTGCTCCAAACAGGACAACCTTAAACCGGTACACCTGGAATGGACTGTTAGGGTCATTGGGATTGGTTGGCCAAAGAAAGCGGGTGAAATCTCTATCGGACTTGTCAAGCTGCACATGGAGAAATGCTTTCTCAATGTCAGCTGAGAAGCCATACACATACAAACGGAAGCGTAGTAGTATGGCACAAAGGTGGTTCAGAAAGGGTGGCCCCACATGAAGGCAGTCATTCAAACTGGGTTGGTGGGCTGACTGTCTACAGCTACAGTCATAGACAATGCGGACTGGTGTGGTAGCCGAGTCCTTCCTGACAGCCCTATGGGGAATGTAATGCGTCTGTTTGGTGTTGAAGTTGTCTACCTTCTCAATAAACCCTTTGGACTCTTGCTCAGCAATGATTTGGCCATACATGCTCAGGAGTTCTGGGTCCTTAGCTAACCTCTGAGCTAGGGATCTGGTTCGCTTAGCACAGATAGGGAGATTGGAGGGTAGGAAGGGATGGTCCTCCTTCCAAGGAAATTTGAGTGATAAAGTTCCGTCAGGCTGACGGGCAATGCTAGTTTGCATGTATGTCTTCAAAAAATCATCACCATTGTCAATGGCGCTTGGGGAAGTTCCACTTGACTCCAGTTTCCAGAAGGTGTCCAGGTTCTGGGAATCTGCCACTGTAAAATTGACATGGACCAAGTTGACAGTAGTTGATGGTTGTAGTAGAGGACCAGAAAGTAGGTAGCCCAAACGAGACTTAACTGCTGTTGGACCATTGCCACGTATGACCTGGTCTTGGACAAATGTCCAGTAGTAGTCAGCTCCTACAAGAATGGTAATCTCAAAGCTGTCGTCTTCAGTCACAGGATGGGCCAATTGTAAGTTCTTCAAATGGGGCATCTTACTTACTTCCATCCGCACAGAATTTTGCAGTGGAGCTGCAAGCTGTGGTACCACCAACACTGATATTGGGATAACACTCCTATCCTGAGTGTGTACTAAAATGGTAGCTACCTGAAGGAATCTAGCAGAAGAAGCCTGGTTACCAAATGACGACAGGGAGATTTGTTCTGATCGTGTTGGTCGCAAGCAAAGTGTGTCAGCGAGCTCTTGGGAAATGAAGGAACGCTGTGCCCCCTCATCAAAGAGAATGTTGCCTTCTGTGCTAATTGAACCTGCTGAAACAGTCGCAATAGCAGTCTTCAGGAGGCATGCACTACAGGCTAGTTCTAAAGGAGGTTGGGGCCTAGTAACAGTGGTGTATGTACCCGTGCTGTTTGTTAGGGGAACCTGGGGAGGGACCGGCTGAGTTTGGTTAGTAAGGGATGGCGGTACACTGCTGGTAGTGGGAGGTGGTTGTACACTGTTGTTCACAGGAGCAGATACTGGGGCAGAGGCAGCATCTGTGGGAGGGCACAAGCTGGTGTGATGCTTTTGGCTGCAGTGTTTGCATCGCCTCCGAGAGGTACACTGTGAGGCCCTATGGTTTCCCAAGCAGTTGAAGCACAACCCAGCTGCCTTCACAATGGATGTTCGCTGCTGGTGGCCTTTGACAACAGTGCACTGGTTGGCAGTATGTGGGCCCTTGCAATAGGTACATGCTGGTTCCCTCTTCTCTTGTTTGGCTATAGGCTTTCTAGCTGCAGTGTGAAAGGATGCAGTAGCACTGTGCAGTTCCTTGGAAAAGCCATTAGAATAGTGTCCTACTTCAAGTACCCGGAGTTCCTTTAAAATACAGGCCATGACCTCCTTAATGGTCCATTCACCACTGCTGTGGTCTCTGGCAAACTGTTTCCTCAGTTCTATGGGGAGCTTTCCCAGGACCATAGGAGTAAGCATTGCAGAATAGGTATCATGAGATTTGCCCAAGGACTGAAGTGCTCTCATGTGGCTTTCCAACTTGTCGTGAAAGGCTTGAAGACTGGCCAGATTGTTAACAGGCTTGGGTAGGTTCATTAGCGCATCCATGTGAGCATTGACCAACTTATAGGGCTGCCCAAACCTGTCTTTGAGTAAAGCCACAGAGTGCTCATAGTTCAGGTCTGTTAGGGGAAGGTTGTCAATGACATGGGCTGCATCACCCAGCAGCTGTGCTCTTAGATAGTGAAACTTCTGTACCCCAGTTAACCCCTTACTGTTATGTACAGCTGCTTCAAATGAATCCCAAAAGGTTTGGAATTGGAGGGAGTCCCCACTAAAGGTAGGAAGAGTTAGTTTGGGTAACTGACACACAGACTGAACCACATCATGTACAACAGGTGTGTGCGACAATGAATTACTCACGGAGTTTGATGGGGTGGAATTTCCAGTTGCGCCAGTCTCTGCATTATTCTGCTGCACCACAGGCTGTTGTGATACTTCCTGTTCCTGCCGCTGCTGCTGTGTTGATGTCGGAGGTGACGGCTGGCTTGTGATGTTGGGTGTTGATGGCATAGAGAACTTCTTTAAGCTGGCGATCTTCTCGGCCAGTTCGAAGTGGTACATCTCAGTGTCAGTCACTTCATCTTCGAGCTCCTTTTCAGTAGTGATGGCTGCGAGGATTATCTGGTCGAGTTCTTCTAATTGGCGCTTCTTCACTGACAGTTGACTTAACACAAGGTCTATAGTGTCTCTGTTCGCTTGCGAAATAGATTGGGGAGTGACTTCAGTTCCTGGTTGAGTGATGGCGTGGGCTTTAGCAAGGAGTTTCGTTACAGATGAGCGCCCACCACGTCTGGAAGCTCGGGCACGTTGAGTTGCATCCATCGAATCCCTGGTCCGATAAAGCACCAAATGTGAGAGGTAATGGTAAATTAGTACGACTATAAGGTTCGAAGGCTATTCGAAGGATGATTCAGACGCCGCGGACAACAGAACTGCTGTTTCAGCTACACGCGTTCACACTTCATGATGAGCACTAATCCACATACGTACACGTGATACATAGAACATTATGTAATGTACTACAAATATAATATCATAGTTACTAGTTCTCGACACCCATTGACAATGTAGGGACTGTTCTTGGCATCTATTTTAGTCTGAGCATCAAGCTTGCACCCAAAGAACTTGCATATATCTACCATTAAAATAGTGAACTTTATAGTATAAACAACTGTACATTCACCAAATTAACACATTGATGTACTAGTAATTCAGTAATGGCTGAATACACACACTATACACCCAGGAGTTGTTCACCTCAGTATCGGCAAAATAATTTAATGCACAAATTAAATTACGGCCCCAAAACCCTTATTTCAACCACCAAACTCTTTGTGTGTGGCTTTCTTTAGCTTAGAAACAAACACTGCGTACTTCTGATGAACTGCGTACTTCTCATGATTGATTGATTGATTTGTGACTGGGATAGGCAGCTTGCTGTTAGTATCCCAGGGATGATGAATGTGACAAGGGACTTCATAATTATAATAATTGTAATACATAATTATAATAATTGTAATACATAATAGTGCTATAATGATGCATGACCAACCTCCTCTGCCACAGACCCCGTGCACACTAAGGTGTACATCAAAATGGCGCATCCGCCATTTTTGAGGGCAAAGAACATTTCATGCTAGGATTTTTAAAAATGTAATTCGAAGTAATCGTACTGAAAAACAGAGGAGTGCTGTTAAAACGCAAGTTACTAGGTAAAAGTACATAACATACTTATCGCATGGTGAGTTATCCCATCTAGGAAAGGTTTTGCAATAGAACAATCTATACTTTTACCCTCATTTTTCTCTGTAAATCATCCCTTAGTGAGCACGAGGTCTAGACACCCATACATAATGGGTCCTTACAGGTTGGTGGTCTTTCCAAAGCTTTTCCAACAGCCTCGGCATTCACAATCACTGTCTTTACACCATTGCCTTTCTTTTCAACCTAAGAACACAGCATATAGTCAAACTGAAGCACACCAATACACTCCCCCTTAGCCACTAGAGGAGGCATCTTGTATCGGTAGAATTGGTCTGGGTTGTCTTGGTTGATGTTGATAGCCATCATAAAAACATTTATCACTAGTTAGCAACTCTACAGAGTGGTCGTTATGCGCATATCAATGTTTTGCCCCACTACTATGAACATGGGCAGAGGTGGGGATTTGGACATTTAAAAATTCTTATCCCCACTACCTGGGGCTACTTTTGATGTCGATCCCCCACTTATCCCCCAGTAAAAGACCCTGAAACACCCGCTACGTGCCCTTGTAGCATCAAATACCCCACCACCTGGGGCACAGTTTGAGGTCGATTCCCCGACTAATCCCCGCCTAGCCCCCACTTTTGCCCGTGTTCATAGTAGTGGGGCAAAACATTGATAGGTGCATTAGTTTGATGATTCTTCATGTAACTTGTAAGTAACAGGTCGGGTTTACTGTCAGTGTCTCCTGCAAATGTAACAACTGCTGTAAATTACTGCCATTTGGAGTATATGATCATGATTATGATTAAATACGGGTAAAGGCACAGCCTGCATACCTGATCAATGCAGTAATTATACAAAAATAACTCTTGAATCAATTAAATGACTTATACAAAAATAAATCTTGAATCAATTAAATGACTATCTAATAATGATTTAAAAGTGTTAATCGAAGAACTATTTACAACATAATTAGGCAAACTATTCCAATTGTTGGTGATTCTATTGATAAAGTAATTAGATCTACACAATAGTCTTGAGCGTTCCTTAAACAATTTGAATTGATGCCCCCTGGTAATAGATCTTGAGTACGTATGTAGATCAGTAAAATCGGTGGTGAAATAATTGTTAAGAATTTTGAAAAGAAATATTAGATCACCTCTCAATCGTCTATAATGAAAAGATGGCAAATCTAGTTGTGTCAACCTCTCTGAGTAAGATTTGTCTTGAAGTTGTGGGATGAGACGAGTAGCCCTTCGTTGTATCTTCTCTACCTTTCTGTTGTCTAGGATGTAATGAGGCCCCCAAATAGGATTATTGTATTCCAAGATAGGTCGAACTAATGTATTGAACAAACAAGTTAGCATGGTAGAGTCAAGGTATTCAAATGATTTCTTAATCAAACCAAGTACTCGGTTAGCTTTGGTAGTAGCTTGAGTGGTGTGATGGTGGAATTTGAGCTGATCGTCAAAAACAATACCGAGGTCGCTGTGCGTTGCATTGATGTCAATAAATATTCCGTTGAGACAGTAAGGACCATAGTGGTGGGCTGGGCCGAAGTGAAGGTGTTTGCACTTCGAAATATTAAAATTCAAAAGCCACTGTTGTGACCATCTTTGAAGTAAGTCTAAGTCACTCTGTAACGCAGTATAGTCTTCTCTATTTCTAATGACTCGAAAGATTTTTGTATCATCAGCAAACAATAGCACCGGACTTGATACAATTGATGGTATCTCATTTACAAACATCGTGAATAGTAGGGGACCCAGCACAGAACCCTGGGGGACACCACTAGTAACTGGAATGGTGGAAGATTTATGGCCATTAAGTACAACTTGTTGCACTCTGTTAGATAAAAAGCTTCCAATCCATTTTAGCACATTTCCATGAATACCAAACGATGTTAACTTTTGCAATAAACGTCGGTGTGGAACAGAATCGAAGGCTTTTTGGAAATCTAAATAGATTACGTCAATAGAATAGCCCTCATCAAGATGATGAGTTAAATAATCCAGCATCAGAAGCAATTGAGTGGAACACGATCTTCCTGGTATAAAGCCAAATTGATAGGGAGACAGTAAGTTGTTTGTGGATAGGTGGTTCAGTATATGATCTTTGACAATGGATTCCATTAACTTGCTGAAAATAGAAGTGAGGCTGACTGGTCTATAATTGCAGGCCAGATTCCATGCACCTTTTTTGTGAATAGGTGTTACATTGGCACACTTCCAATCTGAAGGTAAAGTGCCACTATTTAGCGATTTATTAAACAGGATAGATAATGGTACAGAAATAAATTCACTTACTGATTTGATAATAGTTATAGGCCATCCGTCTGGTCCAGAGGATTTATTACTTTGTAGAGCTATTAGCTTGCTGAAAACAGTTGCAGGAGTGATTTCAATGGAGTCATCAAGGAGAGGGGAACTAGTTGAATCAACTGTTGGAATACTTGCGGTGTCCTCACAGGTAAATACACTAGAAAAGTATTCGTTAAAGTGAGTAGCCATTTCAGTATCGGAATGTATTGCAGAACCATCCGAGGAGACCAACTCGGTAACACCTGGGCGTACTTTTGTCCCTGAGTTAACATATTGCCAGAATGCTTTAGGCCTAGATCTGACACCTTGAGCCAGATTCTTTTTGTAGTCTTTTCTAAGGTTACGAGTCAAGCTTCTAAGCTGATTATTTACTGACTTAAAGTTTGCAAGGTCTATGAGAGAACGAGTCGAGAGGTACTTTTTCCAAAGATGATTCTTTTTCCTTTTCAAACTAAACACTTCAGAGTTACTGTATAGGCTTTTCTTCTCCTTGGGCTTGTAAGTAGGAACACAATTGTCAAGAGCATCCTGAAAGATCGACCTAAATTGCAACCAAGCATCGCTCATATCAAGGGGGTCCAATAAGGATACCCAGTCAACATCACCAAGAGTTTGCTTCATTAGATCAATATTTGCCGCTCTTGTATTATATTTCAAGTTGTCAGTCTTCTTCGGCTCCAAATAGCACAAAAGATCAAACTGTATACAAATGTGGTCGCTATTACCCAAGGGTGGAAGATGCAACAAGTTTGTAACCATATTCTCTTCGTTTGTGAATACTAGATCGAGTAGGCTTGGAGAATCACCCTGTCTAATTCTTGTGGGCTTGTTAACATGCTGAAACAAGAATAAATCATCCACTGAGTCGAGAAAAGGTACTATATGAGAATTAGTAGTTGAACCTGAAAGGTCTGACCAAGTAACTTCTTTAAAGTTGAAGTCGCCACATACTAATAAGTGAGAATAGTTATCGAGTTTGGTAAATAAATTACAAAGAGATGAAACACTAGTACTGAGATCACCCGTAGGACTACGATACAGACAGCCAACTAACAGTGAATCAGATCCGCAAAGTTGAATTCTAATCCATACTTGATCTTCAAGATCAGGTGAGTGAAAAAATACTTGATGAGCCTGCAGCTTCCCAGAGACAAATATTCCAACTCCACGTATGTGAGAGGTGACAGGGGTATATGTGTCTGGATCAAAATTAACGTAAAGAGAATATCCAGGAAGTGCCAGTAGAGCTGAGCTAACAGTAGAATTTGGTGATTTAGGAAGCAATTCGGTAATAATAATTATGTCAGGGGGGTGGGTACCTGTAATTTGAGCTGAAAGAAGATCACGCTTATTTAAAAACTGATCAGCATTTGTATACAAAGTTCTTAACATTGTATTACTTATCATTACTGAAGAACCAGCAAGACTTCTATCAGGAACAATTAGTAGCCTGCTGAGTGTTGGTGGTTTCAGCAATTATATTTACACGGGTTGTCTCTGTGAAATAATGCCATTACGAATTATCAAATTAGTTTCTCCATTGGCCTTCCTTTGTTTTAACTCGTCAACAACCCTTTTGTGCTTAGCACGTTCAAGTCTTGTTCTATCAGGGACAAGGTATACTTTGTTGTACTGTTCGTGTCGCTTCAGAAAGTGAGAATGAGAAAGCATGAAAGTCTTGTCGTCAACATCTTCAACAGTCAATAGTAATGGTCTGTGTTTATTAGGGATCTTTGGTCCCAAACGAATAGCCTTGGTTACATCCAGATCCAATTTGAAAACTGTGTCACTTAAGGCCTTAAATGATTGAATATCAACGTTTCGGTCAGTGGACTCCGGGAAATTGTATGCGACAATGTTATTTTTCCTTCGATCTCTATCTGCCATCTCATCTATAATGTCTAGAGCATTACTAGATGGACCAGCTCCTTGAGTGATGGATTGAGCTGGAGCACCAGTGTCCATGTTAACAGCAGACTCAACAAATTTGGAGGATATAGATTGCACCGAGTTGTGTAGTGTTTGTTGTTTGATAGTCATATCAGCAATTTTCTCACTAAGGTCAGTCAGAGTCTTAGATAAACAATTCTGTTCCGTTGTTGTGCTGGTTTCAGAGCTGTCAGCCGGTGGGAAAAGTGCTTTACTAATTGAACCGAACATAAGCTGCTTGGAGCGCGTTTCACACTTATTAAACTTGCAGTAGTACATAACATTTTCAACAGTGGATGTTAATTGGGTAAGCAGTTTATATTCGTCTTTACTTAGACCTTCGGAAGATGCGTGCAGCCACAAACAGCACAAATCATATTGAACAGCCTCACTTTTTTTAGTACATTTCTTGCTGCAATGACGGCAAACATCTACGCTCTTACTGGAATCGTCAGGGGAATCCTCTGGTCTCTTTCGCTTGGATGGATTGTTTCCCAGCGATGCCATCCGCTTCGGAGTCTACTTTCAGTGCCAACTGAGGGTGACCAGCAGCTGCGAATATACGCGAACGAGACAACTGTACGTACTGAAGCAAACAAACCTTCCTTTGTACCGTTATCTACACACTTTTCACCACGGTACCACAGCTTATTTAGGTTGGAGGTGATGAGAGAGAAGTAGGTCATACAGCCTTAGCGCGTCAAAATATATTTTTTTATCCAACAAACACATCTAGTTTGTCTCTCTAATATCTATGGTTTGTACTACTTACCCCAGGGGCGGATCCAGAGTCTGGAAAGAGGGGGGGCACCTTGCTGAAAAAAGTTGAAGAGCAAAAAAAAAAAAAAAAAAAAAAAAGGTCACAACAATAATAGCTAGTTATCCTTTACCAAATATATTATATCACGTATATTATGTAAAATAAAATCCTATTTATAGCTTCCTAAGTAAGCTACACTTCCCCATGAACACTGTGACTGCTTTATTAGAGTGATTGGTGATTGACTGCTCTATTAGAGTATCTCGATCTTATATACATTTTTTTAAGGGAGGGGGGGGGCACGTGCCCCCCCCCCCCCTGGATCCGCCCCTGTACCCCTTCTTTTCGGTAAGTAAAAGAACTTCATAAATTCTTTTTTCTTGAATTCCTCTCGGCGATATCTTAGTCTCGCGTGGCCAGACCCTTTCTGCGCAGCCGCTTATCGATTGGAAATTATAAGCGCCGCGCTACAAGGGTCTGGAATAGTTCATGAACGTGAAATTTTTCGACACGTTATTGGTGACAATTGATTGATTGGGTAACACCTAAGATACAAAGGTACAAAATGCAACGTGTGTTCCCTTGAATCTTTAGTCTGTTTTGATCAACAAATCCGCTTAAAACCTTTCGCCTACTTTCCTTGTAACTCGAGATGAACTGAGCTTGTTTGTCTTTATTCAGCCGTACTTGTTGAAGATTCAGTAAGGAAAAACCTACACGGGTCGATACTCGTTATCCCCAGAGGTCTTCTTCAGCTCATTCTTCAGTAATCAGAACACTTTGGCGAGTAAGGGATCGCGTGAGCCAATTTACACTCCCCAACCACTGGGGATTGTAGATTTTTTTAAGTCCGTGAACTATTCCAGACCCTTGTAGCGCGGCGCTTATAATTTCCAATCGATAAGCGGCTGCGCGGAAAGGGTCTGGCAACGCGAGACTAGCGATATCTCACACTAGAGGAGAATTTAAACAATCAATGCGTTTAACCAAACCAAACAGTGCAGTTCTATTACACTAACGAGCAAAACGTTGATACAAGCAACCTTGAAGAAAGGAATCAATCCGTAACAGAAGTTTTTACGAGTCAACACCTCGAACAGGCTCTGCCTTCTGTGTACACCCTCCAGTGCCTAACTGGTAAAGTAGATAATAACAAATAATAATAACAACAAAATTAAAGCGCAAGTCGTCCTCCACATCCGGGCTCGCGCTAATGGTGTTTGTGCATTAGCGCAGCCCGAAGCGCCTTTGTACACGTGAACGGTGTGTTACATGTCGGTTGTCGTTGGTTGTATACGGTGCTGTACTGTACTCAGGGTTATTTTCCCGCAATTAAGGCGTAGTGTGTGCTAGCTATTATCTATGGTGCTAGTCTCATGTAGTTAGACCACTCTCCTCCCCCCTCCCCCACACACACACGCACAAAGAAAGCTGTGATCATGCCAGACTTGTCAAGCTGCAGCTATGTATCAGCGGCTCAACTATCACCACTTAAGTTAATTCGCTTTCGATGCCGGACTATGACGATTTAGTATACATGGTTACTATACACTGAATACTACATATACACATGTACCGTATGGTTTGTACTTCATAAGACGAATGGTAGTCATACAATGGAGATTATATTATGCCAGGAGAGAGTTGTTATGCAAATTGCACATAATCCTAAGATGAACAGGTGGCAGTACATGTAGGTTTACCTGCATATTTTACATCCAATGTAGTCATGACAACTCATGTTGTCAGTCGTATAAAAATTCTGAATGGAAAACCAACCAATGATAGGCAGTCAGACTTTTCAAATTCATACCAAAGTATCTTCAGACAACTATCTTGTAGCTACTAAAGTTCAATCCCTGGACTTTGTTGCATCTTTTGTTTTCTGTGCATTCATCTGTTCTAGCAGCAAATTTTTACTTTTATGCTGACAGCTTTTCAGCACTGGCACATAGACTGCTGGCTGGCATCATCGCATATATTGGGACTCTTAATTATCGCACTTTATGAGTATGTTAACTAATTAAGGCAGCCAAATTGTCCATCAGTAGTATACAGTTTGTCCTGTGTGGTGTATTTGTATCAGAGTAGGTAAAAGTAGCTTGTTTGTTAAACTTTTTTGCTACACACTCAGTTAGCAGAATATCTAGTTCAGGAGCCTGCATGTGTATAAGCTCCAGCTAGTGCCGGCACTGGCATGCATGTCATGTAATAAGCTCAGGCTGAAAACCATGATATTTGTCTTTGTAGCATCCTTGAAACTGATCCAACAATGGTTTAATCTTATCTTTTCATGTAAAACTGCATAATCACAGTGTAAATAACAAGGATCTGCTCTTATTTACATCATTCTATAATATTCCAAACCCTAGCTACATGTGTCTTCCTTAATATATATAAACTGTGTTGGCATAAGAATAGCTAACTATAAACATCATGAAACTGATATGTGTACATCAATGTGGTAGTTGATTTGATTTCTTTGATGTACATGCAGTTGGAGACCAGCGAGTCAGCGACTACGTTGGACCAGGACATTACTTATATAATGTATATGTAACATATAGCATAGTTCAGTTTTGTGATGTTTAGCTACCTTACTGACAGCAAAAAACAATTTGTGCATATAATGTAGCCAACAGATTTGCAATAGTTATTTATGGCAAGGCAATAGTTATTTATGGCAAGGCAAAAGTTCCGAGGTTGGATTATATACTACTATAGCTAGCACCAAGAACCCTGTAGCTATGCGTAGCATAAGCTTCTTTCACCATGTGCTAAATTAAATTTATAATGCTTGGTTCCTAATAATGATGTACTTAATTATTCCATTCAATGTAGAAATTTTTTAATCTGAAGTCTTGAATGTAAGATAGGTGCCAATGGCTTTTGTTAAGGCACATTGAAGGAATTAACTTCCTAATAAGTTGCAATTGAGCTATATTCCTGACCACAGACAAATGACTTTAGTTGTTCCCTGCCTAGATCACATTTTGTATTCACTTGAAACCTTTTTGGTGCACTTCAGTTGTTTTATGCCGGCACATCTTTTTTGTTTTCGTAATTGTCTGCTTAAGTACCTACTTGACTCGTCCTCAGCTGTTATTTTTACTATGGTTGTAATAGTTTTTATGTGTTGTGTGTAGCTTTGTAGCTATATATGCCATGTATGTGTTTGTAATGTTATGTGTACTAACTCCAGTATGGAAGAATGACTTTGCCGACTGCGAGTTTAAGCAATGAATGAATGAATGAATCAGTCAGTCAGTCAGCCAATCAATTAATCAAGTCGATCAATCAATTTGTTTAAAGATTCAGCACTGCATGGCATAGGCTGCCTTACAACATCATGTGAGTATAGAAATGCATACAGCATGCTGCACATGCAGTTACTTTTCTATTTGCTTGTCCCATGTGTTAATTGTACTAAAGCAGGTGACTTTTTCTCCAATCTGTTTGTACTTTGTGTTTATACTGCACTCGCTGAATATCTGCACTATGCTATGCTTTTAAGCATATAGTACAACATGATGTTTTGTTGACTTAAGCTTATTATATACTGCTGAAGTAAATAACAAATTGAAGATGTGCAACGGTGCTATATAGGTTCTACATGACAACAAAACATGTGCATGTATGGATCTGGACCGATATATGCATCCCATCAGCAGGACTTGCTCTATTGTGCACTTAAAGCCATAAAAGTGGCAAATTCCTACACAACCCATAATATGTACACACCATGCACATTTACTGTCCTATACTGTAGTATCACTCAGTACCCAACCTTTTATTATCCTGTTGTTGAATCAGTTAAAGTGGAAGTGAACTGATGAAGCAATGTATTGCACACATGTCTCACAAGGTACAGACTATCTATACATGATGCAGTAATACACGTGCATGCTATTGTGCAGACTACACAGTAGTACATAGTGTGGTAAATCTATATAATATAAACCTGAAAAGCGATCTGTCTGTCTGACTGGCACACTGCTTATTCACCAAACTCAGCATGAATCAACACAACCAGTGCTGATAATGAAGCACTCACCATCTGGCTACTCTAAGATTATCATGAGTTCACGCGTGCTTCTGTTCGTTCTCTACAGCATGTAGAAGGCCAAGGTGTAGAGAAAACTTCAATAGCATTCCTTTGAAAATCACAGCACAAACTGTTCAAGTGGAAGAACGCCTGACTAGCGTGTAGGAGGTCATGGGTTTGAATCCACGTGTTGGCACCCTTTTCTACCTTTTTGTGCACACCTTTTATTAAAACTCAACTTTTAGCTCTTGGTATCTTGGTGTGCAAAGAATGTATATAGATAATTTGTGCTTCTATTTATTCTTTGTAGGGCAATGAAGGCACTGGTGTAGGGAAGGATCACTGAGAAATTGAGCTACATTCCTGTCAAAGCCACAGACAAACAACTGTAATTGCATGCTTCCCTTAACCCCAAGTGGTTATAACAAACCTGCATGGGTTCAATCCCCACCTAGGTCAAAGCTTTTTTTTTCACTGCATCATTAATAATATTTAAGTATACTTGCAGGATGGCAGAAGTTTTTAAGTAACATCACCATGCATGCTACATATAGTGGTGTCTCTGTTACTGGCATTAAAATGGTTAATGTGGAGATATTCCTGCATGTAGGGCAGGTACCAATGCTAGCATATTTATTATAAGTATATAGGTATATATAATATGCTGCATAACTATATATAATATATTTACCACATAGGTGCAAACTATGTAGTTATGTGGTGCTAGCATGTTATACATAACAACAATATAAGTTAATTAAATTTGTCCATACTATGATGCACAATTGCAATTCAAGCTCACATGCATCGCTCAGCTCTACGTGCTATATAAGACAATCTCTGCATGCATGTTCTTTAAAAGTGGCTAAAATAACTAATTATTACAACTAGCCTGGGGGGTACACATATTATAGTGTTTGAAGTAAGCTAGTATGTTTAATTCAAGTTGTGCTGAATGATTGTCCAAACAGTGAAAGTAAAGAAAGAGAGGGCTTGTGATAAAGAGAAAAAGTGTAGGGATTTCTGACTAACTAGGGGTTCTGGGGCATACTATACCTCAGGGAAAAGTTTGAAACGTATAAGTGTGCCATGCAAGATTGAACTTAGAAGCAATTTTTGAGAAACAATTGACATCTAGAAGTAATTTAAATAAATAGCAAACTGAAGGAACAAAGCTTAAAATAAGACAAGTGCTATATATGTATGTAGGATTACATAAATGTAATGTACAGTAAGCCTCTATTTTAAGGAAATTTTTAAGGTGATATGGTGGATTGTAGGAAAGAAAATTAAAACTATTTGCAAGGCAATTTTAATTTTAATCAAAGAGTAGACCATGAAATGGAAAATATTTGATGGCCTGGCAGTGGCTATCTCAAGATTGGATGTTGAGTTACTTATTCTGGTAAATCAACAGTAGTAAATTGTAAAAGAGTTGAAGATGTAAGTTTATACTCTTCTGTGGTGCAGTAATATAGCTACACATTTATAGTACGTAAGAATGTTTACTCAAATAAAACAAACTGGTCATCATACAAATGCATGCTTTTGCAGGTGTTGGGCGGGGCCATCCTATGGACTACAATGGAGGTTATAGTCATGCACACTGCCTTTTATTGATCTAATAATCAGATAATATTTTGTACTTTCATGTGATAGTCAACTGCACATGCAGCATGTGTTGGCATGCATGCTCCCCCAGGAAATTTTTTGAATACAGGAGGTTTGAAATGGCATCTGAAGGCTATGTTACATCTCTTGCTCATGGATGACTAAAGATCTAATCCTGCATGGTAATTTTGTGCTGCAGTATACTCATATCCAAAAGTACTTTCATGCATGTGTAAATTCTTGAAGTGAAGATATGGAATCAAGCAATATTGATTGTAATTGCCAATGCATGATCAATCAATTAGCCCAATACAATATGCCATGCAGATGACTGCAAGTTAATTAACTGTTATTGTGATGGAGCAAAATACTGGTTGGTATAAAGGCAATTACGTGAAACTTGAAAAAAAATTGCTACATAAATGCATCAGTTCTGAGCAGGTATAGGCCTGTTACTTTTTCTATGGTTTTGGTATATAGTCAATTGCCAAAACCTTCATTTATATTCTGAATCATAAATCTTACTATACCCAATGACACCATGGATTCAAAAACAGAGAAACCACACATGCAAACAATCATGCACAGTTGCAAACATAAAAGATTTTTTTAAAAGAATTAAAAACCATTATATTGTAAACAGACCTATGTATCTCTTCTACTGAAACACATATTTAAAAAAACAAAAAATTAAATGTTTAGTATGTGTTGCAATTTTGTTGCAGTCGTGTGAAATGTCAACTACTATGTTTGTGCTGTTAACCTGGGCCGGTCCAGGACATGCACAGGTCCAGGACATGCACAGATCCACAGCTGGGACATTTTTTTTCTTCTTCTTTATACTTAAAGTTATCATCTAGAATCTTCTAGGTACCGTTGTGATGATCCACACATGTAAGAATGATTGTAGTGCCTATGGATATGACTGTAAACTGTATACTTTGCTAGGTCATTTCCACCAATGGGAGTTCTAAGGATTTCAAAGCAATCTCGTACAATACTTGCACCATCAATATGTTCCAAGTCACCACCGTTGTCTGCTCCTAACTGAGAGGTCAAGATAAGATGTCTTATCTTTGTTTCATCACTTTATTGGACACTTTAGCTAACTATAGAATCAAACAAATCCACTGTATACAGTATTAAGATTAGAGATACAAGAACTTTACTGATCGTGGGTATAGACAATCACTTGTTACAATTGTTCACTGTATTTCAATAAATATTATACAGAAATCTGGATTGTTGTGTCATAATCACCTGTGTGCAGTGCTACGTTAACATTGTGTGTGTGTGTGTGTGTGTGTGTGTGTGTGTGTGTGTGTGTGTGTGTGTGTGTGTGTGTGTGTGTGTGTGTGTGTGTGTGTGTGTGTGTGTGTGTGTGTGTGTGTGTGTGTGTGTGTTAGCTGTTGTGAATGCATGAGCATGCATGGTTGTGTGCAGTGTATGCTTGCTTGCATGTGGGAAGAATGTGAAATAATTATGTTATTCCACTCTGTGAGTGCCCCACTATCTTGAATTTCAACTTGAGGCTCTCAATCACAATGCATCACATATAGAGTGGAATGTTCACTGACACACACACATCAAACAGTTCATTACACAACACCAGGAGGTATAGTCATGGATATACTCTTTTCTGTCAATACATTCTCTATAGGCTTGTTGTACACACATGATGGTTACTGCCTTGTCTGCAGTGTCCATTTCACTATCAATAGCATCACAGATCAGTTTGGTAATGAACATCAGTTGAATAGTGGGATCTACACTTTGAGGATTGAAATCTTTATGATATACTAGTGGATTGGAAATCTTCTAAAAACTCCACTTTGTTCTAGGCTCAGGAAAAAATCCTTGAACTCTCTGCATTCTTCGATCTTCCTTAGTGGTAATTGCTTCAGTGATTAATTTGTCAATTTCATCAATATAAAACTTTCGTAGGGGAATTGACCCCACAATGGACAGACAATGGAGCAGGTGTTGAGCTGGCATTGAGAAGTCATCACTCTTCAATATATCATTGATGTACATGTAGAGAGTGCTGTGCATTCTTTCTTCAGATGTACTTGGCCAAACCACTTCTTGTTTGGCCTGCAAGTCATCCTTTTTAATAGTATCTGTAACTGGTTTCTGTTTGTCATCACTACCTTTTACATAGCTCATAACCATCTTGAAGGCAGAAGATAATATTCCTGGCTTTCGGTTTTAACAGAATTGTGAGGGTAGTCAGTCTGAGAAATACCATGCCCTTCAGGTGCAATATACACAACCGGCTCAACTGTTTGTGGAGCAGTTTCAGTATCATCATAGGAAGTATCTTTCATTTCCATTAATTCTTTTGAAGTTCTCTGAGCAGATGCCTTTCTGTTGATTTCTCTTGATAATATGCTTCTGTGCAAATAGGATCAATTGTACTTTTCTGTTCACTGTTTTGATCACTTGACGTTTTAAAATTACCATGCCCACCACTTGGTTTGATATCTGCAGATTTATTGAGAACACTTTCATTGCCAATTATCTTTTCATCTGAAGTACCATGATATGACTCCGCACATATGAAATCAATAGAAGTATCTTGCTTACTACTTTCACTACTATGATCGCTTGATATTCTTAATCCGACACCATCATCATGGTGAGCATCATATCCACTACTTGATTTAGATGTGCTACTCTCACAAGCACTTTCACTGCTAGTTTCAGTTGAAATCTTTTTACCTGGAGTGGAAAAACCTCTTGGGAAGCCTGACTTGTGGCAATAGCAGCGTTAACTTTTTCAGCACTCCTGTTGGTGCTGACTGCCAACCTTGATTGATTTTGGCCCTTTAGATTTGCACTTTGCTTTGAAAATCCTTTTCTTAATGCTTCTTCGTATTTCTTATGCCCAATGTGGAACTTTAGCTGATGCTTTGCTAGTTGAAAACCAGTTCTATTGTCATCACACTTCTTCATTAGTGATGTTAAAATGTGTATAATGGTAGCTGCTCCTCGGGAGTACTCACTCAACAAAGTAAACACAATGTGGTCAGCATCTCTTATACTAAAGCTATCCTTCTCCAATAGACCATATTCAATTCTCTGAATAATACTCATCGGCTGAAGGTTGGTCACATCAATCAGGTTGCACCCCATGGTGAGGTTCTTGTCTATCTCTGTAACAATATCATCTTTGAAGAGGAACTCATTACTAACAATGATGATGTCAGTTGAGGCTTCTTGTAACTGCTTCATGATACAACCACATGTCTCCAATTTAGTGAAATTATGAAGCACAATCAGTTTCTTGTGTTCACGACTGGGTGGTTTAGTGTTCTTAGCTGTGAGTAAAGTTGGGGCAGTAGCATTTGGTATTGTATCAACATGTTCCTTCTGTAGACTCCTCCATCAAGTGGAGTCAATAAACATTCACATGTTAATTAATGTTGAAACCAAATACAGCAAATTCAACACACACAAAGTGAAACTACCATGTTATCATGGTCATGTTTACCCAGCATACCAGCACAGGGATACCTTTGCACTGAATCAAATCATTCTGGACAGGACTAGTAAACCAAAGGAGGCTTTGCCATGTGCACAAGTAAAGGTGCGGGCACCCAAAGTCTTTTGCCCATTACATGATACATGGATACAGAGTATAACTATAATATATTGCTCAGACAAAGTAGCCAATCAAAAGTAAGACCATTTGTAGAACCGAATAGCCATAAGACATAGAGGTGTCCTGTCTACGCTTCTATGGACACCTCTGTCCCTGCCAAGCCTTCTAGGGGGTTGTCAGTAAAATACTGTATGACAGAAAAGTTTGATGAAAAAACTGACAAATCAGCTAAATTCATCCATAAGTGTCCATAAAAGTATATAATGTGTTTAAATCTATGATTTCTTGATTTCCATTCATCAATACTGACGAAATGTGGATTTCCTCTTCAAAACTTCCTGTGGTACAGTATGTGCACAATTTGTACTTTGTGTAATGTTGCACAAAAGAATACATGAAATGCAATCGGAATCATGTGTAATATTATACTGGTTATCATTATACAGGTTATCATTATACAGTTGTTCATACATGCTACTTATATTTGCTGTCGAGATCGGTGATAAAGCCTCTGAAAAATGTTGTGTATGATATTTTTGATCTAGATAGAATTGGCACATCCATGGCCACCTAGATAGTGCTAAAAGTTTCTTGTAAATTGCTAATATATATAATATATACAGGTTCCACTGTATATTTTGTTGTTGTTGTAATTATTGGAATATACATTAAACATTTGTAAAGTAATATTGCACCACTGAGTTAACTGCCAGTTATTAGGCAGTTAACTAGTTATGAGCAATTGCTTCCCCACAGTTACTACTGATGTCGTAGATGAGTGTCCCTTTAATAATTGGGAAATGTATCTTCCAACAGCAACACACACATACCCACTTCTGTGGCTACTTTCACACAAGTTTCCAGTATCAACTCGTTGAACACATCATACCAGTATACACCACAAGGATATATTGGTAGTTTCTTTTGATGAAATCTCTAGCACATTCTTCAGGTTCATTACCAGTGTGGTGTTCTTCTGAAGGATTATTTCCTTTCCAATGATGTGGAATCCTGACCAGTGCACAAAGTGGGAATACTTGTGGAAACATCTCATACACTGCATTGACCTCTGTAGGGCTTGAAAACTGAGAAGGCCATTAACCAGAAACTGATAGAAGTACTGCATAAAAATGTTAGCACTTTCATCTGGTACTCTCCAAAGGGACACTAACACAGAATGTGCTCCAGCCGATAAAAACGCTCTTGCCATTCCTATTATTCCTTCAGCCTTCACCTGACCTCGTCCTGAATCACATGAATTAAGTTCAATGGTATAATGAAGAACTAAAGAAAAAAACACAAAATAAAAGCATAATGCATTTCTGAAAAGCATAAAATAGGCAGAAAATTGGGGCAATACCAAAAGGCATAATAGGCAAATTTTGGAGCATAATAGACTCAAGCCTAAGGCCACTCCAATTGGTATACCGGTTTCTGGTCCTGTTCACTCTGAAAGGGGCAAGCGGGCGGGCAAATTTCATCATTATATCAATGTTACTATACTGTTAAAATCATTATTAAAACTCTACTGGATACAGCTACATGACTATATAGCATGAATTATTTAAGTAAAACCTACAAACATTTAGACACCAAACTAAATGGCTTCCTTTTATACTGTGGTTGTCACTTACAATTAGCAACAATAACACATACCAGTGGCTAAAAACTATTTTTTACAAATAGCCAGACCTGAGAGTGGGAGGGGATTTGTTACACATGTAAACAAAATTTGCATTTATGTTTGATGTGTATATTGTACTCTATAATTATTGTTGTGATTGTCTAAATAGCTGAAGTAGAGAAGACAGAACTTGTGTAGTGAAGTGTCGGTGGTTGGGGAAGGCCAAAGGGAGACTGGAGCATATATACTGCCCCAGGAGGTGGGGTAGGGGACCAGAAACTGGTATACCAATTGGAGTGGCCTAATAACCATCAAAAACACAAATGGATGTACCCAATGTCATGCATGCAGATCTATTACACTGTATAGTAATAGGTATCGTACAATTACTTGTCATGACTGAATTAGCATACATAATATACATTCTCTGCAGTACATCACATATAATTACAATAATACAGCTTATTATCATACAGATGGTAAATTACAATACAAAATTATTATAATACAATATAATTTCAGATTAATATTGATACATGCACTTAATTATATTTATTGTAAAATTACACTGAATAAACTGAACAAGACAAAGTGATTCACAACAAAACAATTGTCAACATCAATTAAACATCTGAGCTTTGGTTTTTCCGCATCAGTATGTACAAAAAGCCATAGCTGATCGGGCTAACAGTAAGAAATTAGTTACACTTCAGCTTCTACTATTGAACATGTTTTCCCTCCTTTACAGAAATGTCTTCGTTGATTTTGCACGTAGTTCACTTTGTCCATGCATGCATTCAGCATTCACTTTAGACCACTTGTTGCACGTTTTCTAGTACCATTACCCCCTTACAAAGTTGGATTACTTCAATGGATTTTCACAGCATATCACAAATCAAATGTGCATATCGCTTAAAATGTTAAGTTACACAATGCTACAATAAAAAGGTTCTACAGTAGCGTATCTGACAGCAGTTGTAGCTATGTGTAAATTCAGCGATACACTATGATAAGTGGACATTTTCGCAACATTTTGCAATTCTCAATTTCAATTTAATGCTTTCTGTGATATATGTATCACCAAGTATGGGATACTCTGATATGCAAATGTCAAACAATTCATTACATAGTACCATAATGTAGTGAAAGTGGATCATAGATAGTGTGTTCTTCCCAGTCAATATATTGTCTAAAGCATGTTGTACACACATGATGGATACTGCCTTGTCTGTAGTGTCCATCTCACTATCAATAGCATCACAAATCAGTTTGGGAATGAACATCAGTTGAATAGTGGGATCTACATTCTGAGGATTGAAATCCTTATGGTATACAAGAGGGTTGGGATATTTCCTGATAACTCCACCTTGTTCCAGTTGGCTAATCAGTGGATCAGGGATAAAACCTCGTACTTTTTGCATTCTTCGATCTTCCTTTGTGGTTATTGCTTCTGTGATCAACTTGTCGAGTTCATCAATGTAAAACTTTGGAAGAGGAACTGGCCCCACAATGGAGAGGCAATGGAGTAGATGTTGAGCTGGCAGTGAGAAGTCAGGACTCTTTAATATATCATTAATGTACATGTAGAGAGTACTACATACATTCTCTTCATCAGAGTGATATTCATCAGACTCAGTAGCAGGTAACTCTTCAGGAATTTGTGTAGCTTCAGAAACAGATTTCTGCTTGTCATCACTGCCTATTACATAACTAATCATCTTCTTAACAACACTTGTAACTATGTTAGACTTTCCACCTTTATCAATGACATATCTCTCAGAATTGATCTGGACAGCTTTTGTAGGATCAGCAATTTCTGTATGTGACCTTGTCAGTGGCAAAATTTCAACTTGATCCTCATTATCAGTTGGAACTGTAGGCATATCTGTTTTGAGATACTCACCTGTGATGGTTTGAGCAGCCTTCCTTCCTGAAGGCAATTCATCTGTCAGTGCTTCACTGTGTGAACTTCTGTCCAAAGCAACACCAATACAATCTTGGCCAGCAGACTCTTTTTCATTAGACATATGCTCAACAGTTGCAGTATTGACAGTGCTAACCGAGTCAGTGGGGAAACTCTTGACTTCCTGTAATTCCTTACTTTCAGTCACAACGTTGATTCCTCTCATAGCTTTACTAGCACTAAAGCTGCATCCTCTTGATTTTTGTATAGCTTTCTCATATTTCTTATGCCCAATGTGGAGCTTCAGTTGGTGTTTGGCTAGTTGAAAACCAGTTCTATTGTCATCACACTTCTTCATCAGTGATGTTAACATGTGTACAATGGTGGCTGCTCCTCGGGAGTACTCACTCAACAAAGTGAAAACGATATGGTCAGCATCTCTTATACTAAAGCTATCCTTCTCCAACAAACCATACACCATTCTCTGAATAATACTCATCGCCTGAAGGTTGGTCACATCAATCAGGTTGCACCCCCTGGTGAGATTCTTGTCTATCCCTGTAACAATATCATCTTTAAAGAGGAACTCATTACTAACAATGATGATGTCAGTTGAGGCTTCTTGTAACTGCTTCATTATACAACCACATGTCTCCAAATTGGTGAAATTATGAAGCACAATCAGTTTCTTGTGTTCACGACTAGGTGGTTTGGTGTTCTTAGCTGTGAGTAAAGTTGGGGCAGTAGCAGTTGGTAATATATCAACATGTTCCTTCTGTTCTTTGTAAACTCCTCCTTCAAGTGGGGCCTGTAGAGAAATAGCGAAAACAGTAAACACATACTTACAGTATAAATATTGAAACCAAACACAAACCAAACACAAACCAAACACAGATACAGTAAACTATAAGCAACACTGCACAGTGTACGTACAATCAACACCCACTCACACACAAGGCAAAAAAAAGCTACTATGCTAGAAAGGTCATAGACACCTGTGCACTGTACTTGGGTGCTATGATCCTGGGGCAGGACTATCAACCCACAGGAGGCCATATCATGTATTACAGGTGAAGGTGCGGGCACATGAAGTCCCACCTGAACCTTCACCACCACGGATAGCTTGACACAGATGAATAATGCTGGTAGAATTTCTTGCTTAAGGAAGCAACAACAGCAACACACACACACGCACCTCCGTGGCTACTTTCAAACAAGTTTCCAGTATCAACTCATTGGACACATCATACCAGTATACACCACAAGGATAATATTGGTAGTATCTTTTGATGAAATCTCTAGCACATTCTTCAGGTTCATTACCAGGTGTACCAACAAGTAACTGCAAGGAAAAATGGGACACGATAGTAAAAGCAGTTCTTACTAATCACTTTTAATATCCACATAAAACCATATATGCTTACCTGGACATCACTCAGATTTCTTGTCTTCATGCTTAGCAAGCTTTCTTCTATACTCTTCACTATTGGCCTTGGAAATACTGTTGCTTCTCCCAGTAATCCCTCAATGGGAAATTGTGCACTGGTGTTCTTCTGAAGGGTTATTTCCTTTCCAATGATGTGGAATCCTGACCAGTGCACAAAGTGGGAATACTTGTGGAAACATCTCATACACTGCATTGATCTCTGTAGGGCTTGAAAACTGGGAAGGCCATTAACCAGAAACTGATAGAAGTACTGCATAAAGATGTTAGCACTTTCATCTGGTACTCTCCAAAGGGACACTAACACAGAATGTGCTCCAGCTGATAAAAACGCTCTTGCCATTCCTATTACTCCTTCAGCCTTCACTTGACCTCGTCCTGAATCACATGAACTCAAAACTACTAATGCTGGTGATATGTTCAGTGTCTCAACCTCATTTGGAAAAATCAAAATGTGTTCTGTCTCTGCTATACCTGATTTGGGTATTGGAAATGATGAGGTGAATGCAAGGAACCCTGCAGAAGCTGACCCGTGAGTGGCCAAATGTATTATCTTAGCTGATCTCAATCGATACAAGATACTTTGTTTGGTAGCTTGTTCTCTCAACACAGGAGTGGTACCAAGAATACTTGCTACATTCACTGCTTCCTTCTCTGCAAAAGGTAATCTACCCAAATTCCATTGTACAGTATCATGGACAAAAGAGGGAATGGTGGGGTTGCCAACAACAAGGAAATCACTCTTGTCTCCT
This sequence comes from Dysidea avara, assembly GCF_963678975.1. Classification (NCBI taxonomy): domain Eukaryota; kingdom Metazoa; phylum Porifera; class Demospongiae; order Dictyoceratida; family Dysideidae; genus Dysidea; species Dysidea avara. The sequence goes on from NC_089281.1 coordinate 12,747,503, forward strand.
GGTAGTTCAACAATTGGGTCACTAGTTACATTCATCACAAGAAGAGACAAAACTGATGGAACAATTTTGATTCTAAATCTGTCACCAAAGAACTCCCAACCATCTTTGTTCATCAGTGGAGAGAATGGCAGTAGATGTGTTACACTATCTGGGATTACTACAAACTCCGATATTCCACTGGCTCCAAGACCCTGGAAACCTTCCATCATCTTCTTTGCTATTGAATCATAAAGAACTGTGAATGGTGACTCTTGTTCATAAGCACACCGTTGGAAAATGTAGACTTCATTTTGATTGAGAAACTGGAGCAAGTTATATCTGATGTATAATTCAAATGAACTGTCCTCAAAATCTTCTTCCTTAAGTTCAATGGTATAACACTTCATTTTCACTTCATCACGGATTGGCACCAATATCCACATCAGTAGTTTCGAAACACAATATGACAAAAATATCACTGGAATTCGCTGCTTCTGAACAGCTCGGTAAATGTCCTGCAACACAAGTGGTGTAGATACAGTGAAGAGATCGGGATAAGATGCTTTCTTCTTTTGCAGTACTAGCTCTCCAAGAGTTCTTGCCCTAGCTTGTTCAGCATACACTAAAGCTTGTTTAAACTCTTGTGGTTCTGCACTGACCATATCCATCACTCCAAGATCTGATAAACGATGGTAGACTTTGCCAAGTTCTACAAGGGTTTCTTGTATTTTGTAAAATGATCTTGAGTTGCTCTCAAACAATGATAAAGAGAGGCTTAACGCCTCATTAGAACCTTTAACATTTTGTACACTTTGTTCATGAGCATCAATTGCTTCAAGTAAATCAGCTCTAGCTGTTTCATAAAATGGCAGTGCTTCTTTTAATCTGTTGATTTCTTCACTGGTCATGTAGTCAAGTGACCTACCATTCACAGTCACTGGTTGCGGCATTGCTGAAATAGGTACTGACTGTTCTTCACGTTCACTAACACTCCTAGCACTAGGGTCTCTATCTGACTGTGTCTCTTGTACAGGATGAGTAGTAATCACTTCATCAGTTAGTTTAATGGACAATGTTTTGTATACAGAATCTGTTGTAGTGGCTGGAACAAGTTCCTCTGGCTTCTTCCCCTGTCTGATTAACTCTGCAACATCATATCGTGCACAACCACGATTGTGATAGCCTGTAACCTTGGTTGACCTGTCAGTACTCAGGCGCAATGTTTCAGTGTAGTAGTGGACTGCTTTGACTGGTTCTTTCAGTAACATGCAAATATTGCCAATGTTGCCACAGGCTCGGCCTTGTCCCTGCAGGTCACTACCATATATAGCATGTCCCAAGGCAGTTTCATAATGTTCCTTTGCTTTCTGCAAACTTCCCATTGCCTGGAAAGCATTTCCTAAGTTTGAAACAGCCCTGCCTACTGCTAGAGGATTGCATTCATATTTTGCAGACATGTTATAAGCAGTGGTCAAGTGATCTAATGCTTTGTCTTTCTGGTCTAGACCCAACAAAGCATTGCCAAGATTACCATGAGCCCAACCCTCAGAGACATGGTCTTTGAGTTCCTTTGATAACTTCAGAGAATCACTGTAATACTCGAAGGACTGGTCATAGTCTCCTATTGATTGTAGAATGTTACCTAGTGCACACTGTGCACTTAGTTCATCTTCTTTTGCTGCTTTCAACTTTTCTCCTGTTCTGTTAATCTGTTGTTGCATCTCTGCCTCTTGCTTAGCTGTCTTAAAGGCACTGATTGCTTCTCTGATCTGAGACATTGCTCGATGACATAATCCCTTCTTCACTAACACAGCAGACTTAGTTAGAATAGTTAGTTGAAATAATTCAGCCACAGTATCAGTGTGATATTCATTAGCAGCTGTTGTGAAGTGCTTCACAGCTTCTTCATGCTTTCCCCAATAAAGTTCTACTTCTCCAAGATAGATGGAGGCCAATGCATGGTTGCCAGGACTCTGATGTTTGATTGATATTTCCAGTAAACTTTCAAAAAATGTTTTAGCAATTCTGTATTGATACTTCTTGTAGTTGGCAAGTCCTTGACCAAACTCACGAGCCATTTCTATTTCTTCACTCAACACAAGATGTTTATCTAACACTTCCAATATCTTCATCATCATTCCATAGTCTCCAGCATGAAGAAACTGGGATGCTCTGCTTATAATGCTTTGTGGGTCAGAAAAATCCAAAGGTAAGTTATTGTGGTGGTCAAGAAATTGCTGTTGTGGTGAAGTAATCTGATTGACACTTGTTTGTCTTCTATCTACAGGGACAGTCTCAGGGACTGCACCTTGTTGTAATCTTTCATGTTGTTGACCACCCAGATGTTGAATAGTGACATTTCTTGTTTTCTTGTTCCCTCCTGTTTTTGGCAAGTCAAGAGGGATAGGAGGTGGTAAGGCAATCCCAGGCATTTCTTTTCTTAACCCAACAATGGGATACAACTTGGGAACTTCTTGTGTTGAATGAGCAGCCATTACTAATTCATTCCTCCCATTAGGAATATCTAATAGGATTGGTCCCCTCTCATTGTACCCATCAGTGAGGTTCAAGTCTGTAGTTGTTGTGTAGATTCCAGCCCCAGGAGACTTGGTGGAGAGGTTAGGAGTAATAGCAACATGTTGTAATGGTGGTACCTTAGCCTCTCTTATCCTATCAGTTCTATTACTACTAAAAGTGGCTCCTCCTGGTAGTAGTGAAGAGAAGCCACTGTGTACTGCTGGGGGTGGCTTGTGTGTTGGTAAGGAATGTTGAAGACTAGTGTTAACATGATGGGATGGTAGAGTGTTAGTATTAATTTCTCCTCTGTCATCTCCTTCACTATTGTCATCATCACTTTCATTACTACTACTACTACTACCATTGTTATTTTCCCCTCTAACAATGGATGTTTTTTGTTTTATTAACACATTTTCATAAAATCGCACTTTGTCAGGGTTTACAATAGGATATGTAATGACATGATTTTCTTTAAAAGTACATAATGTATGACCTTGCACAAACACTGTTAAGGTTGGGTCAGTAAAAGGATGAAATACTTCTTCACAAACATGACGTGGATGAGACTCGAATGCCGGACTTGCACTACTTAAATTTCTACAAGAAGAGTTACGAGGTTCCCATCTTGTACTTCCATGTTCATGACCTGAATAAGCTTTTGGTATTACCAATGCACTATTTACAGGAACTCGAACATCATTAGCATCTAAAGACTTTATACTTTTACTATAAATGCCACTATCACATGTACAAATACTGATACCCGTCTTTTGTGGGTTGTCACAAGCATTACACTCCTCGTCAATAACAAAGCTGGAGCTGAAGCTTCCTGATAATCCATCTTTGTGTACAGAATTTATTTCTACACTTAGTGCATTATCAAAATTGGTAGTTTTACTTTCATGTATATTCAGGGATACTTTGCTGTTCACAGGACTTGGTTTTGACAACCAACCCTGTGGGTTATCAATTTTCATAATTCCCAGTAAAATTGTATCCCTTGAGAACCACCGTCTTATTGTAAGGAATTGCCTTTCTACACAAGGAATTGAATAACCAAAGTATGGGAATACCTCTGAATTCCACAAAATAGTTGATTTCCACTTGTCACGAAGTTTTCCTTTTATACCCCCATTTTCAAAATTGGCAGTTTTGCTTTCATGTATACTCAGGACTGCTTTGTTGTTCACAGGACTTGGTTTTGACAACCAACTCTGTGGGTTATCACTTTTTATAATTCCTAAAATTGTATCCCTTGAGAACCACCGTCTTATTGTAAGGAATTGCCTTTCCACACAAGAAACTGAATAACCAAAGTATGGGAATACCTCTGAATTCCACAATATAGTTGATTTCCACTTGTCACGAAGTTTGCCTTTATTTATACCTTCTTTGACAATTTTTAAGCAGGTAACACTGTTCGCTGACCAGTGTTTGTGGCTTTCATCATACATTGATCTGTAGACTTCGAATAGCCGTCCAATATACGAACAGGTAACCATTGTTCTACAAAATCACACAGAAGTACAATGTAAACAAAGATAAATAGCACACTACATGACATTAGACACAACCATTAAACACTAGTAATAGTTTGAGCAAGAGTTACTTTTCCTTCTTTAATATGAACTCTTGGGGGTTCCCACGCTGTTCGACACTGCTTTCAAATGAAACCACTAATAAAAAGAGAGTTGACGCTCGTCGAAAAATCCTTAACAACTGTTGCTAGCCAGCCATGGTACGTTGACGAATGGTTTGTACACAGATAAATTATCTGTGGTTTGTACATTATGCATTCTATTATCTATGGTTAAGCGCAGAACAGGACATGTTCTCTAGGTTACTCAATTAGGATAGCCGTGGTCAAAAGTTTATAAAGCATTAAAATTCGTTAATTCGTTTGTCTGTTTTCCCAACCTTAATATATACCCCCGCGTCTGACAGTAGTCTCGCGTAGCCAGACCACTACTTTTTCTTTTGTGTGTGGTTGGGAAAACCTTTTCCCGACCACAAAAAGTAGTGGTCTGGTTACGCGAGACTAGGCAGTTCGCGGTGAAAACCATCACGTGACTACATCTAAAGAGGATAGTTGCCAAACTAGCTATGTTGAGTTAGCTAAGTTAGCAAATTGCCTGTTATGTAGAGAGTATCAGACCCTGGAGAGTATAGAGGTATGAAAATAAGTCTAGCTAGCTATATTGAGGTAGGGGTCTGGTCTGTATCAATACTAGCACATGTGCAGCTGGAATGTAGTTAACAGCTGTGCATGGCCTTGTACTTCTATGAATATATTAGCATTATTAGATTCATGATTGCCATATCCTGCCACAGGTCATGACATCACTTATGAATATAAAGGCTGTGCTAAGAAACCACAGTCATTACGGAGAAACCTCATCAATTTTTGGAAATGCTGCAATTTGATTGGTACTACATCTACACTTGCAGTTCACACAAGTGCTCTATACAGACCAGACCCTCTGTGAGTATGCTAGAGTAATATTGAGGTGAGTAGAGATAATGGATAATGGTAATGACCTGCCCACCCACCTGCACTCTACATTTGGAATTTTCTGATGAAAGACAGAAAATCACCAAATGCAGCTAGCAGTGGTAAAGAAACAAAGAAATGCCTGGAATGGCATAGATTCGAGGGGTCCGCAACAGGGGTGAAATTTTGCTTGAAATCCGAAATCCCATGCAACTAATAAATATTTTCCATAAAATAATGTAACATTTATGGAAATTAGAGCCACATAATTTTGCAATGTGCAATCTCGTGCTACGATTAATGTGACTTATTAAAACTGAGCTTGCTACTAATGGTGAGTATAACAATGGCTGATAGCCCAATACAAACATATGAGTGGGCAGGTCTACGGGAGGACTCAGGAAGGAAGCAGGCAACTTGTAGCAATCAAGATGAGAGTTCAGCAAGCAGATCGAGGGTAGAACATTTGTACAAACAAAACTCCATTAAGTATACATTTTAATTTTAGCTACAACTTCTGCTATTGCATACAGTGCTAAATGCACATGAAATTTGTAATTCTTTTAATCTGAGTGAAATTTTCTGAGAAATCCTGTGAAATCTTAGCGAGGTCCTATAAAGATCTTGAAATCTATATGAGATCTCTGTGAAATCCTGAGATCTCAATGAAATCTTGAGATCCTGAAATCTTGGACACCATTTTTGCTCTGTTGCTGACCCCTCACATAGATTGTATCTGGGATTGGAAATGCCATTATTTTCCAAACTATCCATGTTGGAGCGCACCATTACGGCAGCGAAGCGCCTTGCCAGACAAGTTGCCTGGTTTTGATTCTTTTCACCACTAAAACATTTTTCTTGTGAGTTAATAATATAACTATCTAAAGACTATACGTACATTTCTTATTTTGCAGGTTTACTAAATGAAGGAATTATTTGGAGTTAGCTGAACAAGTGAACTCAACAAAGAATGGGCGGTTCGTTGGTTGAATTACTTGGACCATATTATGCTAGGACACAATGGTACGTGATATACTAGTATAGTTGACAGGTCTGTATAGACCTCAGAAACTGTAGCTAAGTTGCAGAATTGGATCGCTTGAACGTTTGCAACTATTATGAAACTCTCGAAGTTAGTGTTTTCGGCCACCATCACCGTTTCTGTGTAAAGAACTAATGGATTTGAACCTGAACACTAGGATACACTAGTATCAAAAGCAGCACTAAGGAAAGTTCTGGATGACGCTTCAAGGAAGTATATCACGGCTTCCCAAAGAATATTTACGGCTTGGAATTGCTGCGAGTGGTTCCACTCCCCAAACTGACTTTCTTTGTAGTTTAATGTACATGCATGCATACTTATTTATTTATTATTTTGTACTCTCTTCAACTCTTCCTTTCCATGCTCACACAGGTGTTAATCCACTAACCCTGTTTGGTGTTGGTGGTCGCATGTGACCGAGGACTCATTCATAGCCATGGTGTTCTTTTTGGAGGGTCACTGAAGAAACCTGCAGGCCAAAATTTCTTGATGTTTGCATTTTACAATTGTGCCAGTGTATGGGTGCCTCAATAAAGGAATTTTAAGTTGGCCTTTTTAGAGAGGTGACTTTTAACAGGTGGCCAATACAACACAATACAATTTGTTACATGACGACATGCCACAGCAATGTATATAGCAACATATAGTATAGTACTTTACCAACAATGGAGTAGGCTATAACAAAGTGTGTCATTTATCTAGACTGTAGTTGCTGTGAAGGGCTAAAACAGCCACTGCCATGTAATTGAGAGCAGTGGTATAGGGACATATAACATACTCTAATACAACATTCATTATAACCGATTCATGTCCACTCAATTGACATTGTTACAACACACAGAAACAAGCACAACATTGTATACAAATTTATCTAGCAAACTTCTATCATTCAGTATACTCCATGTGATTATCAAATGTTGAAATTGTGTATTAACATTATTAAAATGTCTTCTTTGGGTAAAGATTTGAACTACTGTTTAAGTTAAGTGAGCTGTATAGTACGACTGTATACAGAGTTACCTACCATTTGAACTTCCGAAATTGTCAGATTTAGAAATGATCTTGGGACCACAAGCACTCAAAGAGTTTTACCATATTCTTGTAACAGGCTACAGGCTGTATAGGGGCAAAACAGCTACTACATCTGAGAAGGGTAATAATTACCTAGCTAGTACCACTTGGGTAACAAAATGCTAATTTTTTATACATTCTTTGAGGGTTGGAAGTGTTCCCACGACACTGTAGAGTTTTAAGACTTTGTTGAGTCCACTGGCTCAGTGTTTTGACACAATAATAGGTATATAATCTGGGTATGGACAGTCTCAAATAAGCGCCTTTTACTGAAGCATATTTGTCTCTAGTAAAACACACACTGAGCAATAACAAAATGCCCTAATTTAACAACCACTAACAAGGAAGTAAAGTTTTGCAAGATTAAATTTTGATACACTACCACCAAATTTTGTAGAAATGAAAAAATTATAGACTGTATAATGAATATTTAGCCATTATCAACCAGTCAATGTTATATCATGCATAGATAGCACACAAACTAGATACAGACATTACAAATCAGACATTAAAAACAGACATTAAAATATTACAGACATTAAAATATTCAGACATTAAAATATTTTCCCCTTTTAGGGGAGAATATTTTATGTAAATTCCAATCATTCTTTCAAACCTAGAATTAGCTAATCTCCTGAAATTTATGCCCAACATAAGCACACTATCTAAGACTTTCACAAAAGTGACTGTTACATTGGAAATATGGAGTCAAAAGTTGACTGCTTTATCAGAGTAAGTGACTGCTCTATTAGTAGCGATTTCCAACCAACCAATTTTTCACACATATTTTTGCTACTTAAATTACACACCTTCAATAAATGTTTCACAAGGTGCCGTTCCAGTTAGTGGTAGTCAGTGTTTCGTACTTCGTAATGCACTTTACTGGATTAAAATACATGCGGTATTTATTGAAATATGTCGAATCAAAGTTTGAGAAATAAAAATCCCCATAGGAATCCCATACAAATAATTGCGTACGTAATTCTAATTGGAAGAATACGGCACCGATGATAGTCAAAGTTTCCGAGTGTTTCCGTGTGAATCTATGGCAGATGAGGACGAAGAAAGTGGTCCTGGGCAAACCGTATATGCTGATTTCGATTTTTCCGTGTGTTTTTTGATTGGAGGACGATTGACGTTGGATTACGACAAAAATATGGCCCTTTTTAAGGTAAATCGCCATCTAACACTGTTCAGAATTCAGCATTACAATCACCCTGGGCTTCAAGGCATCCCTCTGCATCAATGCAAGTATAGTTAGAAGGTGAGCAGTTTGTTGTTTTGTGCAGAATTGCAATATAAGGTTCAAGGTTGAGCATAATCTTTTCAAAAGTGGAGACTGGCATGTGATACCAACCTTACATGGCTTCACCCTTACCTAATGTTATATTCTGGTGTATTTACTGCTGTTGTGATCCATTTTATAGCAGCTTCAGTGATTGTAATTTTGGTCAGAAACTATTTATAATTTCTCTTTGTAGTATAGTGATGTCATAGTGTTATATAATAATAATTATCCTTAGTGCTTACAATGTGACAAATAAAGCCGAACAGTGTCCAAACAAATCTATTTTATTAATAATATTGGTCTTATATTTTGTTATCTGATTGTCATGTTTCCGAAGTATTTGTTAATTGTGCCATTACTTACCATGTTATATAATATTACTGATTTTTCTAGTTAGTTATCCTTGAAAATGCATTAGGTACTGGTGTATACTTAGTATTACATAATACACACAGTTTTATTTGTGAATCACTTGCTTTATCCATGTAATATTCTGAGTGGTCAGTCTACAAAGAAGTGGTCACTCTTGAGAGGTTTTACCTAGCTCATATGCTGTTCTCCATAAAATAGTTATGTGGTAAAAATTTCATGTCATTATTAGTTTCCTATCTAGATTTATGATACTTTGAATATTGTGTTGGTGCCATGCGATACCGTATAGAGGGAAACTTTGGCGAATTTGGCGATTCGCTACAAATTCGCCAAAGTTTAACCCGCCAATTGCTCATAGCACCTGAGATTAGCATCTTTATAGCTATGGATTGAGCTTGAATTCGCCAAAGTTTATTTCGCCAAATGCGATTTAGCTTGCTATTCGCCAAAGTTTACCCCCACCAAAGTTTCCCTCTATACGGTATATGTAAAAAGCATTGAAAATACTGTACACAAAAATCATTACACTGTCAACTTCTTTTGCTTATATCTTTTGATAGGAACCACCAATTGGGGTGGGGTTTGCACTAAAATGACCCTGAAAAATAGCACAATATTTGTCATACCAATGAATGCATGGAATGTTAATTATTTAATTTAGTTGGAAATCTCTACTATTAGAGTAACTCAATCTTTTCTGCTGTTTTTAGGCTTGAACTGTTTCTGTGGAAGCCAAACTAATACTTTACACCAGTTATACATATATCTCATCCAATTAATCTAGAATATTCCTCAATTCTTTTCGCTAAAATTTATTCCTGAGTTATTGCAGCATAATGGACGCTCTTCTATTCCGTTTGTTAAAACTTTTAATTTTTCATGATTAGCTATGTCACCTCTAGTGAATAGAGATGTAAAAATGTCACCAGAGAATTTGTTGAGTTCATTAATGAACTTTTTTTGCCAAATTAAAATTGATATATCAGGAATTTCTTACTTTATTAGCTGCCATTTTGAAATTTAAAAATGCTGACCTTGCAGGAATCTGTGCAAATGTAAACAATGATTTTCAGATTCTCCATGCTCTAAGTTTTCTGAAAATATATAGGTTTGCTAATCCCCATAAAATTTGAACAAAAGTACATAGTGGACCTGACTATGCCAGCTGCCAGTGGATTCATTCACGTAAATAAACAATACAAGAAACATTAAAACATATGCCACGCTCTTTACAATACAGTTACATATAAAATACAAGTAAACAATTTTGTCTTGTGCAGCTGGCATGGCGAACTTCCTTTGTGCTGGTGTCAGGCAATTCAATACGTGATTAATCTTTTTTGCCTTCACCTGGCGTAGCTACTAGGCTCTGGCTGGCTTGGCTGTCTTCCTCTATCTGGTTCATCTGGCTTGCATACTCCTACAGCATTGTGTAGCTATCTCCTGAAAGTTGTGTATGCATAACTATAGTGTGTCACCCATCACTGTGCCATTGCTACATCACTGATGAACCTTACTTAGCTCTAGTTGATGTTGACATACCGTGCTGTATATTGGCTAATAATTTTTATCTGGTGATGTTGCCTATAATGTATTGCTGCATACAATACTGCAATAATGTATAGTTCTCTCCTGTATGTTTTGTATACATGTACTTTGTACACATCACTGTGCCATTACCACACCAATGATGTACTGGCACTTAGCTACTGGTGGCCTTTAGTTACGATGCCACTATTGTGTTATATCTATCACTACTGTGACATATTGAGATGATTTGGGGATCATGCCTTCACCACCTAATAGCCTCACCGGGGGGCTGTCACGTTGGTGTATGTATTTGGTTGTATGTGACACGGTCCTAGAAATAATAATAATAATAAAATAAAATCATTATACTCTCCCACGTGGGAGAGAGTATATTGTAGTTAATTTGTGCGTAGTTAGGTGGTTTCCATTTTTTCCAGCAACTTTTCTGGCTAGCTGTTCACTGCTACGTAGTCTTAAGCTAATGCAAAGCATAAGTTAGTTTGTTGTCTAAAACTTTTCCCTGAGCACTTCTATACTTTTCAACAGTCATCGCGAGTTACTGGACGAAAATGCAGCCCCTCGTTTGCATATCTTCTCATCTAAGCTTGCTAGCGACACGACACCCACACTGTTACACGGGTCTGTTCTTGCCGAAAAAAGTTGTTAGACCCCCAAAACTCCATTCTGTACCGTTTAGTCGGTATTCAGCTCGAATGGTGCAAACTAACATCTATTGTCACTTGTACAATACTGTTCTAATCTAATAATTCTATCGCTGTTCACCCATGACTCTTGGAGAAGTGAAGTATTCTTGGCTGCTCTTTCACAGATGCCAAATTGTAAAAAGAAATATAGTGAAACTCATTAAATCTCAAATATGGAATGGATTTCTTCTGACTTAGTCTCTGCGCGTACCTGGTATCGCAATATTGTCAGTAAAATTCCATGCACCTTTACGGCTTTATGAAGATTTAAGAATGATGAGCCAACAGTTATACACCAGCAAATGCTACATTGCTACAAAAGGTGAAATTTAGTGGAACTTTTGTGTGATGCAACAAGTGGGTGTGGTCGCATGAGTCAAAAGTTGATCAACTGCCATTGAATACATTTGCACAGCCGCTTCATTCCAAACTCTTGAATTGAAGTAAGTGAGTCTTACACGCTATGCAAGTATTAAGAGCAGTGTCTGCAGTTATAGTCTTTTTGCTCTTGCAATTGTTAAGCGCCAATATTGCAAGGATTGTAGTATACAGCATTCAAATGTTCACGGCGCATTGTAAGTTACTTACAACCATTCCTTTTAGGTTCATTAATACTAGCTAACTGCATCTCTTAGCAGCTGAAACACACTTAAATACTTTAATGGATATTTGTAATTCCTAACATATGTCAGCTGAATGCCGCGACATGTATTACTGAAGTCATATACGGTCAGTACATTGTTGTGATTTTATGATTTGTTGTAAAGTGAAACCTCAAGTACCTTGCTTGTACAATGATTCAGTTTGCAAATGTTATCACATGTTTATCCTATGCGTGTCGCGTGCATATCACATGGCTTGTTTCAGGCAGTACTGTAAGCAACCAATTATCGTCAGTCACCTAGCTATTATCCTCACAAAACTTTGCGTTTACGGTAAATATCTCGGAATTTGGATATCTTGCCTAGACTTAGCAAGGTTATCTTCCATTCTTTTTCTACAAATATGTCTCCTCTTGTGCCTATAATAGGTGAAGTACTTGTGCTGATATCATGAAGCGACTTTATAAGAGACCAAAGTTTAGACGGTTTGAACAAATGGAAAGGCCACGTGGAAGCCTTGAATCAGATCCTCACCAGTACCATTCTTTCAAAGAATCAGCAAAGTGGATATAGTACCGGCACCGGTTACAAACGTGAACGGCTATTTTACTGGCACAAGTCCATCATTTGCTGGACTATCAAACAAACCAGTTGTGTCTAGGCGAGCTAGAGTTGGTATGCGTCCAATATTCCCTGAGCATTCGACTTTAGGGCACGTGTCTAGTAGGTTTCCCTGAGCATTCAACTTTAGGGCACGCGTCTAGTAGGTTTCCCCGAGCATTCAACTTTAGGGGACGCGAAAAGTAGTTCCTTAGCGTTAGGGGTAGGCTAGGGTTCAGCTTTGGTTCTTTTTCACTCTTGTTATATGTAGAAGTCACTTCAGTCGGATGTTTATAAGGTAGAAACTAAAGGAGGTGAGTAGCTGCAGCACCGGTGGTATAATCGTTACGGACATTGCTTATGAGTACGGATGCCTGGGTTTGAGCCCTCGCTTAGACAACTTTTTTTTTTCTTTTCACTTTCTTAGGTTTTTTGTCTAAGTTTTTTTTTAATGCACGTGACTGCCGGCACTATATAACTTGCCAAGAATCAAAGGATACGGACAGAAAAGAAAGTTAACTCCACCTATAAAGTCATGGAGGGTAGTAGGAATGGATTTAGTGCTGCACCTGAGTGTGTTGTGTCAAGAATGACACTGCAAGATGGAATTTTGGAAGGGTAGTGAGGCATGGCAGTAATCCTGGACCCCAGCCATACTTGAATCAACCTGAGAAGAGCAATATTTTAGTGGAAACAACCACAGTTGGTTATAACAGTAGCCAAAAGCTGGCTGTACTTCTCGGATGGAGAGATATGCAAAAGAAACAAAGCTTGTTAACTACCAGCCAAAAAAAAGGATAGTACAAGTACCTGCATGAATGACATAAGTATCACGGTGGATGCATATTAATTGAATGGGTGAAGAAAAATCTAGTAGAGAGTCACTGCAGTTACCGCAGACAGCCAATTACTTCTTTTGATCTGCATTACCACAATCCAGCAGTTACGAGGTAAAGCAGTTAAGTAGCAATACCACAGGACTGTTCTCAATAAAAGATCCAGCCTTTGTTCAGTTGTGCTTCAAGTACTGCTAGAACAATTCACTGTTTGCTGAAAAAGTTGTGATGTTTGATTTGTATGAACGAAATATGGAGCAAATCCTAGCTATGTGTGTGTGTGTGCAAGCAATGGACTCATGAGCACTATACTACACTAACATTATGAAATTGCAGCTGAAATGATAGCTAAGTTAAGTTCAGGGAACTGTTCTACTCATTTAAATGTATGTAGTGTAAATGTGTGTATGTAACAGTTTCACTTGAAAAATCACACTTTCCTGGTAATTGGTGCTAATGCTTTCAAATTATGGATAAAAGGTTTAGAATGCATACAGCACACGGGAATATTTTTGAATAATTTTTATCACTCACTGTAAGCAAGATATATAGTGCTGAACTGGTAACTGACAATAATTGATTGCATAAAAGGATGAAATGGTATGCATAGTGTGTGCATGTATGTTTATTGAGCAGTCTGGAGTTTTTAGCTATGCTGTTTTGTTGTTCAGAAATGCTACATATGCAATGCAACTAGTACTCATGAGATCATATCTTGGTTCATTCTTCTTGTATAAGGATACCAACGACCTTGAACTCTTGTCAGAAAAAAGTTGCACATTAACAAGTAATTTCTAGAACTTCAAGTCTCTGCTAGCACAATTGTCACACATGCAGGTAAATTTTCATATGAATAATTAGACTGTTTCTGATGAGCACATTTTGCATTCGTAGTACACTGCATGTACCATAGAGCCGATCTTCAAGTGTGACTAAAAAAATCAAACCCTCGAGCTCTTCTACCCTAATTCATACAATTACTCTAATAGAACACTCAATTCAATTACGCATTTTGTCCTGGGGCTACAGCATGACAGGGGCCCCAGGAAGCTCCATGAAGGGTCCCTTGAATACCTGTTTCAAAAATTTATGTAATGCAGTTGTATTATAGCAGTCAACTATAGATACTGTAATAGAACAGTCACAGTAGTCTTCAGAGGAACAGTGTAGCAAGCTTATATATCAGGAAATATGCTTGGTGAAGTGTACCTATTGTCATCATATAATGACCTTTTTTATTTTTTTGGGTCTTTGACTTACACCTTGGGTAAAGTTCAGCACCTCAATATGTCAGGGTAACTGTAACAAGCAACTCAGTACACTATACCTAGCATGTTTCCTATATGATGCCAGTGGTGTATCTAGGATTTTTAAAAGGGGGTTTCTGAAAGTTGGTATAGCAGAATAAGGCATCTGATGACATTTCTCCAGAAAATTTTGAGATTTTAGAAGCTCTGAGATCAGATTTTAGGCTACTTTTATTAGCAATTCCAATAAATCCAATGCTTTAAACTGTAAATACTATATAGCTTACTATAGGGCAAAGATGGCGAGTATAAGCTGTAGCTTTGATTGCTCTATTAGAGTAGTTACTTGACTGCTCTATTAGAGTATCTCAATCGTTTTTAATGCAGTGGGAGATGAAAAGTGAAGTGTTGCTGTGGGTATAATAGCTATAAATGGTGTTAGTTAAGTGCAGCTACATGCATGCTACTGAAATACAGTGGTATATAGTTGTTTGATATGACAAATTATCAGTACAACAATGTTTATGTATTTAGACTGCCACTGAGCTAAATTTAAAAAGGGGGGTTTCTGTCGAAACCCCAGAAACCCATCTAGATCTGCCACTGGATGTACACAACTCTATTCGTATTTTCTACTGTTTCTCAACATGCGGGAGAGTATCTGCACTTCATTAGTACTTTCATTGACCAAGTTTCCTCCTTTAACTACTAACTCAGTGAAGGAAGATTATATGAACTAAGGATGGATCCAAGGGCTGGCAAGGGAAGTAAACAAACTAGGTTGTAGGTGGTTCGGGAGAACAGATCACCTTGTTAATTGTTGTATTTTGAAGCAGCAAATATCACCTCTTAGTAGTGTCTCATGCAGTGTTAATTGGCCTTTGTGGATAGTTGTAAAGTTTTAAAAGCATTTAGAAAAGTTATGATTTAGAGGTGCTGCAATAAATGGTGGTAATATGCATATTCAGTTCTTTAAGTGATAAGAGTACGTAATTCAATCAAAAAAGTATGGCTGCGGTCATTTGCCCTAAATGTCCCATTCTGGATCCACCATTAATAAGTTTCCACCACTTGATCCGGCTGTCCTTCAGGTTGTGATCCCATTTTTGCAGACTAATTCATTTTAATGCTCTGTGCATAGACCATGCAAAGTAGGAATTATCGACCACCAATACTTGTATTCGACTACATGTTTTGTATATGTCATTTTCCATATATAAGTTATTTACCAGGTGTTAACATGGATTGCATCCTGTCATTGATGATGCAATTCAGTGTGTAATAATGTACACATCCACCATGTTTCAGATCGATTGCATGATTGGAACATGAGATATAGCCACAACCAGTTTATGCCAACCTCTCAAGAATTTTAGGAATGAGACCTCAAGCATTACCAGTAACACAGAGTCTAGCTTACAAAGAGCCCCCATTGTTATTTTAGGAAAGCCCTGCAAAAATATGCACGTACAGTTTTTTATAATGCATGATTGTTTATACAAGCTGTTATGGTGTTAGATGCGTTGACTGCCTCTTACAATACAGTATATACGTCTAATTTAATTGTGCATGAATGCTGATTATGATCTGACAGAGTAGACTTCAACATTGACTACCTTCTTCCTTAGCCCAGGATTTCATTAGAATGACACCTCTGTTATCTTGACACTTAATCAATAATCTACTATCTCAGAACCCAGTCGAAACAGCTTTGCCTTGAAATCTGCTCAATTGAACACACCTCAGTGTATAACAATGTCCTAATAAGGTACAACAGTGTATGATGCAACACAAACTATATCTGTGACTGGATCTGGGAAAACCAGTCTTATCACCCAGGACAGCAGATTTGATTTCTCACCAAGAACACACGAATAAACAATTAAATATCATAATCAAAAATTTAGACTTAAGTGATCTGCTTTTGCTGACTGCTTTTCCCCAGCGCAGTGCAGGTAAGCTGTACAAGCGGTCTGCCCTATTGGAGCTCTGGGAAGTATGGGGATGGCTGTATGTGGCAGTATGTGGCTGTACAGCTCCATGCATGGTGCTGAATATAGACCTGTGGTGTAAATTTCCTTTCATTTTAACCAATTTTGAGACCTGAATTGGCTATAATTTGGTCTAATTCATCCCTACGTGTTCTTCTTTCACTTTGTAAACAACCTCTTTCCCTCCCCCCCTATTGAAGCTTACCTTACCCAGCCAACATTGAGTTAATGGTAGCTGTTGGCTTCTTCTACAGTGGATGCTCTGGAAGGTAATGAATTGGTGTAAAATGTGTAAAAATTTGGTACATGTAGCTTCAATCATTGGGAAGCTACAACACATTAAATACTTGAATCTGGCATTTCTCGATGCTTTTAAATAGGTGATAAGACTGGTTTTCCCAGACTAGATCACATTTATACTTGAAGAAAAGAAAGCACACACACCTTCTTTCCAACAATCTTGTTTTAAGTGCAGAGCTTGTCCAATTTAAGTGCAGGGCTAAGTACCAGGTGAGAAAAGTGTGTAAGAGTTACACTGAAAGAGTGAGGAACAAACGGTTAAGTGTGAGAGTGTGAGATTACTAGCTAAAGAGTGAGGCTTGTGCCTAAATGAGTGAGAGTTGGCAATTCCAATTGAACACTGTCTTTATCAATACAAAGCAATGAAAACTGTGAGTCTTTAAACTGGTCTTTGTTTTCAACCAGCTAAACAGGATAACTAGGCTTTTCTGCCAGTTCATTACAAGCATGAAAACATTGTGTAGCAACCAATCCAGCTTATCAGTCAGACATGTTTCAGGCTTCATCATTATAAGGTTCTATAAAACCTGATTATTCCATTGTTTAGCACTGGTATTATTGTTGGTCTTGGTGATTTGTCACCTTCTTCCCCCCTGAAAGTAGCAACTCGCCTTTGCATTAACACAAACTTGCACCAGGAAGCATTTGACGTACGTAGTATGTTGTAAAATCCTTCTAAGACAGTTAAAATCTATAAAAGAGAACAGAAACCATTGAGATAGCCCAGCAAACCAGTATGAGTATTTTTACAAGAAATCGTTAGATCGGTCATAGATTGTAAGAGGCTTGTAAGTATCCAGGATTGGAAATGCATTAAGTTTACTCTTCACATCACTTTTAAGGCTTCATATGTTCTTTGACATGTTTTTGTCCTCCTTCATGTACTGCCTCGTATTTGGTTAGTGAATGGTATCTATTAGGACTGTACTGATACTACATTTTACACCTGATACCTGATATTTATTGTCTTTTTCCAATACAGGTTTTGTGATGAACTGATATCAGAGAAACAGCCAATACTTCAAAAGTATAGTCGATATTCATTATTTTGTTTACTTATAGCATTTTCATATTGTTTCATAATTACTGAGGACAAATTACAAGTATAAAATATAAAATACAAGTTTTTTTAAATCTTACTGATGGACAAGTTACACAAAATGAAAAAGTACAGTACACAAAGTGAAAGCACATATCCAGGTACCTAAACAAACAACGGAGACACATGTTATTTTACACTAATTAATGTTTACAGAATAAAAGTTATTAAATGTATGACCTATTTTTTTCAAAAAAAACTAACAGCTTAACCTTCTCTGGGTCAAGACAGGTATATAGCTACATGTAGGCGCAACAATATTACCTGCACAGCTGAAGACATGTTCAGACTCGGCTGAAGTGGGTGGAATCCCCAGCATCTTTTTTGCAAGTGGTATAAGGCAATGGAAATGTACTTTCCAAAACTTCAAGGGATCATCAGCATGAGGCAGACAGGGCATACTTAAGTACTGTTCTAGTTCTCTCTCTTCTGACAAAGAAATAGGCTGGTCTGAATCATCTCTTTATCAAACTCTTCCCGCAATGAAGACACTTTGCTTTTCTTTTTTCATATTTAATTTTCTTTGCTACCTCCAGATTTTTCTGTTAATGGATTGATCATTCCTTTGGCCATTTCTATAACTTTAGACTTTGCTAACTCAGCAAAAATAGCAGAAGAGAATCTTTTAATCTTAAAACGAGGATCAAGGAGGGTGGCCATAGATCTAGAGTGAAGTTCCCATGATTCCATACCACTGAATCGAGTTCGGAGAGATGAAGCTAGTCCTTCATGAACATTCCTTACATCTATTTTCATCATCTGTCACTGGGTTACTGACATGCTTGGACAACATCCTAAAATGCTAGCATCTCCCAAGAAAACTCTTCGAAGGAGTGCAACAGCAATACCAATTGCTGAATGTTCCACTGGGTAATAGTGAGCTCTGTAGCACAAGTTGTATCTGGCAAACAGAGGTCATGGCACGGTGCTGTTTGTTGGTCTTTTTAACATGTAAAAAGTAGAGTTCCAATGTGTACTTACCTCTGGCACAATTGATGGGTAGGTATTTGGAACTGGGTTTGAAACACTGCTAAGATATTGGTGGGAAAGGTTTTCAACTACTATATGAATAATGGATAGGTGATACCAACTTCCCAATCGTAAGCATTTCTCTGGAAAGGTAATTCCTCAGATGTATGCTGACTTGAAGCAGAAGGTATATAGTCTGCAGTGTGTTTGGCTCTTATAACTGATTGCTGGACATCACATTCTACTGACTCGTACATCAGTATCACTTCTCACTTTGTTGATGACAAATTTGATAGACAATTGGTTGTCTTAGATGCGTTTCCAGTTAGAGGCACACTGCCCAGAATTTATTAAGCAAAATTTTGTCCATATGTGCTGCGATAATGCAGCAATTATCAATGCTGCTGTCTGAGAAGGAGGATTTGCACATATCAGATGTACTGACCGCACTTTGCAGTTTGTAACTAATGACAGTTTGGATGACAAGGCAGTATGTAGATGATGTATCGAAGTCTGTAAGGTCAATCATGGGGCATTTTCACTGGTCTGCCACCTGTATTTCGAAGTACGTGATGATGACTCAAAAGCGCTCTGTATACAACTTGTAAAAATACAGTATCAAGAGTTGGTAGTGTACGATAGTAATATAGTATGACAAACCTTCATAAGCAGTTGGAGCAGCATCATAAAGACAAAGAGTTAGTTTAGACTGAGGAGTATGAGCGGTCACAGAAATGATTAAGAGAAGAAGAGGACAAGGCTGTACAACCAAAAATCGATGAAACACTGGATGTTTTAAATCCCTCAAGCCAGTGCTATGTGGTTATCACACAAGTCGTAGCGTGGATGATTGCTACTGACTTCCAACCATTTTCTGTCATATAAGATGGCTTCTCTTAATGTTGTCACATGTATGTACTGCCACTAAAATTATAATAACGCTGATATCGATAAAGTATTGGTATTGGTACAGCCCTAGCATCTCCTCCACATTGGTCATGGCAAAATGAAGACTCACCAGATAGGGGTTGCAACACTGGCTTGATCGCCACATCATAACAAACTTTATACAATGTACCTGTGGTGAATTCCCTAAGTTCATTACGACGCAGTGTAGGGAAACCACCAGATGCACAATTCTTTGCATGATCTACAGTAAAGCATGACCACTGACATGTAGAGTATCTGACATGCTCCCATGAGGCTAAGCCTTTGTGCATAATAGCTAATGAAGCCCATAACATGTTTTGTGCATAGGTATTCTATATTCAGTCTGTAGCTACAGTATTTTTTTATTTCCATGCAGGTGCTGTAGACTTATTACAAAAGGTAACAAAAAAGAATGCAAGAGGATGAAGTAATGAAGCTCAAGAGTGACATATACAGTAAAACTTTCAAGCACTTTGGACTCAACTGATGCTCCATCAGCAGTAATCTCCAAAACATGAACACTAGTACATTCCAGTTGATCATTGGCTTGCCAAACCAATGAAAACAAATCACCTTCTAACATTGGAAACTGGGTATACGGAAATTTATTATCACCTAACCATACTGGAGCTAGCTTCCTCTCAAAATCATCAAACTATTGCAGTACACCAACAAGATCAGTGAAACCGATCAATGATCCAGTGCTCTTATTCTACACTAGACTCGCTTTGAGGTAAATCTCATTAATCAATAAGAATATGTACCTGACCAATTTGGCTGGCTTCTTCAGTTGCATCAATTTATGAAGCTGAGCATTGGCAATGGCAGTGAAACCCAGCTTGGTATACAAAATGTGATGGTAATCACGCAACATTCTGGAGCTAGGCATACAAATAATCTAATCCAAAACAGCCAAGCTGTAAAAAAAGAGTGCATCCCTTAAAAGGCTATGGTAAAAAAAGATGTGAAATCCAAGGTGGCGGCCAAGAAATGACTGTGATGGTAGGTTAATGGTAAAAATTTTAATAACGACAATTCAGGTAAATTTGGTGCCGCTTGGTCTTGGCACAAATTCATCTGAATTGTCGTTATTAAATTTTTTACCATTAACCTGCCATCACAGCCATTTCTTGGCTGCCACCTTGGATTTCACATCTTTTTTCACCATAGCCATTTTAAAGGCCGCACTCTTTTTTTTTACAGCTTGGCTGTTTTGGATTAGATTTCACTTCTTTTTGTATTTGTATAGCCGGCCTATGGCCAGCATTGGGGCTTTTTAAACCTATCTTTTTTTTTCTTTCTTTACCACAGGAAGAAGAAAAGGATGAAGATTTTAAATATTTTAACCAATTCTGATTTTATCAGTAAATGTACAAATTATATATATATATATATATATAATACATATATTTATTACATGTCAATTATTCCCTACGCATAACTTGTTTGTAGCTGATCTCTCTACTAAGTGACTTGAAATGTAGCTGAACTCTCTAAGGTTGTAGATGAACTCTCTACAGGTGATTTGTTTCTTACTGATCTCTCTACAGGGTGACTTGTTTCTAGGTGATCTCTCCTTTTTTCTAGCCGATCTCTCTACAGGGTAACTTGAGTAGCTGAACTCTCTACAGGGTGACTTGTTTGTAGCTGAACTCTCTACAAGGTAACTTCTTCTAGCTGATCTTTCTACAGGGTGATCTTTTTGTAGCTGAATTCTCTACAAGCTGATTTGTTTGCATCTGAACTCTCTACATGGTGGTTTCTTTGTAGCTGAACTCTCTACAAGGTAACTTCTTCTAGCTGAATTCTCTATAGGGTTATCTGTTTGTAATCGAACTCTCTACAAGGTGCATGACTTGTTGATAGCTGAACTCTCTTCAGTGTGACTTGTTATAATCATACAGCGATATATTGTAGCTGAACTCTCTATGGGGTGACTTGCTTGTAGCTGAACTGTCTACAATATTAACTGGTTGCTGCTGAACTCCCTACAGCATAACATGCAATGTAATAGAAATCTATAATGGAGTAAGTCATGAACTAGCTGAATGCTCTATTAGGGTGACTGTTCTATTAGAGTATCTCGATCTCGCATTTGCTACACGGAGTTGGCTTTGGAATCAGAACTCAGTGATTTATAAAGCGATTGTTCTGTGCTACTGCAAGGACTTCCTACGATGACTATTCCAGCTACATACCCATTTTCAGCTCACTGCTCTAAGCGGTTGCCTGGTAGGCGTGAAAATTATTGGTATTTTTATTCACGAATCACGATCGCGCAATTGTTACACACCTTCGGTTTCGTGTCATATCTCCATGATCTTTATTTCGATTGCTTTCAAACCACCAAAAGGCACTCCTACAATGGTTGATCTATCCACCAAACGATTTTCAACTCATTCCATGAAGCGGTTTATCCTGTAGGCGTGACGACAAATGTTGATCTTGTTTTACGCGAATAATTGGTCATAAATCCTTAACCGTTCATCTGATTTACACCAAATTTGATACTAGGATTTGCCTTTGGACTCCCTTTCTGTGTGCCAAATTTCAAGGCAATCGGAGTACGCGTTTGCGTTTATAGCAATTTTTGCAAGTGTGCGAAAACACGAAGAAAAAAACCCGAAACTTTGGCTGCTTGTAACTCGGAAATGGCTGGAGCGATTTCCTTCAAATTTGTAATGTGGACTCCCCTAGCTGGTGAGCAATTCTGCAGCAAATTTGGTTCGAATCGGATAAGGTATGACCGAGATACAAAGGTGTGAAAATGACCTTTTTCTTCCTGTCAATATACCCACGGTGTGGCGCGCCAGCTTCTTGGGCCGCACGGCACACTATCGTGAGTCTTGATTTTCCCAAACCTCTTTATGTTTCATATGCTCCACTAGAATGATAATGCAAATACAGTTCCCACCGAATTATCAAAGGGTGCCATCTGATTTCTTGTTTTTTTGAGAATCTCTTGTTTCCAAAAGATAGCTTAAAAGACTCTTCCTTTTAGTTATTTTTACATTCTACAGCTTCTTTGTTGTAAATATGTAGCAGTCCAACCATGCCATCTTGAATGTCTCCTTCAATTTCAATTCCACTTGTACATAGCTGATGTTCCAGTTTTTTTACAGTTCCTAATCATCTGGATTGTTTCACAACCACTGTATGGAGATTCTTCAATCTCAAGAAGTGTATTTCAGTACTCAAGCCACACAACTGAAGAAATGCAATAAGTTGTACTACTCTCTTCTGTTGACTGTTCACCCCTAAGAAAGAACAATGTCGTTTATTTGGAATTTGTTCTTCCCATCTGTTATTAGTTTGTTTCTGAAGGCTTTACAGCACAAGTGCTGAAAGTCTGCAGGGCACTTGGTCCTACAACCTGTTTAAAGATGTTATGTTAAGTGTACTTGAAAAGTTGCAGAAAGGAGGAAAAATCACTAAGCAGACTCCACCCTGCAGCTTACGCTTGAACGCTTACAGGAGTCAGGATGTTTTCTCCTTGTCCTTTTTATACAAGAATAGTGGGAAAAAGACATTAATTGTGTAGCACACCTTAAGGATATGCACTGATGTGTGCAATTAAACAAGGTAAGTATAAGAAGGTAATATATATATACCACTTTAGCGTGGGCGTTCAAAGGCGCCACTCGGTGTTTAACTCGCATATTGCCCACGATATTGCCCGGGCAATATCATGGGAAAGCGGTTTGCCAATGACTCTGATACCCAGCCAGTTCAAAGAATCGATGCGCTTTGACTCGTTATATTGAGCGACATAGAGCTTTGTATTGTGGGACTCGGTTTTATAGAGGTTGCTAAGCTTAGTACATAGGCTAAGATAGAGTAGTTGGTGGTTGTTACTAAAGGATAATGAAGGCACAAGATAATTGTTTGGGCGATTGTGGATGCGTATTTCTACCCACCGCGTATCAACCTTTGAACAGACCATGGAACAGCAAAGCTACTACTGCTACGTTGAAATTGTTAGTAACTTACAGTTCTAAGTACTTAACTTAATATAATAACTTACTTACTGTCCCAATAGCGAAGTTAGTTGGCTTGGCTTAACTTAGTACAAAAATGATAACAATATAAACTCCATCCCACAATCGCAAGTTTTCTAATATTGCGTGTTGAAGCATAGTAACGTATTAATGACGTTTTAACGTATGGACAACGTTTCGATGGCTATTAGCCCACGCTATTAAAACCACAATCGATCTTCAGATGCTACTGTATAAAACAAATGGGATGAGTTCTTGCTAGTTCTTTCACCTATTAGGTGAGTACGCCCCAAGTGATATATATCACTATTACATATGTCACAAGTGCTGATGAGAGTCAGAGACTACCACCAAGCAAAGGCCTAGTGTATAGGGAATCAGTACACCAAGCTGATGGAAATGCATTAATCAGGTAGAGCCTAAACAATGAGACGCATGCTCACCACTATATTGTCACTTAGCAGTAAATTAAAAATCTATAGCCAATTTACTGCACCAAGTGATACAATAACTTGTACGCTATCTACCACTAAAACCTACTGAGGATTAGTACACAATTAAAATTGTGCAACAACAAAAACTTTTAGTACAACAAAAACTCTTAGTAGCATAAACCTGGATCAAAAATAGCTTTGTTTGGCATCACTGTTGTTCAGATTTTCAACAGTGAGGAATGACAGACTAAGCCATGCAACTAGAAAAACCAAACATGAAGCATCAACTAGTCCTTTAAACTATATTTTTGTTACACGTTTAACCTACAAGGTAAGGAGTGTTAAACCATAATGTACAGTAGGTTATTATACTACATACTGGTTGACTTATGCTGGTAGGAGTGGTCACAGTTATCAGTGTGAGCTGGAAAAATTACCAACAATTAATTCAGAGAAATAAAAAAATTACCGCACAAAATATTAAATACATCAATAAAAATTCATAGCTAAGAAAATAATTATGCACGAACAACAAAAGTAATTACGACAATAGGAAATTAGATGCTTCCAAAAATGTATATAGTGACAAAAAATCACTCATGCGTAAATATCAGATACCTAGATTGTTGACTTATTGTAAGAAATAGGAATTTGATAAGTAATACAACTATGTAAACAGTCTAACCACTATTATGAGAAGCAGCTATGCACACGCAAGTTAGCTAAATTTACATTCACAGATTCTGCACACTTCTTGCACCACATTAGTACACTCAACCTACTCCCTCATCAGCTTCACAACACTCGACAAGTCATCCTTTCCTCATCTTGTACATTATATTCTGCTACGTCTGACCAAGAAGATAGTTCTGTGTCTTGTTTAAAGACCTCTTGGGATTCTGCGCTCTTTACTTTGCTCTCTCTTATCCTTTTTTCTTCTCAATTCAGTTTTTCTTTACTTTTCCTCTCTGTGTGGTTGTTTTCTCTTGCGCTCCTCTTTTCTCTTTGCTTTTTGTTCCTCTTCTTCCTTTTTCTTCTCTTCCTTTTCAAATAGAAATGCTAAAGATTCAGCACTTGTGAGCACTCTAGCCCTTGATCTAGACTTGGAGAATGCTTTTGATGTTACTCTTCTTTCATCCAAAATTTCCCTAAGCCCTGTCACAAACACTCTGGTATTGGCTAGACTTGCTGAGAGACTGTATAGTAGGTGATGAAGCTACATTTTCATTGTGTCATCATTTCAGTACTAGTGTTACAGTTAGGCGGTTTAGTCGTCTACCTGATTGTAATCTGTTCCTTGTTGGTCCATGAACTTTTTAGATACAACATGCTTAAGTTGCTTGTGGTCAAATGGCATACCAGACTTGTCCATGTTGTACTGGGCTTATCCATTAAGCCATTAACCTCCAAGATTTTCGTTAGCAATACAAAGTAGTGGTCTAGCGCTGGCTGACTGACTTACTGCATCGAATCTACAATGTGAGAGAGGATCTGATGTTCACAAGGACAAGTCAGGATGTACTTTCATAATTTATACCTAACCATTAATTTAACCCCTCCCCTTTTCTTTTCAGTGTTCTTCACAAACCTGTTAACACATTCTATTACCTCCCCCATTCCCATCTTGCAACACTCCATTAGAAAATCAGCCAATTCTTGATCTTCCTCTGGTGTTAGGATGCCTTGTGGACCAGGCTTGATTCCATGCTATACCTGTCCAGAAATTCTGTCCTTTAGTGTAGTTGGTGGCATGTCATTTTGTTCAGCAGTTTTATTCATCCCCATCTTGTTACCGTATTCATTGTTTTAACTGTGAATTCAGGAGCTCACAGTTTGTAGAGTTTAACAGTGCCAGCTGCAGGATGCTTTACTTTGGATTTTTTATTTACTGTCTTCCATCCTTTCTTAGCAGCAGAAAACCACTTCTGTTTAGGCACTGGGTTACACTAGACTAGACTAGACAATAACAAAAGGCAGGTGAAAGGTCTCGGAAGCTTGCCTCTATAGATAACGTTCCTGTATTTATTTGGATACTGACTGGTCAATAATAGGTATAGTATACTGGTTGATAATAGGTGGTGGTTGATAATCGTTGATAATAGGAGGTGGTTGATAACCGATGAGTTATACTGACACTTATATATAGCTAAGTGGTAGGTGTATGCATTTTGACATTTACAGTTGCTTTAAATAACACATATTATTGTGTATATAATTATTATTGTGTATACACTGTGTGCAAAAAATTATTACCTTAATTTTCTCTTCATGTCTGTGGACTGGGGTTCAAATGGAGAAAACTAAGGAAAAATATAAATGATTATAACCATGTTAAATTTATAATAATGAAAGTAATCTGAAATTTACATTATTAATTTTGTAGGTGTCAATGTCTAAAAGTAACCTCTCCAAGTTTTAAAAGTTTTATTATTCGACATCGCTTAAGCCCAACAGGTGCCCTTTTGGCATACTGTAGTATGTACAATGCACACATCATGGACTTACCTTTGTCCTCCTTTGTATCTCATTTCTTTTTGCTGACAGCCCAAGGTGTTGATTCACAGTAGCATGATGGCTGTAAACAGGAATCATCCATATTTTCCATGGTGACTGGATTGATTGCAGAGGCGCTTCTCCTACTGTTCTTTGTTTGTAACACTGCAAAACAGGCTGAAATAGCTGAAAGCAAAGCATAACAGCCACTTCACTTTCGAGTGAGTAATTGATAATTGGGGATAAGCGTTCAGATGAAACCATTAACTCTGGTGCTATTCTTTTTTTGATGCAGTAAGTGCAGGTTTACCAGGGGCGGATCCAGACTTATAGAAAGGGGGGGTCAAAAATGAACTGAGGCACTACACTGTCTCTGGTTTGATAAGGTGAGACAAAAAAAAAAAAGGTCACAGCCAGCTGACAATAGCTGCCCACCTCACCAACCACGCATTTATAGCTGATAAAGTACATAAAAATCCTTAAATAGCTCACTACACACTATTCTAATACTGTGACTGCTTTATTAGAGTGACTGCTCTATTAGAGTATCTCGATCTTGGTATACTAAAAATTTTTGGAGGGGGGGTCAATAGCCCCCTTTGACCCCCCCCTGTATCCGCCCCTGGGTTTACGAGTCATAATAATGTTACAAAAAAGTAAACGAACAAGTATAAGAAATAAAGTTTGATTATATAGGGAAAAGTAGGAAAATGAGGCAGGTTGCCTACACCTGCAGATATACTAGTGGACATATAATCCCTAATTGTACAGACTGAAGTAGGGATTAAATGTCCACTAGTGTATCTCCAGGTTAGGAAATCTCCCTTGTTTCCCAACTTTTTTCTATGATCCCAAATCAAAATTCCTAATTAATTTTATATTACATTACTAGCATTGGTACCTTCCCTATGTGCAGGACCATGTCCACACTAACTAAAAGTCATAAGCATTAAATGTATTGGATGGTGATATTACTTTTAAGCCTGAAAGCAATATTATACTGAAATGTTGTGACCATAGCAGTACTGCATGTATCTAAGCTAAAACAACTATAGTAATGTGTATACATATATGTTTACCACACAGGTGTGTACATGTACCTGTAGGCAATACCTGTAACATCATTCGATGACTTTTAACTCACTGACCAACATCATAAAAGAAATAATCATAGCATTGGTACCTTCCCTACAGTGCATGCAGGACTTGTCGTATTGTATTGTGCATGCATAATTATTAGGGGTGAAACGAATATTAAATTTTAGGTATTCGAATATTCTTCAAATTAACGAACAAATTAATGAATTATTCTTTAAGAATTTTCTGTATAATTAGGTGCTTGAAAGGAACAAAATCACTTTGATTACTACTAAAACTTTAAATGTTAAAAAAGAAAAGTCCTTTACATGTATTATTAAGATGAAAAATTATATTTTAAAATGACAGTTTTCAGTTGTCAAAATGTTTCAAAGGTTAAATGTGTACATTATCCGATTAATGAATATTTAACGAATAATGAATATTTCTTAACGAATACGAATATTTCTTAACGAACGAATAACGAATAACGAATATTCGTACTATTCGTTTCAGCCTTAATAATTATGTTATACATTAAGCTTAAAATTACCTTTTGCACACCACCTCCACATAAATTTAATGTAGTGTGAAGCAAACATTAAGCTTCAGTACCATTATGTATGTAGCTGTGTAGCATGCATGGTGGTATCACATTAAACATGAGGCTGCATCCTGCAAGTACGCTGAAATGATGTAAGCACAATGATGCAGGCAGGTAATCTTAACAGCTGAGCTATGTGTAGCTAGCTAAGCTAAACAGTAGTAGTATTATATTCCACACAGGTGCTGATGTAATTTTTAATAGTAGTACCTGTCATGCAGGCCATACATGTAATTATACCATTTCAGATTCTACATGAGACATTTAATTGACAGCAAAAAGAAATTATAACCTAGCATCAGTATACCTACTCTACAGCAATGGTACCTGTCCCTACAGTAATGGTACCTGTCCCTACAGTAATGGTACCTGCCTACAGTGCAGGAGTTTCTCTATTAAGTATGTTTCACTTTCAAGTAAAATTGTGACTCCCACTTGTACAAAGTTGTGAAATTTACTGCAAGCACACTTACACTCCAGCAGCACTATATACTACATCCAGTGTATCAAGCCTGCAGGATTTCATTGTGACAAATGACTGACAATGGTAAGGATACCCATTCTAAACTTGTAATGCTGAAACAGTATCTACTCTATAGATAAAGTGTATGTATTTCCAGCTATAGCTCACCAAATTGTCCTTATTTCCATACTAAAAGCAGATTTCAAAGTATTTACACTGAGAGTGAAAATAAATGGCACACATTCAGAAAATGTTGCACACTTTATAAAGGTTGCCAAAGAATGAAAAAAAGAAGAAGAATAGAAAAGTCACTAACTGGAATCAAACCCACACCCTTGTATTATTAAGGTGCATGCTGTGACCACTTAGCTAAACCTCCAACACAAACAGAACATTAAAAATTGTCTTATAAAAACATATATACGTTGACTGGTATAGGCATTTACTTGCACTTTGTATGCAGTTTACAGAAAGAATTCAAGCAAATTTTTGTCTACACCCTTGCACTAATCACTCTGTAAATGACAAATGACGCAGTTAGAAGCTTCATTTGAAAACAATGTGATTCTTAGATGATGAGCCCTTTATTTCACACAGCAACTGCTTAAACACATGCATCAGTTAGCGAGATAATCGTTTGACATCAAAGGAATGTAGACAGACAGATGGATGGCTTTCCAGCTTTATAGGATGTGACATAACATTTTGAAGTTTGTTTTCCCATACATAGTCTATGTGATTGCCCCTTCTGGGCAATCACATACATAATGCAATGTTCTGATTTAGGTGGCTCATGATAGATATGCTCCATGACTTTAGCACAAATGGAGGTTAATGAAATAGGACGATAATTAGCAACATTACTACGACTACCCTTTTTATGTACGGGACATATATTAGCTTTTAGCCAGTCATTTGGTAAAAGACTTGTAGATAGAGATTGAGTAAAAATTATATGTAATATCGGTGTTATTTCATCTGCACAGTGCTTTAAGATGTAAGGTGATACACGGTCTGGTCCACTGGCCTTGTGTTCATCAAGTAGTGACACTAGTTATTACATAGGTTGTGATGGAACTGTGTGAGTCAATATATAGATTTGGGTTCACTGAGAACAATTGTTTTGTGCAAGCAATGTCTATCTTATGAGTATATGGAGCTGACCAGCCATGGGAAAGCCCAACAGGAAAATAGTCAAATAACTAAATAAGGAGGTGAGCCTATCAACCTCTAAACCAAGACAGAGAAGACTAGAGTCTAAACAGACCTACCGAACAACTTTAAAACCAAATATATATCAGGGGGAAATATAAATACAATATTTAAAAAACATATGATAACCCAGAAGATATTTTTACCTAGTACAACGTGGCATAACAAAGGGAAACTGTGGGGTAACTCTATGAAGGCCGGTGACTATGGTTTGAGCTGTTTGGCAGTGATAGATGC
The DNA here is from genome assembly GCF_963678975.1 of Dysidea avara. Classification (NCBI taxonomy): domain Eukaryota; kingdom Metazoa; phylum Porifera; class Demospongiae; order Dictyoceratida; family Dysideidae; genus Dysidea; species Dysidea avara. The sequence goes on from NC_089281.1 coordinate 12,777,589, forward strand.
CTTTGTCAAACTAGAAGCAGTAGTGACTTACTCAAAGCAGAATTAGCTGAGGGCTGCTGTCGCTGTTGTTGTTGCTGTTGCTGTTGCTGCTGCTGCTGTTGCTGCTGCCACAGTGGGTCAGTCTCATTCCATTGGTTTGCCTGGGAGATGAGTTGCACCATGACTTCTGAGTAGCATTCCCGTAATTATTGCCTGCACATCCTCTGGACAAAGCAAAACTTCTGCCATGCTATACGACAGCCAAAAACACAGCCACTTCAACGTTTACAAATGTTGCAGTGTAAAAGTGTTACATGGTCATTATATACCTATTTTCAGCTCATTGGTAGGCATGGCAAGCAATATTAGCAAAACTCGATTGCATAGTTGGCTTTGTTGTTATATATATATTTATATAACTCCATGGTTGTTAGCGCAATTTCTTTCAAACCACAAAAGTTTTTACTTTGATGGTTACTCCATGTACAGACCGATTTTCAAGTTATTCTCTTACCCTGTGGCCATAACAAAAAGATGCTTTTACAGTTTTCAAATATTGCACATAACTCTCTCTTTTTCTTTATCCAATGTGTATGAAGCTTGGACTGTAAATGTGCTGCATTATGCTCTTACATTTAAAGTATATCAATTAAAGCATGAGTGAATTATAGCGGTTTTTCTAAGTGATGCTGAAAATATGAAGAAATTAAGACAAACTTTGAAGACACATATCTCAGTGATGGCTTGGTGGATTTAGCTCAAATCATACAGTACAATAGTGCTGAATAGTAGGGACCACAAAGGAGTAGGCGTAGCCTATGAAATAACATCACCCAAAAACCAGTCTCAATTTTCCCTGATGACGATGAGGCAGTATTGGTTAGGTAAAACTAAGCCCAAACAAGCTTTCAGATCAACCTGAAACACTTTCAACAAGTTGCTACGGAATTTTAATTAATGGAATTTTCTACTGACTGACTGTCTGCTTGACTGACTGACTAACTGATGCCTTCAGACAAAGTGTAACTCGATAATGGCTAAGGCTACGGGCTTGTTTTTTTTCACTGTTCGACATTGCTTCGGCCCGAGAGGTGCCTTTTGGAATACCGCAGTACATATAATGCATTCTTCATGGACTTACCAGTGTCCTCCTTTGTGTCCCATTCATCTTTGCTGACAGCGAAAAGTGTCGATTTGGCGATAGCATGTGATGGCTTCCCTTTGTAACGGAAATCGTCCGTATTTTTCATAGTGGCTGTTTTGATGGTAGAGGTGCTTTTCGAACAGTTCTCGATTTGTACTGCTGTGTAATGGGTTGAACATAGCTGACAACGAAGCATATTGGATACTTCACTTTTCAGACGATAATTGATATAGCTGGGGCACGCAGTGCCATTTCAAATGCAGACCACCCCCTGTAGTGGGGTGTTCCTTCCAAGTTGGCAAGAAAGAATCTCCTCCAACAACTGTCTGTTGCCTTATGGACTTACAATGCAAGGATGATCCTCAGATATTGGGCTCTGCAGGGGTCTGATGATGACAATCCTCTTTACCCTTAATTAGTAGTAGTAGTAGTGGTAGCTACTGTAATTGTAGTAGTAGAGTTAATTTTGCTTTTGTATATACTGTAGTTATCATTTTAGTTGTAATTATTCCATTAAATTTCCATGAATTTCAGATGCGGTATGCGTGGGTTCATCAGTCATAATATTTACAAAAAAAGTTAACAAACAAGTACACAGAAAAATTTGGAATTTAAACTAGAGTAGGGACCATAGCACATCGATAAAAAATACTGAAACAAGCTGGAGTAGTGCACGATATTAAATCACAGTAAAACAATAAGAAGTGTTATATCCCTACTGTGCTCAAGATACCATAATGGAAATGCACAGTAAGGATATAACACTTCTTATTGTTTTACTGTGATTTAATATTGTGCACTACTCCAGCTTGTTTCAGTACTTTTTATCGATGTGCTATGGTCCCTACTCTAGTTGAAAATTCCAAATATTTCTGTGTATTTGAAATAGGAGCCCACCCAAGGGAGTTTCAACAACAAAAATGGTTAATTGTTTTAGGCACTACACAAGCTATGGATGCATGAAAACAGTGTTTTCTTGGTTGCTGTAAAATACACAATTGTCTGTTGCGTTCCCACACCAACTGTACTTGGCTGCACAACACAGTGTCTTGATGTAATATCATGATATTTAACAATTGTTAATGTTACACTCAACCAACCATGCTATGCACCACGGATATAAATTAATCAACTAGCACATTAATAAGAATAAGGCATGCACTTTAATAAGGACAACGCATGCGCAACAAGCTCAACCAGATGCCATGTGGTTTCAAAGCAAACAACTTACCCACCCCTATAATTCCCTCCCTAAGGTTACAAGTTGTTGCCAAGTTATTAACCATGTGTGTCTAGTTCTTCCAACGCAGATGCTGCTAGCAGCCCACCACTACCTGTTAATGAAGTATGCAATTTACTAATTTTCTTTGTGTAGTCTACCTTCACTTCCTACACCTACCTGCCCAAATTCCACCTGACAATTGTGTGATGACCACATTACATGACTAATAATTGCCAGTCAGCTGTGCTTGAAGAGTCATCAATCAGCCAGAAAGGCAGATCAAATATCTGCTCATATATACAGCAGTACATTATACAAGCTGAACATGTTACTTGTCCTCAAATGCATCTATATAGTAATTGCCAAAAATGCCAATATATATATGTATGCAGAAATTGTGATGATGTGTGATCACCTAAATAATTGTTAATATTAACCATGTGTGCACATATTTTTCCCTCTCAGTTCTTCCAAATACAGATGCTAGCAGTACTCAGTGATGACCACTGTTAACAATGTACACATGTCTTTTAATTGTCACCCTGTAGTCCGCGTTCACTACTTGCACCTACTTTCCCAAGCAATTGTGTGATGACCGCATTTCATGACCGGTGCAGCCAACCTGGGTACCACCAGTGAAATCTAGTATGCTTGTAGATGACCGCAAGTCAACTGTGCTTGGCAGCCAGCCAGGAATGCAGATCAAACATCTGTTCACCCTCATCCCTGCACAGCAAGGTCCTAGTATCGCTGCCAGCGTTGAAACCGGGTCGGGTCAACCGGGTCACATTTTCTCCTGGTCATCCGGGTCCGACCCGGTTTACAAATTATCCGGGTCTGACCCGGATTGGATCACGTGAGAAACGAAATTGTTCGTTTGACGACGTGGAAACTTATAAACGTTATCGCGTAGCACTTTCGTGAGCCACGCCCACTTATCGCGTTACAAACATACGCTCAGCCACACCCATTTAGTAGTAAGTGCAGTCTGTAGCACGAAACTATGTCCGTTGGCTGTCTGCAAGCTTACGTGGAGCCACGTCCACTAATCGATTATTGTAAGAGCTGTATATAGTCAAGTCTTGCAAGAGGATAAGTACTTTTGTGAACCACACCCACTTCAATATATCGGGAAATTGTAATACTGGGTATGCACGAAGCCACACACAATTGCTGTCTGTAAACTCGCAGTAGCTACGTGGAACCAAAACTGACTGATTTTAAATTATAAACTTACCGGCTTAGTTATCACATAACTACTCGTTTACTCAACACGAATCAAACGCTCAAAACCTACCGTAGTCTCGCTCGCTCGAGACTACCCGAAACCTCGCCCGAAACCTCGCTCTTATCTGGCAATCACTTGAAGTAAGAAGAACTAATGCCATCATCACTATGTTTTACAAAGTTATCAACAACCTTATTTGTATTGACTTCTCACAAGATCTCCAACCAGTATTGTCATCTACCCGGGGCTATCTTAAAAGATTCATCAGTTTACCTGCTAGAGTTAACTCATATTATCATTCATTTCTCCCACATTCAATTCGACTTTGGAACTCACTACCTACTAACTTAACTAATGCACCTGACTTAAACACATTTTGTCACGCACTTCATCTTTATAGAGAACAGTTATTTTAAGTTCACATCTTTTCACATGCACACAACACTCAATTATGAGGTATGTGCATTAAACAAATTAAATTAAATTATCGCACGCCTCGGCTTTAATTAATCCGGGTCAGTGGGTCATCCGGGTCAGCAGTAGTGACCCGGTTTCAACGCTGATCGCTGCCATAACATGGCAAACACTAGTGATCCTTTTTTTCCGCCACCACCATTGCTATATACTAGCACTCGCAGTGCATCATGCAGTGTTGCAATGGTTTTACTATCGCACACTATTGCTGCTTATTGCAACATCGCCATTCTCTTCTAGAAGGGAACGTGACAGTACAGGGCCTCAGTTAGGATGATAACTGCATCCAGTTCGGTTAGGCATCTAGTGAAAAGAAAATTGTGGGTGAGAAACTTCTTTCACCTCCAATTTCTTTCTTGCACCCAAGCAAAGCAACGAAGTTTGTACTTTGGCCATGATATTTCAAATTTTACTAGGCTTCCCATGCAGTGGTCGAGGCTCTGTACACCAACCAAACTCCCTTTAATCACCAGATTGTAAGGAGACTGAAGCTTCCTACTTACGATACTGGCAAGTACAGGGATCATCAAAGTAATAGAGGTGAGTGTTAAACAGTTTAATAATGTCACAATATGAATAAAATGACATTTGTATGATATTTTGATTGCTGATCTAGTTCCAATATATACATTTCTATGAAACATACATTTACTTGATGTATTACTGGTGTATGTCATGCATGACTCTATCAAATTTAATAACTTACTTGAAAACAATTATCTTGAGCAATAAATGTCCTCCAAGTGCTTATTACATTGAATGGCTTGACTGGTGATGAGTTTGCTAGTCTGATGATTGAGTTTTTCAAAGATTGTAAGATAATGTCACCTTCTGTAGTTACATTGTGTATGCATAGTTTGTTTTGTAAGCATTGTAAAAAGGGTAATATGTAGAAATGTTTAGCACATAAAACACAGTGATTAGGCAAAATAGATGAAAAGTAGCTATTTGAATATGTTTGCAGAATTTTATTCATGTTTGCATTGTGTATTAAAGGACTACTATTGGCAACTTTGTCAGCAAACAAGTAGCAGTAAGATTTAACTCTATTCAAGCCACTGTCAATATTCAGCTTACAATGATGCAAAAATGCATAAAATCTTGAAGTTCCATCATTAAACCATTTTAGATGATTATTGTTTATTTCCTCCATCAACTGGATTGCCTTTGTAGCAGGGAATTTTAGATGATTACTGTTTACTTCCTCCATCAACTGGATTGCCTTTGTAGCAGGTAATTTTAGATGATTACTGTTTATTTCCTCCATCAACTGGATTGCCTTTGTAGCAGGAAATTCAAATGTTACAGACTTTGTTGTGGTTTGCATTATGCATGCACACTGGGACTTGATGAGTTCTAATTTTCTGGCTGTGATAGCATTTTGTAAAGGGTTTGTTTGGTATGTCCTGCTAGAATTCACTTTGCCACAGTCTTCTGATATGTCAATAGATCTTTCAGATGTGTTGTTCTCAAAATCAAACTTCTTTGTTAGCCCTTGATGGTTGTCCTCCCTCACTGCATTGGTGCAATCATGTACCACATTAAATTGACCATTTGCTTTACTGTAGAATTGTTCAGACATGTTGAAGTGGCCTGTAACAAATGAAGACATTGGAGAATGATTTACAATTCTACAGCTCAGCCAGATATACTGGCGAAGAAAGTTATTTGTGTGTGATAGCAATATAATTATTACAAATAACTTTTTAAAAGCCAAGTACCGGTATGTAACTTATGAGTAGGAGATGATAGTTCACATTAGTAAGCTATATATGGTCTCCTACACCAGTGGCGGACCTAGGATTTTTAAAAGGGGGTTTCTGAAAGTTGGTATAGCTGAATAAGGCATCTGATGACATATCTCCAGAAAATTTTGAGATTTTAGAAACTCTGAGATTGGATTTTAGGCTACTTTTAGTTAGCAATTACAATAAATCCAATGCTTTAAACTGTAAATACTATAGCTATCTATAGGGCAAAGATGGTGAGTATAAGCTGCAGTTTTGATTGCTCTATTAGAGTAATTACTCGACTGCTCTATTAGAGTATCTCGATCGTTTTTAATGTAGTGGAGGAAGAAGAGTGAAGTGTTGCTGAGGGTTTAATAGCTATGAACGGTGCATGTCAGTTAAATGCAGCTGCATGCATGCTATATAGTTGTTTGATATGACAAATTGTCAGTACAACAATGTTTATGTATTTAGACTTCCACTGAGCTAAATTTAAAAGGGGGTTTCGCCAGAAACCCATCTAAATCCACCACTGTATGCATCATAAACAACACATGTAGGAATGCCGGTATACAGGTAACTTTGTATGTACAATATTAACTTTAGTAGTCAGCTTCAGGCTTTTATAATTTAAAATGGGATAAAAACAGTGACAGATATATATAGAAATTTCAGGGGTAGGTATAAACAGTGGACCTGGAAACTGGGGATCCAGGGACCGGGAATCCAAGGACCTGGAGCCCCAAGGACCCACACAGACTCAACTTTTTATGGATTTTTACATACTTCACAATATTTATCAGGGGCGGATCCAGGAGCTGGAAAGGGGAGGGGCACAAACAGGCTAAGTTGTAGGTGGTTGGCCAGAGAGCCAGATTCTCTTGTTAGTTGCTGAATTTTTGAAGCAGCAAATAATCACCCCTTAGTAGTGTCTCACTGTTGATTTTTGCCATTTTGGCCTTTTTGCAGATGGTTGTGAAGTCCTAAAAGTTGTTTTAAAAGCTCTGAATGTCATAAACAGCAGCAACACGATAATTATTTTTAGAGGCGCTTAGCACGCACGAAGGTGCTAGGTGACTATTTCACAGCTAGTTTGACTTTAGTTTGCTTTGGTTTCAGGCGAATTTGTAATAAATGTTAGTAAACTGTGCATATTTTCATGAGTTTTATAAACTGATCTTGGCCTGACATAAAATTTAGTATTTTAACCAGAACTCCTCCACAAGGTGAGATTGGGGGGGGGGGATTTGCCCCAAATGCCCCATCCTGGATCCACCATTGAGAAAATAAAAGCAGGCTGAGTGGTGCTGCATATGGAGATGTCAAAATAAGCAGGGCGACCATGCTGGAAGTCAGGATGAAAAACATCACCAAGGCATAGTCCACTGATCATCATTATGAAGCTCGCTGCTCCTTAAGAACACCTGGATGATCCTTTGAAGGAGCATTATAAATGATGTTAACAAGAGCATCATGGCGACGGATTCTCATTGAGCCATGAGAGCAGCCTAACAGATGGTCACTAAAGCTATTGATGGTTGAAAGGCAAGTGCACAAGGGAGAAACAGGAATAAAGAAACTCCCAGCAATAGATGAAGACCAATAATGAATTCTGGGCCAGGTATGGCCAAACCAAGACAGGCTCGAGGAACAGATTTAAACTAGCCGCTACTTGCACCAGAGGGATGTGCCAGAGCTGTCAAACGAGCTTGATCTCGAATGCTAAACGAAGTAAACTGATTATCAAATAAATGTTCATCAGAGGTTTTGTCAGTTTCGTGTGCTGTTGTTACTCGTGCTATCCGTAGCTTTAAAGCTGGCTCTGCAGGTGGTCTAGATCGACTGCGCCCCCAGCATTTCAAGGAGTTGATTTCCAAGTCTACTAGGGAAGCTGGGGTTCGTTTGTTGAAGTCACTTACCTTCTTGGTCAACTACATGTTATCAGGGAAGTTCCATCCTGTTTTTCAACCATTCTTTTTTGGGGCAAACCTTGTGGCTTTACGAAAGCCTGGGGGTGGTCTCCGCCCAATTGCTGTTGGTAGTGTTTTTCGTCGTCTTGCTGCAAAAACTGCTTGCCTTTGTTAGGGTCCGTAACGCGAAAAATCGATATCCTCCAATCAACTACCTAACTATTGTCATGTGTTAGGCTAAGTGTAACTTGAATAACACCAGCGTGGCAGCCAAGTTTGTCACTTTCTTCTGGTAGAAAACGATACAAATGTCTTAAAATCACGTGATTTTTCGTTGCAGCAGTTCGTAGGGTTCTTCGTGTGCCACGACATTCACTCTCAACATTGTTCAAGTAGTCTATCATCAACTCAAAGTATTGGTGGTTTGATTTTATTGGTCAATTTCCGGTGGCAGCACGATCTGTGCAGCTTTTTGGCGACAGACAAAATGTTTCTTGCTCTGGAGCACAGGACAAGCAGAGCAGCAACTGCGCCGTGGGTCAGCAATGACCAGTACTAGGCGAAGTACCTGCATGCGGAGTATGGTTATAATTGAAGCTTGTTAGCCATCTGGCTGAGCCATCTATATGCTGAAATTCGGCCAAAATGACGCGCGATGTTTGCAAACAAATACCAGAATGGTTGATAAATCAGTGAGACAGTCTCCAACAGCTAGTATACGAAGCTTATAAACACCTAACAATACGGCTATCTCGCCCAGTAAACGCATAGAGCAATCCAATGCACGAAATAAGCACTCACGTGATCGATATTCAAATCTCGGAAAATACAGCCATAATCTATTCCAATGACCTTAAAATCACTTGGAATCAAGTGACAATCAGTTTGCAGTGGCGGATCTAGATGGGTTTCTGGGGTTTTGACAGAAACCCCTTAGCTCAGTGGCAGTCTAAATACATAAACATTGTTGTACTGACAATTTGTCATAGCAAGCAACTATATACCACTGTATTTCAGTAGCATGCATGCAGTTGCACTTAACTAACACCATAATTTCATATCTATTAAACCCTCGGCAACACTTCACTTTTCAAGCAATCGAGATACTCTAATAGAGCAGTCATGTAACTACTCTAATAGAACAATCAAAACTTCAGCTTGTAGTCATCATGATATAATTTGCCCTATTGTTAGCTGTAGTATTTGCAATTTAAAGCATTGGTTATAATGTAATTGGTAACTAAAAATAGCCTAAAATCCGATCTGAGAGCTTCTAAAAATCTCACAATTTTCCAGAGAAATGTCTATATCTAATCCAAAACAGCCAAGCTGTAAAAAAAGAGTGCAGCCCTCAAAAAGGCTATGGTGAAAAAAGATGTGAAATCCAAGGTGGTGGCCAAGAAATGGCTGTGATGGTAGGTTAATGGTAAAAATTTTAATAACAACAATTCAGGTGAATTTTGGTGCCGCTTAGTCTTGGCACAAAATTGACCTGAATTGTCATTATTAAAATTTTTACTATTAACCTACCATCACAACCATTTCTTGGCCACCACCTTGGATTTCACATCTTTTTTCACCATAGCCTTTTGAGGGCTGAACTATTTTTTTACAGCTTGGCTGTTTTGGATTAGATTTCACTTCTTTTTGTATTTGGCCAGCTTTGGGGCTTTTTTAACCTCTTTTTTTCTTTTCCACAGGAAGAAGAAAAGATGAAGCAGATGAATACTTTAAATATTTCTGATTTTATCATTAAATGTACAAATTATATATATAATGCATATCAAGACACACGGTAGTGTGTCGTGCGGCCCAAGAAGCCGGCGCGTAACACCCGTGAGTATATTGACAGGAAGAAAGAAAACGCAATTTTCTCACCTCCGTAGCTCTGTGCTTCCTTGATGAAACAAGACGATTTTTGTTGTGGACATGCCCTCCAACTTCAGCACTCCACATTCCAAATTTGAGCGAAATCGCTTCACGCGTCCCCAGATATGCGACTTCAAAAATTGGCTCAGTTTCTTCGTTTTTTTTTCTTCTTATTTTCTTCCTCTTTTCGCACACTTACAAAAACTGCTATAAAACGCGAACGCCATATCCGATTGCCTTGAAATTTGGCACACAGAAGGGGGTATAAAGGCGCATCTCGGTACCAACTTTGGCTGGCATACGATAAACAGGCAAACAGTTATGAGCGATTATTCACGAAAAATAACACCAATATGTTGTCACGCCTACAGGGTAAACCGCGTATGGGAAGAAGCTGAAAATCGGTGGGTGAATAGGTTAACTATTGAACCTCAAACCTTTTGTGGTTTGAAAGAAATCGAGCTAAAAACCAGGAAGATACAATGAAAAAACCAACAGTGTGTAACAATTACGCAATCTATATTAGCTAATAAAAAACGACTGCTTGCCACGCCTACCAGATAAACCGCTTGGGGTAATGTTTTGAAAATCGTTGTACAGGTGGAGTAATCATCTTAGAAAGGCTCATCAATGGTGTAGAAGAATCAGACTTAAATCCACGGAGTTATAACACGAAATCCAACTTGGTGCAGCAAGTGCGAGATCGAGATACTCTAATAGAGCAGTCATCCTAATAGAGCAGTCACCCTGAAGAGAATTCAAGAGATCAGCTAGAAACAAGAAACCTGTATAGAGATCAGCTACACACAAGTCACCCTGTAGAGAAATCAGCTAGAAGAAGTTACCTTGTAGGGAGTTCATGCAACTATGGAAAGAGATAGTTCAGCTAGAAGAAATCACCTTGTAGAGTTCAGCTACAAAGAAACCACCATGTAGAGAGTTCAGCTACAAACAAATCGCCCTGTAGAGAGATCAATAGAAGAAGTTACCTTGCAGAGAGTTCAGCTACAAAGAAACCATCATGTAGAGAGTTCAGCTGTAAACAAATCACCTATAGAGAGTTCAGCTACAAGCAAATCTCCCTGTAGAGAGATCAGCTAGAAGAAGTTACCTTGTAGAGAGTTCAGCTTCAAACAAATCACCCTGTAGAAAGATCAGCTAGAAGAAGTTACCTTGTAGAGAGTTCAGCTACAAAGAAACCATTCTGTAAAGAGCTCAGCTGCAAACAAATCGCCTATACAGAATTCAGCTACAAACAAATCACCCAGTAGAGAGATCAGCTAGAAGAAGTTATCTCGTAGATAGTTCAGCTACAAACAAATCACCCTGTAGAGAGATCAGCTAGAAGAAGTTACCTTGTAGAGAGTTCAGCTACAAACAAATCACTCTGTAGAAAGATCAGCTAGAAGAATTCACCTTGTAGAAAGTTCAGTTACAAAGAAACCACCATGTAGAGAGTTCAGCTACAAACTAGTGACCTTGTAGAGACATCAGCTAGAAAAGTTACCTTGTAGAGAGTTCAGCTACAAAGAAACCATTCTGTAAAAAGCTCAGCTGCAAACAAATCACCTGTACAGAATTCAGCTACAAACAAACCACCATGTAGAGAGTTCAGCTACAAACAAATCACCCTGTAGAAAAATCAGTTAAAAGAAGTTACCTTGTAGAGAGTTCAGCTACAAAGAAACCATTTATAAAGAGCTCAGCTGCAAACAAATCACCTGTACAGAATTCAGCTACGAACAAATCACCCTGTAGAGAGATCAGCTAGAAGAAGTCACCTTGTCGATAGTTCAGCTACAAACAAATCTCCCTGTAGACAGATCAGAAGAAATTACCTTTTAGAGAGTTCCGCTACAAAGAAACCACCATGTAGAGAGTTCAGCTACAAAGAAATCACCCTGTATAAAATTCTGCCACAAACAAATTGCCCTGTAGAAAGATTAGTTAGAAGAAGTTACCTTTTAGAGAGTTCAGCTACAAAGAAACCATTCTGTAAAGAGCTCAGCTGCAAACAAATCACCTGTACAGAATTCAGCTACAAACAAATCACCCTGTAGAGAGATCAGCTAGAAGAAATTATCTTGTAGATAGTTCAGCTACAAACAAATCACCCTGTAGAGAGAGCATCTAGAAGAAGTCACCTTGTAGAGTGTTCAGTTACAAAGAAACCACCATGGAGATTTCTGTAATCAATATATGTATTATATATATAATTTGTACATTTACTGATAAAATATTTAAAGTACATCTACTTCATCTTTTCTTCTTCCTGTGGTAAAGAAAAAAAGATGGGTTAAAAAAGTCCCAAAGCCGGCCTGTGGCTGGCTTTGGGGTATACAAATACAAAAAGAAATGAAATCTAATCCAAAACAGCCAAGCTGTAAAAAAAGTGTGCGGCCCTCAAAAAGGCTATGGTGAAAAAAGATGTGAAATCCAAGGTGGCAGCCAAGAAATGGCTGTGATGGTAGGTTAATGGTAAAAATTTTAATAATGACAATTCAGGTCAATTTTGTGCCAAGACCAAGCGGCACAAAAATTCACCTGAATTGTTGTTATTAAAAATTTTACCATTAACCTACCATCACAGCCATTTCTTGGCCGCCACCTTGGATTTCACATCTTTTTCACCATAGCCTTTTTGAGGGCCGCACACTTTTTTTACAGCTTGGCTGTTTTGGATTAGATATTTATTACAGAACTCTACATGGTGGTTTCTTTGTAACTGAATACTCTCCAAGGTGAGTCCTTCTAGCTGATCTCTCTACAGGGTGAATTGTTTGTAACTGAACTATCTACAAGGTAAGTTCTTCTAGCTGATCTCTCTACAGGATGATTTGTTTGTAGCTGAACTCTCTACAAGGTAATTTCTTCTAGCTGATGTCTCTACAGGGTCACTAGTTAGTAGCTGAACTCTCTACAAGGTGACTTCTTCTAGCTGACCTTTCTACAGGGTAATTTGTTTGTAGCTGAACTCTCTACAGGTGATTTGTTTGCAGCTAAACTCTCTACATGATGCTTTCTTTGTAGCTGAACTCTGTACAGTGTAATTTCTTCTAGCTGATTCCCCTACAGGGTGATTTGTTTATAGCTGAACTCTCTACATGGTGCATGGTTTCTTTGTAGCTGAACTCTCTACAAGGTGACTTCTTCTAGCTGAACTATGTAGTTGAACTCCCTACAAGGTAGCTTCTTCTAGCTGATCTCTCTACAGGGTGAATTGTTTGTGGCTTATATCACTAGTTTTTAGCTGATCTTTTGAATTCTTTTCAGGGTGACTGCTCTATTAGGGTGAATGCTCTATTAGGGTGACTGTTCTATTATGGTATATCGACCTCACACTTGCTACACCAAGTTTGATTTTGTGTTATAACTCCGTGGCTTCAAGTCTGATTCTTCTACACCATTGAAGATCCTTTCTAAGATGATTACTCCATCTGTACAGCGAATTTCAAAGCATTACCCCAAGCGGTTTTTCTGGTAGGTGTGGTTTTTTTATTAGTTAATCTCGATTGCATAATTGTTACACACTGTTGGGTTTTTTGATGTATCTTCCTGGTTTTTAGCTCGATTTCTCAAAAGGTTTGAAGTTCAATAGTTAACCTATTCACCCACCAATTTTCAGCTTCTTCTCGTAAGTGGTTTAGCCTGTAGGCGTGACAACATGTTGGTGTTATTTTTAGTGAATAATCGCTAATAACTCTTTGCCTGTTTATCGTATTCCAGCCAAAGTTAGTACAGAGATGCGCCTTTATACCCCCCTTCTGTGTGCCAAATTGCAAGGCAATCGGATATTGCATTCGCGTTGTATAGCAGTTTTTGTAAGTGTGCGAAAAGAGGAAGAAAAATAAGAAGAAAAAAAATGAAGAAACTAAGCCAATTTTTGAAGTCGAATATCTCGGGAATGCTTGAAGCGATTTCACTCAAATTTGGAATGTGGAGTACTGAAGTTGGAGGGAGTGTCCACAGTAAAAATCGTCTCGTTTCATCAAGGCAGCACAGAGCTACGGAGGTGCAAAAATTGCATTTTCGTTTTTCCTGTCAATATACTCACGGGTGTTGCGCACCGGCTTCTTGGGCCGCACGACACACTACCGTGTGTCTTAATACCAACTTTCAGAAACCCCCTTTTAAAAATCCTAGATCCACCACTGGTTTGTGTGCATTAGTTTCAGTATCTCGATAAGCCCAGCAGTCTAGGACTCTCCCTATGATGCCATCACAGCATAAAACACACCTGCACTGGCCTAGACCACGCCCGAGTGAACAATTAACACAAATATTTACAAAAGGAGCACACTGCATGGTTCCTATTCAGAAATGAAGGCGATTTCATGGGTATTTCCGCGATTTGAATTTCGATCACGTGAGTGCTTATTTCGTGCATTGGATTGCTCTATGCGTTTACTGGGCGAGATAGCCGTATTGTTAGGTGTTTATAAGCTTTGTATCCTTTCTGTTGAAGACTGTCTCACTGATTTATCAACCATTCTGGTATTTGTTTGCAAAAATCGCGTCATTTTGGCCGAATTTCAGCACATAGATGGTTCAGCCAGATGGCTAACAAGCTTCAATTATAACCATACTCCGCATGCAGGTACTTTACCTAGTACTGATCATTGCTGACCCACGGCACAGTTGCTGCTCTGCTTGTCCTGTGCTCCAGAGCAAGAAACATTTTGTCTGTCGCCAAAATGCTGCACAGATCGTGCTGCCACCGGAAACTGACCAATAAAATCAAACCACCAATACTTTGAGTTGATGATAGACTACTTGAACAATGTTGAGAGTGAATATCGTGGCATACGGAGGTCTCTACGAACTGCTGCAACGAAAAATCACGTGATTTTAAGACATTTGTATCGTTTTCTACCAGAAGAAAGTGACAAACTTGGTTGCCACGCTGGTGTTATTCAAGTTACACTTAGCCTAGCACATGACAATAGTTAGGTAGTTGATTGGAGGATATCGATTTTTCTCGTTGCGGACCCTACCTTTGTTTAGGGAGTGAGTTGGGACTTTTCTTTCGCCCAGTGCAGTTAGGTTTTGGAACCTCAGGTGGGTGTGAGGCAGCGATTCATGCTGCCCGTCAGTTTTTGTCTCACAGTCATCCACTAGTTCTACTCAAGATGGACTACCGCAATGCTTTCAATAGCGTCAGGCGTGACCGCTTTCTTCACGTTGTGAGAGAGAAGTTTATTTGTTTATTTCCCTTTGTCTGGCTTGCTTATCGTACCTCAGCTCACCTGTTTTTTTGTGACTCCATCATTCCATCTGCTACTGGTGTGCAGCAAGGTGACCCCTTGGGTCCATCCTTGTCAGTCTAGCCATCCATTCCTTGGCTAGTGAACTTGTATCAACATTTAATGTTTGATATCTTGATGATGGCACTCTTGGTGGCTCACCACAGTCTGTTTTAGCAGATTTTACAACTATTCTGGAACAATCTTCTTCCCTGGGGCTCTCCTTGAACCTTTCCAAATTTGAAGCATACATTGCAGGTGCATCTTCCACCCCCTTTGTTGACGAACTACAATCTGTTGCACCTGGTGTTCGTCTCCTTGATTCTTCAGAGGTGACTTTGTTGGGTTCCCCTATTACTCTTGATGCACTACCTTCAAGTTTCGAATCCAAGCTTGGATGTATTCAGACTCTTATTTCACGTCTGGAGACTTTATTTGCTCATGATGCCTTTTATCTGCTGCGTCATTGTTTTGCCATCCCAAACTCCTTTATCTCCTGCGCACTTCTCGGGTTTCTGGACTTTTAGTGAAGTTTGATGAGTCAATCCACACTTCCCTCCAGACTGTTACCAACATAAACATCAGTTCTTCTGCGTGGGCTCAGTCTATTCTCCCTGCTGCCAAAGGAGGTTTGGGGATCCGTAGTGCTATTGATTTAATCTGCCCAGTTATCTTTCTTCCCTTCATAGCACCTCCGAACTAGTTTCTTCCATCTTGACTCCTTCTGGCTTAACTTTTGAATCTTCTCTCCTCCACGAGGCTCTTGACCAATGGTCTGCTGAGTATCCTATGCCCCCTGAAGACCGCAGACATTATCAACATAGTTGGGACAAACTGCTTTACGAACACCATTTTTCATCTCTTTTGGACTCTGCCTCTGATGCTAAAACAAAGGCCCGTCTATTGTCAGTTTCCTCCTCAGAGTCTGGTGCGTGGCTTGGTGCTCTACCTGTACCTTCCTTGGCCACTAAGCTGGATAATGAATCTTTGAGGATTGCTCTTGGACTACGTCTTGGTGTTCCCATCGTTGTCGAGCATACGTGTGTTTGTGGCAGTAAAGTTGATATTTTTGGAACTCACGGTTTGTCTTGCAGGTATATAGTGGAGGCCGTATTCCTCGGCACACTGCAGTGAATGAAACTATTTCTCATGCTCTGGTGTCTGGAGGTGTGCCTGCTGTTTTGGAGCCAGTCAGTGTGTGTCATAATGATGGTAAGAGGCCAGATGGCATGTCATTGATTCCTTGGTCATGGGGCTACCCTTGCTCTGGGACTTTACCTGTTCAGACACCCTGGCCCCATCTAATTTATCTACTTCTGCAAGTGGTGCCAGCCGGCTGGCAAACTCTGCAGTCAGCTAAGTTCAGGAAGTATTCTTCTCTGATTCCATCATTTCACTTCTCCCCTTTATGTGTTGAGACTCTGGGTGCTTGGGGATCATGTGCACGCTCATTAGTGAGGCGGATAGGTTCCCGGGCAGGGCCGCCCAGAGAAATTAAGGGGCCCAGGGCAAAGAGTTAAAGTGGGGCCCTTGACCCAAGTTGTAAGGTGAAGACCAAAAAAAAAAAAAAAAAAAAAAGGTCACAACCTGCTGGCAATGACAATAACTACCCATCACCAACCATATCTCCTTATCTATAAGCTTGCTACATTGCTCCTCTGAAGAATACTGTGACTGCTCTATTAGAGTATTTAGATCTGACTGCTCTATTAGAGTATATCGATCTTTTAAACAGGTATTCAGGGGGCCCTTCATGGGGCCTCCTGGGGCCCCTTTCAGGCTGGGGCCCGGGACAAAATGCCCCAGTTGCCCCCCCTGTGGGCGGCCCTGTTCCCGGGTAATAGAATAGTCTGGTGATAATAGGGCCACCCAATTTTTGATTCAGAAGGTTGCCATTGATGTTCAGCGTGGCAATGCTGCTTCTGTAATGGCAACAATACCATCATCCCAGGACTGGGCAGAGTTTGCCTCTCTGCCCACTGTTTAAGTGTTTTATATTATTATCTTTGTGGTTGTATAGCTTGTAAATATCTCATGTACCTAATGTTCATCTAATGTGGCCTGCAGGTCTTGCTGAGAGGCTGTAGCTATAATCTCGGTATAAATGAAATTATAACTGGAGAAATCAGAAAAAACAGTGGCAGCTGAGCAGCCTTCTCATCAGGGAAACTGAGCTGGTCAGCATCTACAGAAAGAATTGTGGAAGCTAAATCACGGATGTTGTTACAAGAGCCTTAAAAGCAGCTGCAGTAGAAAGGACAGATTCACGTAGCCCCAAGCTGCTGGCTGAGAATAGCACCACTTCAAATCTCTGGGAAGTGCGCTGTGCTTGTATTTATAAGCGCTTTTCTGAAAAAAGAAATCTACGTAGTTTCATGTGCCTGCTTCGTAGACAGATTTCAGACACGCCCTAATGTCAGAGGGGCCGGGTTTTTTTGGACGTGATTAAAACGCGGAACGGACTCGCAAACGGACTTAAGTTACTCCAAACGTCTACTTAGCTACCCAATATCAAACACTGCAGTGACAGTATTGTAATTTACCAAATTGTTTAACTGTGCTTTTATACTCTTATTAGAGGTTTTGCATAGCAAATTAAAATAAAACTTGTAGCTATATTAAAAATTATAATTTTTTAAAAATGAAGTAGGGATCCAAGCGATAAAAAGTAGTGAAACAAGAGATGAACGATGGTAGCTATTACAGCAGAGCTAAGCAATTATTTTGTGTTCAATGCCAAAGTAGGGATTTCCCACCGAGCTATGTTGCAATAGCTAACATCGTTCATCTCTTGTTTCACTACTTTTTATCGCTTGGATCCCTAGTTCATTTTTAAATTTATAATTTTTAATATATATACTAGTTTGTTTAGTTTTTTTTGTTAAGGCATACAACTAGCTATAAACATGTGACTTCTATTAGGGTGAGTGCTGTATTAGAGTATCTCGAGTCAGCCTGCAAAGATGTGCGCTTGCAAAGGGGGCGTGGTCATCGTGGTTTCGATCGATTTATTAGAACCAGGGGGTGTCACGTAGGTACGCGCTGTAGGGAGATCTGCGGCCGAAATTTCGCTTTGACCTAGGACTAAGAGCCTTTTTCAACCTTTGACCGGTGACCTAGCGACGATATTTTAATACTTTTCATTGTGGGTCGGAAATTTTCACTTGACCATTGACTTGGCACGAATTCGGCGGCTAGTCTCGCGTGCCATACGGTTTGTGTGGGGGCGGTTTATTTACCGCCCCCACACAAACCGTCTGGTACGCGAGACTATTCGGTGACCTTGACCTTTGACCGCGGTCGCAGATCTACCTACAGTGAGTGCCTGTATGTCACCCCATTGTTAGAATATCTCGAGTCAGTCTTCCAACTTGAAGGTGTGTGGTCACTATCGTAAAAAGGGGTGTGTCGTCGGGTTTCAATCGATAGATTGATAATGCGTAGAATAAAGAATGCGCGTGATCTTGTGACCTATCGTGAAAGTTCCGGTACCTCCGTACAGTAGCGTAGTCTAAGCGCTTTAAATAATCTTGTGGCGTCTATTATGCTGCTTAAAAATTAACGCCTCATATGGATAAAGAAGACAAGCAGCCTGATTGAAGATGTCAGAAAGGAAGTGGTTACTGAACCGAAAGGTTTTTATTTTCGCGTCTAGTAGTTTCCCCGAGCATTCGACTTTAGGGGACGCGAAAAGTAGCATTAGCGTTAGGCTCGGATTCAGCTTTGGTTTCTTCTTCACCTTTAGGTTACGTTCTTCTTACTATATATAGTAAGACTACTACGTGAGTAGCATTTAAAGGTAGAAAAGTTGGGGTAGTGGGTAGTTAGCAGCAGTAGCACAGTAGTTAGCACACTGCCTACAGTTCCAGTAGTCCAGGGTTCGAGCCCAGGTTGAGTTTTGTGGGTTTTTTTCTTGTTTAGTGACCCTTTTTTGTCTAAATCTTATACTGTTGGTTCAATAGCGAGTCTGGCTTATTGAACCGACTTTCAGTTCAGTAACCACTGCCTAAAAAAGACAAGGCGCTGAGGGCACACACTCGTCAGAACCCCAAAAAGGCACATCCCACTGGTTAGTTTGTTATTGTGGCATAAAATGGTGGCCATGCACTACTTAGTTTGGCTTTTAAAGGCAGAATTTTGGGCAGCATGTGAAAGTTTTACCAGGATCCCTACTTAAATGGTACAACTACCATTTGATAAGGAAGTGGTTACTGAACCGAAAGGTTTTTATTTTCACATCTAGTATAGTTGCCCTGAGCATTCAACTTTAGGGGACACATCTAGTAGTTGCCCCAAGCATTCGACTTTAGGGGCCACGAAAAGTAGTGTTAGCATTAGGGTTAGGGTTGGGTTCAGCTTTGGTTTCTTCTTCACATTTAGGTTACATTGTTTTTACTATATACCGAGACTACTACTTGAGTATCATTTATAAGACAGAAAAGTAGGGGAGCTGGGTAGCTAGGTAGCAGTGATAGCACAGGGGTTAGCACACTTGCCTAAAGCTCCAGTAGTGCAGGGTTCGAGCCCTGGCTGAGTTTTGTGGGTATTTTTTTGTTTAGTAACCCTTTTTCTCCGGCTCTAAGTTTTACTGTCGGCTCAATAGCTAGTATGGCTTATTGAACCGACTTTCAGTTCAGTATGATTATGATTATGAATACTGAAAAGTACAGTTATAACTGATATCTTTTGGTTCAGTATCCACTGCCATAAAATAAACTTTCAAACATTGAAGAAAAAATAGATGACAATGTCTAGTTTGTGTAAAAAAATAAATAAATAGATAAATTAAATAATAAATTATACAGTCACACCATGAAGAATGTGCTTTTATGCTGTAAACCCAAGATTACTTGTTGAAGAGACGCTGTTACTAATAGGTTTGTGTTCAGGTTAATTACTGCAATTAGTTTCGCTGCTGCTTCTCTATTTATTATTACTGAGCAGGCAGCACTCAGTGCTGGTTAGCTCAGAAAAAAATATATAGCAATTACAAACATGGTTACAATGATTACATGTGTACAGAAGTTAGGACTTATAAATTTGCTGGATTTCATTAGTAAATTGGTCAATGTTATCATGATCAATTAATCTGGGTGGTAAAGCATTCCAATCACAAATTGATCTGAAGTAAAATCTCTGCTGGAATATGTTGGTGGGTAAAGTAGGAAGAATGTAACATCTAGTTGTCTAGTGGCTCTTTCCAATTCTGAATAGTAGATAAAGGGTACTCATTATGGAAGCAGCTTTACGGATTGGTCACAACCACCTATAAGAAGTCACTGTGACAATACAGTGACAAAGCGGCTAAGTTAAAGCTTCACCTGACGCATAACATGCACGGAACTTGTAGTTGTAGACAGAACTGTTCAAATGGAAATGAAATCAACAGCATCCGCCATCCCAATGGCTATCAATATAGGCACTTCAGTGGCCCTCAATTCTAGTTCAAATTTCATAGCAAGTGTACTATTTCTTTTAACACTATGGAATTGTTGCTCAGAGTCTTGCAGGGTCACTATAAAGTGATGAGCTTACTGCTAACTTGACCACTGAGCTGTAAAACTTTTTTTCAATAACAGCTACTTCCCCATCCATAAAATTTCTTTTTCAAACAGGGTAAAGTGGTTAAATTGTTTAGGTTAACACAGTAGTGTGAACACATACTTTACTGAATTGTATTTTCAGGTATTATAGCTACCTAGTAAAAACTGACTTAGCTGTATTATGTAGGTAGGTGTGAAATTAATATAATATGTACACAGTAAAAAGATCTACCTAGCTAAAATGAAGTAGAAGTTGATATACTATTACATATAAAATTTGAGAATGGCATCGGCTTGTTGTTGCATGTACATGGTATAGCTGTGCAAACTTTAGCAGCTATCAGCACTTTCTTTTGTCATGGCCACAGAGCAGATGTTGGCAATGTCCTTATTTTTGGTCTCTGTCAGTACCTCAGGAGTAACAATAATCATGCAACCTTATGATTGCCATGTGATAATATACATAGATTGTTTATTTTTTCTAAAGGTCATACAAACATGCGTGCATGGTCCAGAAATGTGTGAAGCATAACCACAGCTGCTCCCCTGCTGTGTCACACATTGTTGTGGTACTGGGTATTCATATTATTAATTGCTGCAGTTTAATCATGGTTACCAAGCTTCCTGCTGTATCTTCAATAGTAGCTGCATTTCAGTGGTGTGACAATCTATTTTGAAGAAAAGTGCTCAAGTTTTTGAGCATTGATTTGTAGCAGATTTTGAATAGTTGCCACATTAATAAATGCTGTGACATTTAGCCAAACTAAACTATATGACCATCTATTAAACCTTGAATTGCTGTGCCAGTTTCAATGAACAGGTTACAAATTGTGTATGGTGTCTGTCTGTACAGCATGCAGGAAAACTTTTGTGGCATAAAGTGGGTTTGGAGATTCTGCATTAGCAAAAACTCTTTGAAAATTGTCATGTTTTGTAACATGTCACTACACATGGCATTTTAGCTATTGATGTCTGGAATACGCTTTGGCAGAAAAAAACTTGGGGGAATTAAAAGACCAAATTTGTCAATTTTTGTACTGTCAAACTATAGCCACATGCAGCCATATGATTTGTAATCCAATACTGATAGTTTGGTTACAACACCAGCACCAGATGGCTTCAAAGTACACCTACATTATGTGGTTAAGGAGTGTATAACTACATTACACACAGGGACTTTGTAAGGGACTTTTTTTTGGAAAATCCCTTTACATCATTGTGGCACAACCATACAAGCATACATATATGTAAAGAATGCAGAGAATGTCATTCATTAGTAGCTATAGCTATTTATAGTAACAGCTCTCTTTTAAAGTTATTTTCTGAAATTGCCCACTCTTTGATTTTATGCTTACAAATATGAATAACAGTAGTTTTACAGTATAGACTTTAATATACTATCCCACTAGGGACCTGCACATGGTTGAACTTATTGTTGGACCATGCATTCATGCAAAATACACATGCAGACATAACTGGATGAAAACATAAGCCTGTGAAGCAGGGAATCAGAAAATTGAACCTAAAACTGATGCAGAACAAACCCCATGCAGATGATATGGTGCAGGAGCCCACATGGGGTCTTGCATGATCAAGGCATACTCATGCATGTACAGTCTCTTCAAATCAAATGACTGTTCCAATGTATACACAGTTAGTCTTTCATAGAGAATTAGCAGATAACTACCATAATTAAGTGAATTAATTTAAAGTGAGTAATTATAAGCAAAGCACTATATTTATGTGTTCCAAAAAGTATTGGTTGTGTGCCCTAGAGTCGAATGCTCGGAGCATAGCTACTACTAGATGCGTACCCTAAAGTCGAATGCTTAGGGAAAATTGGATGCGTAGCTACCAACCCTAGCTTGCCTCAATACAACTGGTGTGTTTGATAGTTCAGCTAAATGATGTACTTGTGCCGGTATTATTATTATTATTAATGATTAACACAGTTTTACAATACTGGTAAAGATAACTAATAGTCAACAACAGTTCAGGCTTAGCCAAAGCCAGAGAGCTGAAGTGTTCGTCTTAAAATCTTGGCTGTTCCTAACAAATCTGTCTTCTGCAGTAGTGGAATTATCCAATTTGGTAGATTAAGTTGACTAGTGTGGTGTTTAAAATGTGTAGACACAACTCCCAAAGCACCAACCACAATTGGGATCACAATTGTTCTCATATTCCATATCGGCTTATTACTATTATTATTATTATTATATCAAAACACAGTTACATAACAAAATACGAAATATAACTGGAGTATTTAAGGCATGATCAGCTCGAGTTGCTACCAGTACTTGAGAGTTGAAGAACCCTCCTCAAAATTGTAACAGTTCCCAGAATAGCTGTTTTCTGCAACACATATTGATTTACACTGTGTAAGTCAAGCTGTTTAATAAAGCCATGAAAATGATTAGATATTGCACCAAGTGTTCCAATGACAACAGGAATTATTCTTGTCTTCTTGTTCCATAGCTGTATATGTGTTCCACTTGCATCCTTAAGTCCTGATACTTTGTAATTTTTTCTAGTTCCTTCTCAAGAATATTCTTTTGTCAGCAGGTATTGCAGCATCAACCAGTGTGACCAGATTTTTAGTTTTCTCTACAATAGTGAGGTCAGACTGACGGGCACTGATAAATCTGTATTGAAATCCCACAATATCTTCACCTGGTGGTTTTCTACAACCTGGGCAGGTACATGACACCACCACTTTGGACAACACTGCACAGAATACTTCTTGCACAACAACCAGTGAAGATAAATGAGGACACAACCATGTCGATACTTGTATTATTGACTAGCGAGCTTAGGACAACCAGAGATCAGATATTCAACTGTTTCAGGGTGTTCACCACATAAACAACACAAAGCAGAGGGACAAGTCCCATGCATTTGAGTCATTGCTCTGGTTGGCAAAGACTGCTCCTGAGCAGCCATTAGGAAACCTTCAGATTCAATTGATAGATCACCTTTGTTCAACCAGTAAAAGTAGAGGCTTGATTTATCACATCACCACAAACTCTCTCAGTACCCATGTATGTAGGGGCTTATGTTTTGTATCTCTCTAATCTTTCATGTAATTTCTCAGATCTAAATTCATTAACAGTTAGGCACTCACGAAGCAATCCAGATTTCTTCACTTCAATGGTTAGTTCATCACTGCTTTGCTGAACAAAGTGAAACAAGCTGCAGTGCTCTTCATGCATAATATCTTCACAAGACAGAAGCCCACAACCACCCAATTTACTTGGCAAATACAAACGGTCAACATCAGATTTAGGGTATAATCCCCAGAACAGAGTAAGCAGTTTTCTAGTTTGTTTGTCCAGGGCTCTAAGAGTATGAACTGGCCACTGCACAATTGCAGCCGAATATCTAAGAACAGGAAGGGCAAAGGAATTACTCTGAATTTGTAGTTACCACAAAGCTGTGAAGATAGAATCAGCTTTAAACGACACTTATATTCAGATGCTACTTTCTCTTGAACCAATCCATGATCATTATTGTAGTTTTCCATGACACCTAAATACTTATAGGTTTCACCATAAGTAAGACTTCTTATAATATCCCCAGAAGGAATCAAAATTCCACTCCGTCTGACTCATAAACATTACCCCTCTTAATTCCAATGTGTGTACACTTGCCTATTCCAAATGATATTCCTATGTCTGCACTAAATATATCCACAGTTCTCTTCCTCAGTTTTAGAATATAATTTTAAGTTATCCATATACAGCAGATGGTTTATAACATAGCCACAGGACAACTTTTATCCTAATGTACTCCTATGAAGTAACAAACTAAGTGGGATTAACGAAACAATAAACAATAAAGGTGAGAAGCTGTCACCCTGGAAAATCCCACAGTTGATGTCAATAGTTCCAAAATGAGTGCCAGTTCTGTCTTCCAGTATGTCATTGCTTGCTGAAAAAAAAGGCACAGATGGGTGTGCCTTCAAAAATCCTAAATATTCAAGAATCCAACTGTGAGGGACAGAATCATAAGCCTTTCTATAGTCAAGCCACCGTGTGACAACATCTGTAGATTTTTATGCCTCTGTTTAGCTTCTTTCATAATCATCTTATCCACTAACAGCTGCCTTTTAGCACCTCGAGATCCTCTATTATTATTATTATTATTATTACTGAGCAGTCAGCCCTGCTGTGCTCAGGTTGTACCCAATGTAGCTAAAATAACCGTTCATGTTCGTAACTGGTGCGGGCACTATATCCACTTCCATCAATATAATATATGCTGCAGTCTAGTTGACACTGCATTTTGAAGTTGTATAAGCGATATAGTATTGATACAAACCTCTGACTACGCCATGCAGACTAGTACAATGCCGATTCCAAAGATTTATTGAGTCACGTGCATGTATGTTATATCCGGTGATAGCTAGCACGGGTAAATATATACAGGGCTCCTAGGCTGCACTGATCACTCTGGTTATCAGTGTACGGTAACCCTGAGTCTAGGCCCCTGTTTGTATACTATATATTGTCTTAATAATCAATAAGACGTTTGTCATCATTATATAAACATTGCTGTAACTACAAATACGAAACGTCACTTCTATGGTTAGTTATACCATCTAACAATTAAATAGAAGTTTTGCTAGCTACGAATATGTTGCTGGCAAGATCACGCGCATGCATGGAATGACTGAACGCTTATAGCTATCCAGCACTGATCAACAAACCGCGCGGCTAATTAAACTATTGGCAAAGGACTGCGGCCTAGCTTGACAGTCTTGTGCTGCCAAGAACGCGCATGCATGGAATGACTGAACGCTTATAGCTATCCAGCACTGATCAACAAACCGCGCGGCTAATTAAGCTATTGGCAAAGGACTGCGGCCTAGCTTGACAGAAATAATAATAAGCACTATAGCTATTGCGTGCAATTGAATATGAATATGTCTCGTTATAGCTAATTCTGAAAACGTCGTTGTCATTCGTAACTATTTAGCTATATACATGTGCATACTATATACCCGACGAGAGACGTCTTATATGTATATCTATACCTACCTCTGATAGCTGTACAATGACTTACCGAGGATGAATGGAATCGGGCGGCGAAAAATCGGTTGCAGCTAGCTACAACGAGTTCGCGGAATTATTGCTTGTGTGATATGTGGTTGTTTGCATGAAACCATATAGCTAGCTGGCGGAAGTTTATAGCTATACCTACACTATATATATAACTACGTACTGTAATGCTGACGATGCAGTGA
This sequence comes from Dysidea avara, assembly GCF_963678975.1. Classification (NCBI taxonomy): domain Eukaryota; kingdom Metazoa; phylum Porifera; class Demospongiae; order Dictyoceratida; family Dysideidae; genus Dysidea; species Dysidea avara. The sequence continues at coordinate 12,803,173 of NC_089281.1, forward strand.
TCATGCATGCAAACTGGTAGTCTGGCGGCGCCCGCCCCTTCGCATAGAGTAAGGGTCTGGTATGCTTAGTATCACCGAGTTGTTCTGGAGGAATTTAATTTGAATGTAATGACGTAACGAAAATGGCCTTAACGGAAGTGCCTCACCCAAAACTGTGGCAGAGATATTGAACTTTCTTCGCCTTTACACAGGCGAAAGTGGATTGGTCTACTTTTATAAAAGACACATGTCTCCCTACCTAGGAAATCAGAGCGTAACATGGTTTTTTCGCGTATCAAACAAGGCGAAAAGCCCTTCCCGATATAACACTTTCTTCTCTTTGTTCTTTATTAGCTAACCCCTTTTGTTTCTTCAGTACTGTTAGGGCATTTGATTCCTTCTTTTGACGTAACATACACAAAAATGCGCTGATTAAACGTGGAGCGTTCTGATTGGTTGCACCAGTTTTTGGTAATCCGGTACAACTCCACTATACTAAGCATACCAGACCCTTACTCTATGCGAATGGGGCGGGCGCCGCCAGACTAGCAAACTGGTGAATCCACTGTTATATAAGTGCCATGTATGGCTCGTAATTATACGCTAGGCCTAATATATGCAACGTGCAATGGTATTGTAAAGTAGGTGCACGTGATGATAGATTGAACGAATTAGAATCACTGAACATGTCGTGTCGGATACTGGCATAACGTTACATGGTGACAGGAGTACAAGTGCTCACGTTGTGGTACAGTGGCGTTCTATCAGATTAGTAACGGTACCTGTTAAGGCCAGTCACGCGTTTTAATCGTCTCCGTCGTGTTGCTGTTCTCCCTACAGGGCACCAATTAGAACAAGTGAGTACACATGGCATCTGGTTATAGCCTTCCGCCCCCACCTCCGTTGGAGATCCATGGTACCAACGCCTCGGAGAAATGGAAGAAGTTCTACCGGGCATGGAGCAGCTACATTGTTGCAACTGAATTAAATAAGAAATCAGAAGCCGTACAAGTGGCCACACTGCTAACAGTAATTGGCGAAGAGGCTCGAGAAGTGTTTGCTACCTTCACATGGGGAGCTACGATCCTTGACTCGGCTGAAACAATAAAAGGTAGAGTCGTCGTTTTCCCACCAGTAGCTAATGTCACAGTCCTTGGACGCTAACTCCACACCGGCCCCAGGTGCACTATCTCTTAAGAGACCCAGATCCAAGGATGGTTCAAATAATCGTGAGAAAAAGACGAAAAGGAACAGTGTCTGCCCTATTTGTGATGAAACTATCAAGGAACCCTCCAAACATAGGAAAGGCGAGGACTCCATTTATTGTGAAGGATATTGTGAAGCGTGGATTCATCGCAGATGTGCTAGTTTGTCAGTCACGAACTTTGCCGCACTTAGTGATTCCGGAGAAGACCACACTTACTTCTGCTTATACTGTGAACTGCAAGCTCAGAAAGCTGAAATAGAGAATCTTATGTCTACCATTACTCAGCTCCAAACTACTCTTTCTGAATTAAAGCGTAAATTAGACAGCTTCCAACAAACGGCACAGCAGACGTCTAAACCTCAAGCACTTCTTCTCTCCAATACTGCCTCTAAAAGAACCAACTCAGTTCAAAGTGCCAGCGATGCTGAGAAGAAATTCAATATAGTGGTATATGGAATTCCAGAATGTCCACAAAATACTAATCGTCAAACTCGTCTTAAGAAGGAACTAGAGACTGTCATAGAAGCTCTATCCAATGCAGACAATGATATTGAACCAAGTGACATAAAAGACCTTCATCGCCTTGGCAAATATGATCCCAAAAGTGAACGCCCTAGACCACTACTTGTTAAACTCCTCCGTTCAAACATGGCACTCGAGATTCTGAGCTTCAAGAGCAAGCTAGAAGCTCCTGTGTACATTAAACCTGATATGACTCTACATGAGCGTCAAAAGGAACGATTACTCCTCAAAGAGAGGAGATCTCTAATTGACCAAGGTACAGAGCGAAGGTACATCAGAATCAGGAATGATTCCATCTTTGTCAACAACAAGCTCTGGTGTAAAGTAAATTCAGAAGGCAATAAGTTAGAGTATGCACAGGAATCATCAAACTCAGCTGCCAATGCTCCTGCCACGAGCATGGAGTCATCTTGACTCCCTGCTGGTACAAGCCCTAATTCAGCAACAGTAAGTGATCTTAACGTATCTATTGTCAACTTTTGCAGCATTGCTAATAAACGAACACATTTGGAGGCTTTCTTATTTACCAATGATATTGATATTGTAGTAGGGACCGAATCACACCTTGATGAAACTATTCTAAGCTCTGAAATATTTCCTAACAATTTCAGCACATACAGAAAAGATAGAAATTGCTATGGTGGCGGTATTTTCATTTCTGTTAAGAACACGATTCCTTCTTTAAAAATAGATACCGATTCATCTATTGAAATTATTTGGACATATCTAAATGTCGGTAAAAACAGTGATGTCATTGTTGGATGCTTTTATTGTCCTCCCCACTCAACTGACACAGTTCTTGAGGACTTGCAATCTTCCTTAGTGTCCATAAAGCAGAAATATCCTCATTCCCGTATCATCCTCGGTGGTGATTTTAACTGCCCTGGTATTGATTGGGAACATGGTACTCTAACTGAATCATATATTTCATGTCATTTCCATCAAAAACTTATTACACTAGCACATGATACCCAGATGTCACAGCTAGTCACCTTTCCTACAAGAGCCCATAATACATTAGACCTATTGTTTACTACTCATCCTGACTCTGTACTATCCTGTCATCCAGCACCAGGGTTAAGTGATCATGATGCAGTATTAGCAACCATTCAAATTCCCTATCATATTTCGAAGAAACCTTCCCGAACAATCTACCTTTACAAATTGGCAGATTGGGACACAATCAGAGAAAAACTATGCAACCTTTCTCATACCTATTTTGAATTAAATCGCATGTCATCTCCAAGCTTGGAAGAAAACTGGACCTTTTTTATGCAGAATCTTCAGCAAATTATTGAAGACCACACTCCTACCAAAACATCAAGTACTAGAACTCACTTACCATGGATGTCTAACACTTTGAAACGGCTAATCCGAAAGAAGCAAAGACTGTATAATCGAGCCAGGCGCTATCATCGTGACACTGATTGGTCCGAATACAAATTGCTGCAGAAAGAGGTAAACTTCACTGTTAAAAATAGGGTGTAATCCAATCACCTTTGGGGGAGTTCTAACTGCTGTTTAAATTAAACTCCTTTGAAGGGAGTTGTAGTACTCCCCAGGGGTGCTCTAGGAGCAACTAAAAGGTGTTACAAGGGCATTGCAACACTCCCTAAGGGTGTTCTAGGAATAGCTATAAAGGTGTTCTAGTGCTCTCCATGGTGGCATTTTGTTGAAAAGAAATGTAGGCTTGCTATAGCATTCCAGTAACCTTCATGTTGATTTCAATTTATACTCAATGACTACCAACAACAAAGCACATTAGCAGTACGCAATAATATATTTGCAACACCTTATACTTACCACATAGTTGTTTCCAAGTCACTCTTATAGAAGTTAGCAAACTGTACTTATAACCTAATTTTCAGTAGAAGCATCCAATTGTGGGTTTCAATATACCTAGGTGTAGGCAAACACCCTTACAGTGGCTTAGCTATTATTGGGGAGTAAAATGACATTTGTGGTGTTCAACAACACCCTAAGTGCTACAATACTCCCTTAGGGTGTTGTAAATACCATGGGTGTACATGAACACCTTTACGATGGGTGTACCTGTAACACCTCGTTTTAACAGTGTTTAAACTTAAACACCAGCACAAAACATATGTGACAAATCTTGCATCATCATCACACAACAGAAAATCTCTTTGGCACTACCTGAAAACCCGTAAGCAAGATAACAATGGCATTGGTACATTAATACATCCCGAAAATGGCAATGCTTTAATACACCCAATTGAAAAGGCAACTGTTTTAAATGATCATTTCAAATCTGTATTCACAACTGATGACGACAGCAGTACCATTCCTGACAAAGGTCCTTCATTACATCCATCTCTACCAGCATTTGAAATCACTGAACAAGGAGTTTATAACATTCTAACCAACTGTGATCCATCAAAATCTCCTGGTCCAGACTCCATACATCCACTTGTACTAAAGACAACAGCAGCTGAAATTTCTCCTATGCTCACTCACATATTTAAACAATCACTAGAAACTGGAACTGTACCATCCCAATGGAAACATGCCTATGTCAGTCCAATATTCAAGAAAGGCCAAAAATCTGACCCAAAAAACTATCGCCCCATCTCATTAACATCAGTAATATGCAAATCAATGGAACACATTATAGTAAGTCAAATAATGAAGCATCTGGAAGATCAAAATATTCTTTCTGACAGACAGTTCGGATTTAGGTCTAAGCACTCTTGTGAGTCACAATTATTTATCACCATCAATGACATTGCCAAACAAATAGACACAAATTTACAAGTTGATGCTGCAATACTAGATTTTTCTAAAGCTTTTGATAAAGTATCTCACTCAAGACTCCTCTACAAACTAAGGCACTATGGAATAAGAGGGAATGTATTACACTGGCTTGAATCCTTTCTTCATGGTCGCACACAGCAAGTTATAGTAGAAGGTTCTAAATCATCCACTTGTGATGTAACATCTGGTGTTTCCCAAGGGTCTGTTCTTGGACCAGTTCTATTCTTGATTTATATCAATGACATCATTGCCAACATCCAAAGTGAGATCCGTCTTTTTGCAGATGATATCCTTATTTACAAAACCATTAAAACACCACAAGACCATAAAATACTTCAAGATGATTTAAACTCACTGACAAGATGGGCAACTGACTGGATGATGGAATTCAACATCCCCAAATGTAAAATTTTACAGATAACAACACACCATAACAAGAGTACTTTCACATACAAAATGTCCGACATTCCACTGGCTACAGTATTAGAACACAATTACCTTGGAATCTGTCTCCACCACAAATTATCATGGGATCCTCACATCAATTACATCTGTAACAAGGCAAATCGACTCCTTGGATTCTTAAAAAGAAATCTCCACAATGCACCATCCGAAATTAAAGAACACGTCTACAAACAATTGCTCTTACCATCATTAGAATACTGCTCTACCATCTGGGACCCCTATCATCACACTAGTATTAGTAAACTAGAAATGATTCAACACCGCGCTGCTCGTTTCGTTTTAAACAAACCCTGGCACAGATCTAACCAAAACCATGATAGCATCACAGACATGTTAACCAGTCTTGAATGGCCTACACTTCAAAACAGAAGAACAATTGCTAGACTCACCTTCCTATTCAAGATTGTCAGGAACTTACTAGCAATACCTGATCATTGCTTACCGTCACCAACTCCAGTGTCCTCCACCCGTGCTCAACATCCTCTCAAGCTAACTCAATTGCAAACAAGAGTTGATGTGTACAAATACTCCTTCCTCCCTCGAACAATTATTCAATGGAACTCCCTTCAAATTCCTAACATCGACACGATAGATCTTGAAACATTTAAGAACGCTGTAAGTAATATAATATAATGTGTGATTGTAATGCTCATTAGCGTGTTGCCCTAGTGGGCTTTGCTAATTAACAATAATAATAATAACAATAATAATGGGAATCCTGGGGTTGGAGGGATTTTTTTTCCTTACTTTGGCCCCTTTTCTGTTACACCTTTCCAGCTATAAGTCTAAGTCCTTGAAGTTAGGTTAGGTAATCCTAAGGCTGCAGCACATGTTGCTGTAGACCTTCAGTGCTGGTCACTGTAAAGTGTTAATAATAATAAAAAAAATAATAATAAAAAAAAAAGCTGAGGGCGACGACGCAAAAATTGGTATAGTGATAGATAAGTTTAAATCATATTGTGAGCCACGAAAGAACATACCGTTCGAACGTTACCGTTTCAAGCACAAGAGCCTGGGGAGTCGTACGACCAATATCGTACTGCACTGCGAATGCTGGCAGATAGCTGCGCATTTCAATCCATAACGCCGGACGAGATTTTACGTGATCGCTTAGTTTTTGGGATACAAGACGATAAAGTTAGAGAGCGTTTGCTTCGAGAAAGTGGGCTAACCTTAGCAAAAACGGACGAGATCTGCAGGGCAGCTGAGCGCATGGTCGCACAAATGAAGATAGTTAACGAAACAACGGATACAACAGTGCATACTGTAAAAGCACCAGTACGGGGGAAGTCTGCTAATAGGCAACCTGCACAAAGCCAGCATAAGCCCCCAGAACCTCAGAAACTACAGAGAGAATGTTGGAACTGTGGACAGGTACATGATGTCACTAACAGGGAGACATGCCCAGCATATGGAAGGGAGTGTAGAAAATGCCACAAACAGAATCACTTTGCATCAAGATGTCGCAGTAAATGGCCAGCAGTGCAAAGGGTAGCCGTAAGAGCTGTGGACACTGAGGAATGTAAGGAAGATGATGAAACGTTTCCAATGGAAGTCGCCCCAGTGCAACTGGATGACACCCAGTTAGTCACACTTAAGCTTGATTCTGGTAACTATATTCGATTTCAGGCCGATACAGGTGCACAATGTAATGTGATTCTGCTTGCAGTATACAAGAAAACAACAGGAGATTTTACCCTATCACACGTTATGCCAGCACAGACAGCAATAACAGCATACGGCGGCCACTCAATACCAGTTGCAGGTACTACCCTACTAAGGATCTGGAGAGGGGACTACCATTGCAAACTGAACTGCAAGCTAATAGACAGCGATGCAATCCGACCTCTATTAGGAAGAAAAGCGTGCTTGGGAATGAAAATAATCACCTATCTTGACAACGATGACATGAACAGGCCAGACACAAAAGGTGCAGCAGTTTTTGCATTAGAGATCACACCATACACCTCTAAGGAACAGCTTCTTAAGCTTCACCCAATAGTTTTTTCACAAGGAGTAGGGATGTTGGAAGGACATTACCACATACGACTTAGTCCTGATGCAACCCCCATCCAACATAGTCCAAGAAGAGTACCTGCCGCACTGAGGGAACGTCTACAAGGCACATTGGAAGATCTGGTGAAGCACCAGATTATTTCACCAGTGACCGAGCCTACACCATGGATTAATTCAATGGTAGTAGTGCCAAAGAAGAATGGTACATTGAGAATTTTCCTAGACCCAAGGGACCTCAATTGCTATATACAGAGGGAGCACTACCAGTTACCTACGATCGAGGACATAGCAACACGGCTTGACAAGGCAAAAGTGTTTACTGTGCTGGATGTGCGGTCAGGTTTCTGGCATGTTAAACTTGATGATCCGTCTTCACTCCTCACCACATTCCACACCTCTTTTGGTTGGTACTGGTGGCTAAGAATGCCATTTGGAATATCGTCAGCACCAGAAGTGTTCCAAAGGAAGATACATGAGTTGATTGAAGGACTGAAGGGTGTTGAAGTAGTGGCAGATGATTTTGTGGTCATCGGCTTTGGAGAAACTATGGAAGAAGCGGCTATAGACCATGACAAGAACTTAAGAGGGCTGTTATTTAGATGTGAACAACATAATGTCAAGTTAAATCCAGACTAGATACAATTCAAGCAAGACAAGGTTCCATTTATTGGCCATTTAGCTACCAAAGATGGGGCTATGCGTAGACCCACAGAAAGTCAAAGCAGTGTTGGAGATGCTTACGCCAACAGATGTGGCAGATGTTCGGCGTCTACTGGGTTTCGCTCAGTACTTAAGTAAGTTTCTCCCCACTTGTCAGATGTCACAAAGCCCTTAAGGGACCTAACACAGAAAGAAACTGTCTGGACCTGGGAGAAACCTCAGCAGAAGGCTCTAGACACCTTAAAGCAAATGGTCACAAACACACCCATATTGCGCTACTATTCACTTCGTGATGAGGTCACTATCCAATGTGATGCCTTTCAGACTGGCCTGGGTGCAGCATTGTTACAGAATGGACAGCCAGTAGCATATTCCTCGCGTGCATTAACATCAACTGAGACTCACTATGCTCAGATAGAAAAAGAGCTTTTAGCCATCATCTTTGCCTGTCAACATTATGATGCTTTTATATATGGAAGAGAAAGAGTGCTAGTAGAAACGGACCACAAGCCATTAGTCCTAATTATGCAAAAACCATTATATCAAGCACCAAGCCGGTTGCAAAGAATGCTCCTTAAACTACAGAGATACAACATTAAGCTGACATACAAACAAGGGAAACACATGTATGTGGCAGATACATTGAGCCGTGCCTACCTACAGGATACAAACTGTTCCAAGTTTGTTCACAGCTTAGAAAATATTGACTACACGCTTTCTTTGTCATTGACTGCAGAACATCTTCAGCAAGCAAAACATGCATCAAGAGATGACCCAGTATTACAGCAACTTCGACACACCATAAGGAGTGGGTGGCCTTCAAATAAAGGAACTTTGAGTGACTGTTTGCATCCATATTTTGACTTCCGTGATGAGCTAGTTACCCAAGATGAGCTGGTATCCAAAGGAAGTCTGGTAGTCATCCCTGCAGCATTGCGCAAAGAGATGATGGCTACAGTTCATGCTACTCACATCGGGATGGAAGGATGTATAAGGAGAGCTAGGGATAGCATGTTTTGGCCATGAATGAGTACAGAATTACGTGAGTACATTTCAAAGTGTGATGTGTGTCTGGCTCACCGCCCAGCACAAGGTAAAGAACCACTAATACAACATGATGTTTCTGACAGACCATGGTCAAAAATAGGGGTAGATATCTGTGAGATGAGGGGCCGTTCACTACTGGTTGTGTGTGACTATTACAGTAACTACATCGAAGTAGAAAACCTATCGAAAACAAACACGGGAGCAGTCACTAAGGCTTTGAAAATTATGTATGCAAGATTCGGTGTACCAGATACAGTGATTACAGATAATGGCCCCCAGTTTGCATCACAAGAGTTTTCTTCCTTTGCAAGAGTGTGGGGCTTCGTACATACAACATCTTCACCATATTACCCACAATCCAATGGGAAAGCAGAAAATGCGGTTAAGACTGTCAATTAAGCGCCTATTCTCAAAGTGTCAAGAATCCGGCCAATCAGAATTTCAAGCTTTATTGGACTGGGGGAATACACCATCAGAAGGGATTGGCACGAGCCCAGCACAGCGTTTTTTGGGAAGGCGGTGTAAGACTCTACTACCTATAGCTACATCCAGACTCAAGCCTGCATACTCCACAGACAAGGATGCAGAAGCACGAGAAAGGCAACGAAAGCGACAGCAAACCTATTATGATCGTCATGTAAAGGGGCAAAGACCTGTACCTAGTGGCAAGAGTGTGTGAATCAAACTGCCTGGAAAATCAACCTGGAGTGTAGGCATTTGTAGAGGATTGGTAGGGCCATGCAGCTATGAAGTGCAAGTAGGAGCTGCTTGTTACCGACGCAATCGGCGGCACCTGATCCTAACCAATGAACAGGTAAATGATGATCCCATAATACCAGAGAAACAGGCTACACCTGAAAATGAAGATGCCGAGGAAGACACAAATCATTCTGAAGACCAAACAGAATCAGAAAACATAACACCAAGTACAGACAATACACGATCGACTCCAAGACCAGAGGTAACTTCAGCTCCGAGGAGGTCAAGTCGAGTGACTAGGAAACCACGGTGGCTAGAGGACTATGTGCCATCAAGCTAAACTGGACTTCTTGCTGTTATTTGTATGTGTGATTTACTGTTCGATTTTTGCATGCTTTTTTTTTGTTTTTTTGTGTGTTCCCTGGAAAGAGGGAAGATGTAACGTGTAATGGTATTGTAAAGTAGGTGCACGTGATGACAGATTGAACGAATTAAAATCACTGAACATGCCGTGTTGGATACTGGCATAACGTTACAGTATATGCACGCACAAATTCACCAGAAACAACATACATGCATGTGTGCATTGCATGTACATGCATACAGGGCGAGACAGCAGGCATGTGTGGGCAAGGCAGTATAGGCATGCCGCATGGTAAGCAACTAACCAAACACCTATAGTTAGATTCATGCACACAAGCTAAATATATTTGCAGTATATAGTTCATATATAGGTCAGTCACGTTGAGCAATATCCTGTATCCTGGCCTTAATTTTGTATTTGTAAAAGTTTCCCGGGCCTGGTAGGATAGCTTCTAAAGCGCAGATAAACACATAGCTATAGGCAGAGAACAATCTTTATCATTAATCCACAGTAGCAAACAGCAGCACAATTACAATCAATCAGTTTGTTTTTATAGTCCAAACATTACATCATAATTATATTTCATCATAATTAAAGCACATCATCCCCCCTTTGAATGAGCTTGACCCGAGCATCTTCTTTTTAGCCTCCCAGCTTCTCATGGAGTAGGGACATGTATCTTGGTCCTGATGGTTAGTCTGTTGATCATCTGTCGTATTAGATCCTGAATGGCCTGATGTTTCATCACCTTCTTGTGTCTCTGCCTGTAGGGATTGATTGTATAAGTCATTTAATTGATTCAAGAGTTATTTTTGTATAATTACTGCATTGATCGGGTATGCAGGCTGTGCCTTTACCCGTATTTAATCATAATCATAATCATAATAATCATTATAATCACTTGTCTCTGACTCTGTTGACCTGTGCATGTCTGCATCAGCATTGAAACCGGGTCACTACTGCTGACCCGGATTATAATTAAAGCCGAGGCGTTCGATAAGCCGGAGCTATGTTTCGGGTAGTTCGAGCGAGCGAGACTATGTTTTGAGCGTTCGATTCGTGTTGAGTAAACGAGTAGTTATGTGATAACTAAGCCTGTAAAATCACTCAGTGGGTTTGGTTCCACGTAGCTACTGTGTAGTCTCGCGTAGCCAGACCGCTACTTTTTTTGTGTGTGTGGGCGTGTGGGCGTTTGGAAAAGTACTTTTCCAAACGCCCACACAAAAAGAAAAGTAGCGGTATGGCTACGCGAGACTAGCTACTGTGAGTTTATAGACAGCAATTGGGTGTGGCTTCGTGCATACCTATTACAATTTCCCGATATATTAAAGTGGCACAAAAGTACTTATCCTGCTACAATACTAGACTATTATTATTATTATTATTGTTATTAATACTTTACATACAACTCGTACAATAATCGATTAGTGGGCGTGGCTGAGCGTGACTCACGAAAGAGCTACGCGACTATCGTTTATAAGTTTCCACGTCGTCAAACGAACAATTTCATTTCTCACGTGATCCAATCCGGGTCAGACCCGGATAATTTGTAGACCGGGTCAGACCCGGATAATTTGTAGACCGGGTCGGACCCGGATGACCCGACCCGGTTTCAACGCTGGTCTGCATGCTTGCATAGCAGCCAAATGGTTGAGGACATGTTTGGGTGACATGCCAGGCCTAGTTCTTTTATTTCCATACCAGCATAATCCAACTGGGAATGATGGTGGGCAATGTTGAATTCTTGACTGGTATACCTGAATCTGTTGGTCTTCAGGAAAATAGCTAGATCTTTAATTTGTCACTACAACATCTGGATCTCTAAGGGATACTATCCGATATGGTTCATGCCAAGGTTGAGACACCGTTACGCTAGTGTCACGCAAATGCTTACAGACCTTAATTGGCCTACACTTGCACGATGCAGAGATGAACTGAAAGCCATAATGATCATGTTTAAAATAATTAACCACCTTGTTGACATCCCAGTAAATCCGTTTCTGACATCCATATCCACTGTACATAGTACCAGAGGTCATAATATGAGATTTATGCAACCAATGACACGGATTGATTCTTATATGTACTCCTTTTTCCCTCCGGCAATCAAAATCTGGAATGATCTACCCCAAAATGTGATTGACTCCAATGATATTGATCAGTTCAAACAAAAACTAGCAATTATTTAATTTGTATACTTGTATGTATGTTGTGACCTGTGCACTATACTCTAATAGAGGTCTGCACAGTATTACCAATAATAATAATAATAATAATAACTTCCTAGTCTTGCCAGTCTCTTCTTGTGAAAAGTAAACTAGTACCCAGTCTCCAATCTTAAACTTAGTTGTTGTTGCTGACTTGTCATACTGGTACTTGTATTGTCTTTGAGCTTTTTTATTAGTTTGCCCTGCTAATGTCTTGCTGGTGAAAGGGATAAGACTACTTGCTCTCTATAGTCATTGGTATTAACAGCATGCAGTTTTAAGTGATTTGGTTGGTAGCAAGGCTGTTTCTGTTGGTGACTGACAATCGAAGCCAAACAGCAAAAAAGATGGTTTTCACCTGTTGAACTGTGGGGTGTGTTTTGATAAGCCCACAAAACACCATTGATGTACTGGTCCCACTGCAATCCAAACTTTGCTGCTTGTTTCCTTAGCATCATCTTAAGAGTCCTGTTTAACCTCTCAACTGCTCCATTATATTGGGAATGACTTGCGGTAGTATTCAATTTGTTAATTCCAGACATCTTACAAATGTCCTTCATCAAAAATGATAAAAGGTTAGTACCCCCCGTCCAATAGTAATGCCTCAGGAACCCCAAAGGTAGGTATAACTTCTTCTACCAACAATTGAGCTATTCAAATTGCTTTTTGGTCTGGTGTGAGGAAAACCATTGGCCATTTCGTAAACAAATCTTGAAACACAATCACAGCAGTTACCTCTAGAAGTGATGGGTAATTCCATTATGTCTACCCCAACTATCTGAAAAGGATGCCCAGTAAAAATTGGATGTAGTGGTGGCTTCTGTTGTCTCCATGCACCTTGTACAATGGCACATTGAGGGCAATTGTTACACACTCTAAAACATTAGAATACATTCGTGGCCACCACCAGCTTTGTACCAAGGTTTTGTAAGCTTAGGACCTGAGAAGTGACCTGCCAGCCATCCATCATGATATTCCTGCAGATGCATTTGCTGTGGTACTGCAACTCCCGAGATCTCCATTTGTTTGGGACCTACATAATAAAGTATATCATTGACAGTGGCATACATAACGGATTCAGTTACAATTTTCTTGGCTAACTTGCATGGTGTCTTCTGGCATTAAGATAATGAATTATTAGTTGAAGTTCAGGGTCCTTTAACTGTTCATCAGAAATTGCATCATTACAGCGATCAGTTGCTCGAGGCTCTTCTTGTAACATGGTATCAATGGTACCTGATGCTTCACAGGAAATCTGTACTATTTGAACTTCAGTATTGGAATCTTCATCAGAAGGAATAGGCATGACTGGCTGTCTAGAAAGACAGTCAGCATGCAAATTCTTCTTACCAGAACGATGAACTATATATGTCAATGTGTTTGATGCCACTGCCATAAAGTTTGCTCCACCACCTTGCATGTCTTCCGGTAAGGTTTGGTGTTCCTAAAATGGCCTTGACTGTGGCATGGTCAGTAATGACGGTAACACTGTGACTATAAAGATAATACCTGAAGTGTGTAACTGCCCACAACACAGCCAGTGTTTCCAATCCTGTGATAGCATAGTTGGCTTCAGCATTAGAAATAGATCTGCTTGCATAAGCAACTGGATAAAGCTTCTGATCTTCCTGATATTGAGACAATATTGCTCCCAGTCCAAGCTTCCTTTCATCAGTTTCTAATGTGAAGTCTTTATTAAAGTCAAGATAATCAAGTAGAGGTGATGTTGATAATTTGTCTCTTAATGTATGATCAAAGGCAACCTCACATTCTACTGACCAGTTGAACACTGCTCCTTTCCTAGTAAGGGCAATCAATGGATGTGCCAACTTGGCATACCCCACAATAAACCTACAATAGTATGATGTTAAACCTAAGAATTGACGCAACTGCCTCAAGTAAGAAGGTTGAGGAAAACTTCTTACAGCTTCCAAATTATGGTTATTTGGTTGGAGTCCATGCGGTGTCACAATATGCCCTAGATACTCCACTTATTCACACAATACTTTACATTTACTTGGGTTAAGCTTTAATCCTGCTCTTCTAAATCAGTCAAAAACTGCTCTAAGATTTTCAGTGTGGTTTTGTAAAGTCTCTGAAAATACTATCACATCATCCAGGTATGCAGATACAAAATCATCTCCAGATGAAATCTGTAATCCAGCTAAAGCTTGCTGTATTAACCTTTGGAATACAGCTGGGGCATTGGTTACCCCAAATGGAATCCCTTGTGAGCAATAAAAGCTGTTTTCTCCTGGCTATCATCACTGACTCTAATATGCCAGCATCCTGACTTTAGATCAAGTGTACTGAAGAACTTTAACATCCCAAGTTGATCTAACAAGTCATTTATCCTGGGGAGTGGAAACAGATCAGGTTTTGTTACTGAATTCAAAGCTCTGTAATCCACGCAGAATCTCACTGTACCGTCCCTTTTCCTTACTAATACAACAGGACTCGCCCAAGGACTTTCTAATGGCTGAATCACATTGTTCATTTGCATCTTATCTAGTTGGCTGGTCAAGCTGCAAATGGAATTTTTCTGGCAGCTAGGGCTTGCATTTCCAGTTTCAATGCTAAATTCCATCAAATCTGTTTCTCCTCTTTCATCATCACTTAGAGTAAAGTGTATCATGATAATCTCCCAATAACTCACTCATTTTCAATGATATTCTTCCTCTTACAATTGTCTCCTGGGTTCAATAAAGGTTTTCCTCAGCTGTTGTTGTCTCTACTGTTTGTGCTCAACAGAACAATCAGTGTCACTTGACAGGGTTACCATCCAAAGCTTCAACTGTTCTGGAAGTTGTCCTGTGCTGTCTCATGATTACTTGGGTCCTCTCCCCTTACAACTACCTCATGTTCATCAGTCACCTATGGCTCCACCTCACTAGCACCTGCAAGTTCCATACCACTCTTCAGTTGATATGTTGATTTACTGTTGTTGGAAACCACAATGGTTGAGAAGCCATCTTGATCACCCATCACTAATGAGTCGTCAACTTGTAGACAATCATCAAGGGATTTGTCTGCCTCTACCAAAACAGATCATCTTATATCCTTAACCTTCACTGATACAACTGCTGAGTGATATGTAGGTAAGCGTATAGTTCTAATTAACTCACCACTGCAGACTGAATAACATCGATGCCCTTGTTTGATAAGCATGTCCATCACCACCAGACTGTCTGCTAGCCTCACTTGATAGTACATTCTCAACAGTGGTAGTATCAGAATTATTTCCATCCAAGGTTGGTACTTTGTGATTGGTCAACTCATTGCTACTTTGATCACCCACTGATGCTTCACTATTACAAGATATAGGCCCCCTTGGACAACTCACATCAACAAATCTAGACAGTGGGTGGCCTGGAGTTCGAATCCTGGGGTAGGAGGAATTTTTTTCCTTTCTTTGGCCCTTTTATGATTATGATTATGATTAAATACGGGTAAAGGCAAAGCCTGTATACCCGATCAATGCATTATACAAAAGTAAATCTAAAATCTAATAAATAATTATCTAACAGCGATTTAAAAGTGTTAATTGAAGTGTTTTTTCTACAACAGAGGTAGGTAAACTGTTCCAATCATTAATCACTCTGTTCATAAAGTAATTAGATCTGCATAACAATCTTGAATGTTGCTTGAACAATTTAAACTGGTGCCCCCTGGTAGTAGTAGTGGAGTAGGTGTATAGATTAGTAAAGTCAGAGCTGAAGTAGTCGTTAAGAATTTTGTATAGAAAAATTAAATCATCCCTCTGGCGTCTATGCAACGGTGATGGTAAGGATAGTATTGACAGCCTCTCAGTATAGGATTTGTCATGTAATGATGGGAGGAGACGGGTAGCTCGACATTGTACCTTTTCAACCTTTCTCTGATCAAGGGTAAATCGTGGTCCCCAAATGGCATTGCCGTATTCCAAGATGGGTCAGACTAGTGTGGTAAACAACTTAGACAACATACCCGAGTCAAGATATTCAAAAGATTTCTTGATCATGCCAAGTATTCGATTAGCTTTGGTTGTAACTTTAGTGGTATGATCATGAAACTTAAGCTTGTCATCAAAGAGAATTCCAAGATCATTGTGCGATGTAACTGTGTCAATTGGAGTTCCATTAAGATAATAGAAGCCATGATGGTGAGCTGGGCCAAAATGGAGATGCTTACATTTGGAGATGTTAAACTTCAATGGACCTTATCCGAAATGACGTCACAGCCATAAAATGGCAGCAATAGTTGTGGGACTTTCGTAAAAATTTGTATGGACGACTATGGGAAGAAAATTTTTTTAACAATCATATCTCAGCCAAGAAAGAAGATATCAAGCTGTAACCCTCAGGTAAGGCTATAAGACATTACAATAAATACGTAGAAGTGATTTTCGGGTGGTTTTCAAACTAACGCTAGATTGTTATTCATTCAGTTACCTTATAACCATACCTGCAGGTTAGAGTTCGATATCTTCTATCTTGGCTGAGATATCATCGTTCAAACATTTTCCCCCAATAGTCGCCCATACAAATTTTATGAAAGTCCCACAACTAGTGCGGCCATTTTTATGTGTCTGACGTCATTGCAGATAAGGTCCATTGCCAGAGTTGTGACTATCTGTAAAAGCAATTTAAGCCATTCTGTAATGTAACGTAGTCTTCTTCATTTCTTATCACACGGAAAATCTTTGTATGATCTGCAAACATGAACACAGGGCTAGACACAATTGATGGAATGTCATTAACAAACATAGTGAAGAGTAAAGGACCTAACACAGATCCTTGAGGGACACCACTGGAGACTGGAGAGGAACGAAACTTATATCAATTCAATACAACTTGCTGTTTTCTGTTAGATAAGAAATTCTTAATCCATTCTAAGATATTGCCATGAATGCCAAAAGAAGTTAACTTTGCAATAAATGTTGGTGTGGGACAGTATCACGCTTTTTAAAAATCTAAGTAGATTACATCAACACAATAGCCATTATCCAAATGCTGAGTAAGGTAATCTAATACTTGCAATAACTGGGTAGAACATGATCTTCCCGGCATAAAGCCAAATTGATAAGGAGAAATTAGATTGTATGTAAATAGATGACTTAGTATGTGATCTTTAACTATAGACTCCATCAACTTGCTGAAGATGGGCGTTAAACTCACTGGTCTGTAATTACTAGCAAGATTCCGTGGACCTTTCTTATGAATTGGTGTTACATTGCCACACTTCCAGTCTGTTGGTAAAATACCACTACTATATGACTTGTTGAATATAATGGATAGTGGCACTGAAACAAATTCACTTACTGGATATAGGCCAACCATCTGGTCCAGGGGATTTGTTATTTTGCAAATTCATTAGTTTGTCGTAGACAACTGCAGGGGTGATTTCAATAGAGTTTGTCATAGACAACTTCAGGGGTGATTTCAATAGAGTCAGCAATAAGAGGAGAACTAGCTGAGTCAACTGTAGGAATTGTGGTGGTGTCCTCACAAGTAAAAACAGTAGAGAAATAGTCATTAAAAAGAGTTGCCATTTCAGGGTCAGAACACACTGTGGAACCATCAGAGGTAAGCAGTTCAGTAATGCTAGGACGTATCTTTGTTCTTGAATTAATGTATCGCCAAAATGCTTTCGGTCTAGACTTCACACCTTACGCTAAACTCTTTTCATAATCCTTTCTAAGATTACGAGTTAGGTTTCTAAGTTGGTTGTTAATTGATTTAAAGTTGGATAGATCGGCAGAGGAACGAGTTAAGAGGTACTTCTTCCATAACTGGTTTTTCTTCCTTTTCAAACAAAACACTTCGGAGTTACAATACAGGTTTTTCTTTTCTTTCTGCTTGTAGGTGGGAACACATTTATCAAAGGCATCCTCAAAAATGGACTTAAATTGTAACCAAGCATCATTGGTACTAAGAGGATCTAGAATGGACATCCAGTCAATATCACTAAGAATTTGCTTCATTAAGTCGATATTTGCTGCTCTGGTATTATACTTAATGTTATCAGTCTTCTAATCTTAGACTCTGAGTAACACAGTATATCAAACTGTATACAGATGTGGTCACTGTTTCCCAATGGTGGAAGATAAGATAGATTATTAATCATGTCCTGCTCATTTGTAAAGACTAAATCCAATAAGCTGGGAGACTCATCTTGTCTGATCCTTGTAGGTTTGGTAACATGCTGAAACAAGAATAAGTCATCTACCGAGTCAAGAAAAGGTGTGATATGGCAATTAGTGGTGGAACCAGAAAGATCTGACCAAGAGACTTCTTTGAAGTTAAAGTCCCCACAAATTAATAAATGAGTATAATTGCTAAGTTCAGTGAAAAGATCACAAAGGGATGAGACACTAGTACTGAGAGGGCTTGAAGGACTACGGTAAATAGAACCAATTAACAATGAGTCAGATCCCTGGAGTTTCACACTGACCCATACATGATCCATAAGAACAGATTGGCTAAAAAACACTTGACAAGCTTGCAGCTTCTTAGAAACAAATATTCCTACTCCACGTATATTAGACGTAAGGGGACTGTAATTATCAGGATCAAAATTTAGGTAGAGAGAATAATCTGAAAGTGTGAATAAGGATAAATTAATGACAACATTGGGTGGTTTGGGAAGCATTTCGGTAATGATGATAATGTCAGGGGGGTGATTGCCTGTAATTTGAGCTGAAAGAAGGTCTCGCTTATTTAAAAACTGGTCAGCATTTGTGTATAAAACTCTTTAACTTATTAATATCTACTGTTACTGAAGCACTAACAACACCATCATCAGGAAGACTGATTGGAATTCTGGCTTGTAGAAGGAGATGGACGGAGTTGCCGCTTTAATACCACACCATCACGAATTAATAAACCGGTTTCACCCTTGGCATTCCTTTGTCTTAACTCATCTACTGCCTTCTTGTGCATATTACGCTCTAGTTTTGTTCTGTCTGGCACGATAAAAACTTTATTATACTGATCATGGCGTCGTAGAAAGTGTGAGTGGGAGATCAAGTAGTTCTTATCTATATCCTCAACAGTCAAGAGTAGGGGCCTGTGTTTGTTGGTAATCTTTTGTCCCAAATGAACTGCTTTGGAAATACTAACATCTAGTTTGAACACAGCATCACTCAAGGTCTGGAAAGCCTTAATATCAGCCTTTCGATCGGGACCTTCTGAAAAGTTGTACACCACTAAATTCAGCTTCCTACATTCCCTATCTCTCATTTCATCAACAATATCTAAGGCACTATATTGTATGTTGGAATGGATGGGACATCAGTTTCCATGCTGGCTACTGACTCAGCATATTTTGAGGACATAGACTGCACAGGATTCTGTAGTGTTTGCTGTTTGTTAGCCAAGTCAGCAATTTTATGAGTAAGGTCATTAAGCTGTTCAGATAAAAAATTCTGTTGTGTAGCAATTTGTGACCGGGTATAGGTTCTTCAATACTAGTACTGTTACCAGTAGGACTATTCCCAGTAAAAAAGTTAAACAATAGTTGCTTTATCGTACTTGTACAATTGTTCGTTTCACAATAGTAGCTATAGACAAAATTATTTACGCTTCCCAGCACAACATTCATATTATCATACACTTCATCAGATATGTTTTCGCACGCAGCATGAATCCAAGAGCCACAAAGGTCACACTGGATGGCCTTATTATCTACTCCTAGTTCATCATTACACTTTACTACAACACTGATCCTCCAGCTAGAACGCGCAAGGATTCAGTTCACCTCGATTCTGTGGCGAAACACTAAGGGGTCGTTTTCTAGATCGCTTCTCAGCAGGAGGTAGCTAACTTAAGACTTAAGCATCTGGAGTGGTAGACTCTTCGTTAACATCAGACATACCTCACCAGTCGGCCGGAATCCGAGTCCTTCACGAGAAAACACTTGAAACCGCTGTTCAAGGTGTTTCTCGAGGTCAGTTTAGGTGAAGAATGATACTATTTTATTCCACTGAATTCAAATCAAAGACGTGAGAAGAAAAATCGCAAACCACTCGCATCAGCAAATTATTATTATTTTTCTGTTTCACCTTATTGTTAGCTAGGTCATGTAATCTTTATGTCTCCAGTTCCAGTTTGTTAGGTTAGGTAGGGTTTTCAATGTAAAATTCGACTTATTCAAAATAATTTGCTAACTGCTGTGTTACATGTTGGACTAACTAGGCTAAGTGAGTTTGTAGCTGAATTGCAGCGACGATAACTTCGCTATTAATTAGCAGACACCTCAACTCTCACGCATTATGCACCTATCAATGTCACGCCCCACCTACCCCAGGTCGGGCAGCAGGTGGGGATTTGTCACCCAAGCTCGTCCCCAGGCATAGGCGGCGGAGAGGGGGTGCTGGAGCACCCCCAACTATTTTGCTGGGGGTGCTCCAGCACCCCCAACTATTTTACTAGGGGTGCTGAGCACCCCCAACTTAAAGCTGTATTGCGCAATAGTTATCACGTGAACTCCTGCAAGATTTCCAGAAACTGGGCAATCACGATCGAGATACTCTAATAGAGCAGTCACCGCAATAGAGCAGTCACCCTAATACAACAGTCAAGCATGTATTAAAATAGATAGCATTTTATTGACAGCTAAATCCACCAAAATGCCCCCAAATTCAATCTCCTAATTTTCAAACTTTTCCTGGGGGTCATACTCCCAGACCCCCTAGAATTAGACTTACTACTACCAACATAAATTTTGGGCACCCCCAACTCTAGCATCCTTCCACTTCCTATGCCAGGGTAGGGCCGGGAATTTGCAACACGAATATCCGTACTTTTCCATACTGTTGTGATTCCTGGGATAATTAGTATTAGTATTTGTGTTACAGGTAAAGAAGGCTCAAGGAGCTAGTAGGGGATTCGTAACTCAAAGTTGTCCCCAGGGGTGGGGAATTTGCATTCTCGCATTTGCAAATCCCCAACAATCCCCGACCTGGGGTAGGTGGGGCTTGACATTGATAGGTACATTACGCGTGAGACACACTCATTGGATTGTTGTCTCACGCATTGTAATTCCTGGAAAATTAAGCTCTAATGTATGGAACGCCACTGAAATGCGACAAAAATCAGGTAAATTTTTTATTTAACATCGATATTTTGAATTCGATAAAAACCGTCACATCGATGTTTTTAAATCGATGTTTTGTAATCGAAGTTACAGCATCGATGTTTTTTAATCGATCTGATCGATGTTTTGTAGTCGATGTTACAGCATCGATCTAAAACATCGATGATTTTGCATCGATCTCCAAACATCGATGCAGAAATCGAGGTGTCAAATTCTTGCAAATATTTAAATCGCGAATTTTAAAGTATCACTTTAAGCGCCCTTAAAATAATCTAGGAGTACAAGCATGTGTGAGATGTAGACAACCATAAACTCAACCAGAGTGTGCGAAAGATTGCACAAACAGGTACAAGACGCATGTAACGTAGTTTAATGTCGATATCAGGGTTGTGATGTATTGGCTGGTGGAATATTCTAAATAAAGAGCGCCAAGTTCTCACCATGCTTGGTCACAAGGGACCATTAGTTGGTCCAGGTTATTTTTTTATTTTTTATTTTAACTGCTTTTTAATGCAGGCAAGGCCTGCATTAATGGTCTGTGGGCAACTGGTGTCCACAGCCAGAAAAAGTATACGTACAACTTACAATTACAATTGAATGTATAAAATTACAATCAAATTAAGTTAGCTGGCTAAGGTTATTACATACATTTACATTTGGTATATAGTTGAACTATCCTATAATTTTAAAACTTACATGTGTATTTAATAATAAACTTACTTATATAGCTAAGTACTTATTTTAAGAGAGAGCAAGAAGAAGAAAAAAAAAAAGATTAATTACTGCTGAAGTTTGGTGGGCGAGGAGACTTGGAGCAGGTACTACAAGGGCAAACAAAGTGCATACTGTGGGGATTGTCAGAGTTAAAATTGTTTATAAAATGCTGCCAGAAGATCTTGAGTAACTGTGATTTAATGGTGGGAAAATGTTGATTTAAGTCAAGTACTGGTAGACTGTTGTAGGTTCTTGGTAATCTGTTAAAGTAGAAGTTACTTTGTTTGTTGGTTGATGTAAAATTGTGTTGAAGCTTGTTACTGGTGGAGGTTGCTTAATATCATTTGGGAAGTCCTGATATAACTGCTGCTTGGTAAGTGAGGTCAAGAAACTGAAAGCTCTGGTGTGCACGTGGGTACCGTATACGTAAAAAGTTTCGAGGTGGAAAACTTTCGTAGATGAGCAACTATGGCATGATTTGGAGGAAAATTTTTATGGGTGAAAGGTAATCTACAAAAAAATTTCGCCTCGAAAATTACCAGTCTTGTGTGACCAGACATTGGGCAGGGAGAAGAAAAAGGACAATCATTAATTTTAGTGGTAAGTATGCAGTAAAAATTAATGACCAAATACTCCACTTACCTGTGAATCATAACAGATTTAATCATTAGTAGACTTCAAAGCAGCTTAGATTAGTTTTCTTGTGATTCATAAATATAAATGGCAACTGTTTGAAAATGCATCATGTTTCTTTGGTTAATGCACCTATCAGTCTCAAGCCCATCTCCAGGGTCTCCCATATACCAATTGAGAATTTAACATCCATGCGTTGCCCTATTCGTTTGGCTTTTGACGGCTGTAGTTTGTACTAGTTTGTTAACTTCTTTTGTTAGGGCATAGCTATGAATTACACATGTGGCTGTGACTACTTTATTAGATAGAGTATCTCAATCTTCCCACTCAGCTATACAGAAGATTAATCTAGTGGGTGTGGTGCAACACTTTGTTTTTCTACTGATCTAGATTCTGTGGCATGTTCTGGTCGTTTAAGGTAGTGTGGTAAGTTTTGCAACTTTTAGGAGTGCAACTTGCTGCTACCCAATACTACAGTCCATTAAGTGCCTCAAATAATTTTGTGGCATCTAAATACAGGAAGGTGTTGATACAGAAAATGCCTTGGTATGGTTTTCTGGAATAAAGATGACCATTTAATTGAAGATAAAAGGAGTGGCAAAGCACACAAGGAAGACATACGTCAGAACTACAAAAGGTACATCCACCAGTGAGTTTGTTGCTGTGGTGTAAAATGGTGGTCATGCGCTGCTTCAGTTGGCCTCTAGTCTTGTGACTGTGGTCAGGCTGGCTGGCTGGCAGACATAATTTTGAGGTATGGTGATTTTCTTTTAAAATTCAATATCCAGGTGCCCGTAAATATTTCATTGTTTTAAAATTACAGAGTAAGACTATTCAGTAAAGGTGATTTTGCCACGTATGATATTTCCATAATGGTTTTTAGGTGCAGCAGCTTTTTTACTGGTGCACATCACTTTAGGGGGGACCCTACTAAACAGTACAACCCTAAGAGCCTAAACCCCACCTCTGCCTACAGGCCCCTCAACATGCAGGCAATATACCAGCCTTCCCAGAGTCACTGTGACATGGGTCAGTCATCACCAGTGTTGGGTTACATGAACTACACATTACAGTATGTGTATTACACATTACTTTTCATGGGCTTACTAATATGTAACAGGTTGTTACTTCAAAATCGTTACATTTGTTCTACTAAATACTGACTGCAAAAAGGAAAAATGCCTTATAACTTAATACATTGCTTTGCTACAATCCTTCGCACAGCATGGCACTCTTTTATTACAAGGAAATTTGACACTAAATACCCTGTTTAGTTGTACCTGGAGGTCGGGAATTACATAGATAGGTGCATAAAATAACCCTGCCAATAATCTGAGTGGTATCAAGACAAGTGTGTGATTTGAGCTGGACACATACCCTTTTCTCCCTTCCAAAATTGTAAATCGTGTTTCATAAAGAGAATAAAAACTGTGTTGCAAAATGATGCCACGTTGTGGTCAACCAATGGAGCATTTATCAAAACTGCAAGTGGTGGGTGTTCTGTTTCTCATATTTAAAAAAACGCTTTTGAATAAATGTCTTTTAGCTACTTTTATTGAAAGTCTGCTCTCTGGGCTACTGAAATTGAAATGAATGCTGTAGCTAAGAGGCTTATTTGTTATGAATAGCAGTAACTCACACTCAAGTTATATAAGTTGGTTAAGCGGTTAAACAGTATTGTTGCATAGCTGGCTGGTACAGAAAATAGCCATTGATGCAAAATATGATTGAGCTGGCTGCTATATAGTAAGGATCCCTCTATTACTGCTGTGCTTTCTTGGTTAGGGTAGAGTGACAATGTCTCATGCTGGTAAGAGTATGATCTAATCTGAGGAGCAGCTGGAGTTATATGATGGAGTGTTGTTGGCCCCCGGACAGAAGAGACAGTCAAACAGTAAAGAATTTTGACATAGTAATTCAATACAATAAATTAGAATTGTGTAACATACGCCATTATAATACCACTGAGAAGTTTCTCTAATGAACATAATGGAACAGAAATTTGTTGCTAGGCCTGTACAAAGGTGGTATCCTTTGTGTGTGTGTGTGTGTGTGTGTGTGTGTGTGTGTGTGTGTGTGTGTGTGTGTGTGTGTGTGTGTGTGTGTGTGTGTGTGTGTGTGTGTGTGTGTGTGTGTGTGTGTGTGTGTGTGTGTGTGTGTGTGTGTGTGTGTGTGTGTGTGTGTGTGTGTGTGTGTGTGTGTGTGTGTGTGCGTGCGTGTAGTGGATCCTCACTAATCCGAACAACTCTGTTCTCAAGTTGACAAAAAGTCTGTACAGGTTAGTGAATTTGTTCGGATTAGTGAACCCATTGATTATATATGGAGACTAGTTCACTTACTTTAACAGAACATACAAAATTTTGTTTGCAAAATACTCCAATCCAACAGCCATGTTTGTACTAGTGAGGATCCACTGTTTAGTCTTTTACAAGTAGCATGAAGTGTTTCAGTAACACACTAGTTAACCCTTCAACTCAACTTTGAATGCAAACAAGGAGATCCGTCTGATGCTGCTTATTAAAAACATATCCACAGTAGCTTAAGACTTATCAAAACATTAAAATCAATGTGTATAGATTGCACATTTGCACCAGTACAGATTATACTAGAGTAGGTTATTCTCCCCACTATAGTGCTAATGCACATTTTTCATGTGACTGATTTAAAATCTAGCTTAATAGGTGAGTCAACAAGAACATTAAGAAACATCAAAATTAATGTTGTGTCACATATGACTGCCTCGTATCATCCTGTTGCTCCCTGCCGAGTCATATCCATGTTCCACCTGATCCAAAATCACCTGCTTATTGGAATTCTTCACTCATCATGAACACCCTGGTGACCTGCGTAAAATAATAATCCTGGATGGAATGGACATAGGAAATACAAAACGCTTTCAAGCAATGTTCACCAAGACCCAGTAGCGTGGGATTAAGTTATTTCAAAGAAATAAAAGTGTAGATGGCTTTTTGCCTAGGATGCTATTTGGTTTCTTGCAAGACAGGCCACTATTCGAGACAATGGATAGGGTTTCTAATGTAAAAAATCTTCAAAATAATTTGCTAACTGATTTTACATGTCAGACTAACTCTCCCTTGAATACAACTGAAGTGGCGATAAATTCCTTTATAGAAATTGATCTGCAATATGTGAGACTACAAGCTGTAACTCTCAATAGCCTTGATCTTTTATCACAATACAGTGGAACCTCAGTTAGCCAAACCCCTAAGTCTAAAAAGTTCATATCTCTGAAACTGTGTATAAATTACCTTAGAGAAACTTTTAAAAATATCGGTATTATCAACTACCCTAACAGAACAGTCACTACCCTAATAAAGCAGTCATTTCCGTAGTTCGGTTAACCAAGAATCTGATAAGTGGGGTCCAGATAACTGAAGTTCCACTGTACTGGAGTTCAACCTTCTTCTGTGAGCATTGGTAGTTTGATTGGCAAGGTAGGTTTCCTCATGAGAGCACACTTAATGGTATATCATATGGGTTTTTGGTAACAATATTGGGACCCACCCATATTGCCAAAATTTCCACATCAGCCACTGATATGGTATGTATTGGTTTATCAGTACAGCTCTGTTTTAGTTGTATTTTAAAGCTCCTGACCTTGCTTTTAGCTATACTTTATGGATCTTACAGTTAGTTGTTTTACACCCTAAATTTCATATTTAACCAGTTGAGTGGTAGTCAAGGTGTGATTTTTGCCCTATTTCATGCACACCCAGATGTTCAAATTTAACCATGCTTGGTATGTGACTTCTTTGTCGATGGGTGACTACTACTGTGGTGTAAGGAAGTTTTGGCTATCATTTGTTTGGTCTCCGTAAATAAAAATTCATAACATAGATACAAAACTTACTCAAGATATACATACTTCACCATGATTGAGCCACCTTATGCTCTCTGTTATACAGCAATCAAGGCTGGGTATGCTATGAGAAGTTATAGAAATGTGTGAGTAGATGACATTTCTAACCATACAACAAATGAATCATAGTGGTGAGCTATAAAAGCAACCATGGGCAGAAATAGTCTCAAGCCCAGCCACATTGGCCAGCCAAAATACTGGATCACACTTCTGGGCCCAAACAATTCAAGCATTGTCACCAGACGGTGTTAGCGCATTAGCGTGAGCCAGAATTGAGGAGTTGTGTAATTGTTTAAAAACAGTGAAAACCATTCCAGGAATAAAGTAAAACTCAGAACAGGGCATTTAGTATATGCGATCTCTTCTACCAGTATTAAGGGTAGCATTTCATTTCTGGCTTTTTCATTTCAAGATTCTTTGGCTTTTAAGGTGAGATCGGAAAGCACAATGTGACAACTACCCTTTTGAACAAACTGGGTCAATAACTTCTATTGAACGGCTTTAAATTGTCTGCTTTTTCGTGTATTTCCAATACATTCATGTGATTGTGCAACTTCTTGATTCTGATTGGCCAGCCAATATTTTGGCTGGATCAGTCACAGCAGTATGTTAAATTTGAACATCTCTAACCATATAATAAGGATAAATGCGAAAAATAGGGCTGAAAATAGGGATAAATATTACGGTGTGTAGAAACTGTTAATAACATTGCACAAGACATCAAGTGTTTAAATCATGATTATGTATTGTGATAAAGTACCAAGGCTACTGAGAGTTACAGGCCATAATCTTGGATTTTGCAGATACTTCGATTGATTTCTACCCCAAGAAGGTAGTGACCTACTACACCTGTGATGTAACCACTAAATACAATGGTGGACCAGATCCTTTTTCCCCTACCCAATGAATAACATAGTCTGGCTACAGGAGTACAATATCTATAGCATGGATAATATATATGTTGCACAACTATTGGAAACAACCCCGTAAATCACACAAAACAGTGAAACACTCCTTGTAATAAAGTTCACGGGGAAAACTTAATTCATGGTGAAACTAGCCATTTATGCAGAGGAAGACAATGATATGATTGTATAAAACTGATTCTAGTACTTATTCTTTTATGGAACGAAGAGCCCAGTTTGAATACATACCCGATAGTTTCTGTTGCCAGGTGCAAATGTTTTACTGTGGTATAGCTTCACACAATGCTAACTCACCACATTGTGCTGAAAAAGAAACAGAACAGATACTGTTCTTTCATGTGTGTGCTAAGCATGTGTAAGTACACGCTCCCACTGCCATGATTTGCCTACTGTTACATTCGCGCTTCATCCACTCAATAATTCGGTATTGACTTATCCCACATTGGGCTTCAATAGCTAAAGAAATAAAACACAGTTATGCTCTTTAAATTGAGTGGCTATCCTTTTTTCACCATTACCTAGTCAGAGATTACTTTACACAAACATACCAGAGCAATTTATTAACCACAAATAGTATAGTTATCTATTAACTACACAACACCCAACAACAAGGGTAGATAAAAACAGTGGACCCAGGGACCAAGAACCCGGGGACTCATGGAAATCCAACTCTTCTTGGAACTTTTTACACTTCACAGTATTCTATACAGTAGGTACCTCTGCAGGTAGTCTTGCATGGCCAATCCACTTTTTCTCCCCTCGCGGTGTCTCGCACGATGTTTACACCAATTAGAAATTATAAGCGCCTCTAAAAAGTGTCTGAAGCTGACTGCATTTATAGTTTATAGGCCACTGCCTGCTGCACAATAAGCATACTAGTTTACTAGACAGATGCTAAAAGCATGATGGGGTGAGCCTGAGTTGTGTAAAAAAAGTGATGCGGCATCAACTAGTGTATTTCCATGAATAGCATTTAATGTGTGTGCGTTTGTAGCTATACATACAAAAATGCTCAGGCTACTCTAGAGGAAGGTGAAAAAAGTTCAAGTTGGGAGGCTCAGTAGCCTGCCAGTATATAGCTACATAACTGCGTGGAAGCATAGTCAGCTAGAACTTATCTCCCCGTCTTCTGCAGTTTCATTGGCCAACTGCATGCTCTCTTCTGCGTGTGCATGGCGTCTATCAGGTGTCTACTTACTTGTGCTTCATGTGGCATTTCTGCTTCCTGTCTCATTCTCTCTCTGCCTTCTTCTAAGACGGTCTTCTTTGTCCATGTCAATGTATATAAGAATAAGTTGTGAGACAAGCGACAAATTCTAAGCCATGTGGGGCTTTTTCTGCGTTCATTACGTAAACTCTCGGGAATGGTCAGACGTACAGTCGTACGTACAGTTGAGCACTACCAGCGTGGGGCTGTCCGTGTTCGTTACATAAACTCTCGGGAATGGTCAGACGTACGGTCGTACGTACAGTTGAGCACTACTAATGTGGGGCTGTCCGTGTTCATTACATAAACTCTCGGGAATGGTCAGACGTACGGTCGTACATACAGTTGAGCACTACTAATGTGGGGTTGTCCGTGTTCGTTACGTAAACTCTCGGGAATGGTCAAGCGTACGAGTGACTACTGCCATTTGTGGGGCTCACTCAGGCTCGCCCCAATTATGCCACCTAGCTACTAGAGTAGTTTAGGAACATTGTGTAAATGCATCATGACGTATGAAGAGCTGCTGGAACTTGCTTAGCTTGGCTTAGCTGGTAATTGTTCACCTGCTGCACAATGAGCATGCTAGTCTATTATGTCACCTAGCTACTACAGTTTAGAAACATTGTACAAACAAATACTCTGGGCAAAATAGCAAGTGACCTGTAATTAATGCAGTCAGCTTCAGACACTTTTTCAGAGGCGCTTATAATTTCTAATTGGTGTAAACATCGTGCAAGATGCCGCGAGGAAAAAAAAAGTGGATTGGCCATGCAAGACTACTTGCAGAGGTACCTAGTACAAGTATAGAATACTGTGAAGTGTATAAAATTCCAAGAAGAGTTGGATTTCTGTGGGTCCCCGGGTCCACTGTTTTTACCTACGCCAACAACAAAACAACTTTAGAGATGATAACAAGACATTACTACTTGATGAAAAGGTCCTATACATTTCAAAAATGTTCTGAAACTGTGAGAGAATCGCACTATTCTCCACTACAAAGTCCATAAAATATTGTGACATTGTATTGTATACTATTGATAATATATTTTATACATGCGTTTCCAATCCAAGTGCAACATGATTATATATTATCCATGATATCTTGATGATATCTATAGTCTGGCCAGATGAGACTACCACATGCATGCATACCAGATGTTTCACCTTCTTCACTCCAGTATAACTGCTGCTCTTTAGCTCACTTAATGAGCAGCAGTTATATCTGGACTATTGATTGATTTAACCTCATGGTAATGGGCACAGCCATTCTTCCTCACCGGAGTGAAAACACATACATCTACATTACAAAAACCAACAAAGAAGTAAGTATACAATTATAACTACAAAGAAAAACAAAGCTAAGCAAGACATGCACATAACAAGCTGATTACAAAGTACAGAGAGAAAACCAACATTATTAGTGTTGAATAAAGTATACATAAGTAAGGTGAGTGGGTCCTCGGGCACACACACACAGAGCCACAGATAGGTGTAGCTAATTACCCCAGAAGTGGGTGTGGCAAGGAAATACAGTAAAATTGAAAGAAACTTTACACACAAAATATTAGTTAAATAGAGATCAACATTTAACATTCCCCTAACCATTCTGGGCTATCTCTTGCCAAGAAGATTCTTCTAGAAGAAACTGCTACTCTAGCTGCCAAATTAAAACACGTCTGCAGCTGGATTTAGTTATATTGAGTTCATTCTGAATAAAGTTACCCATGTTTTCAAAAGAAGATAAAGAGGATGGCAAAAGTGGCCTAAAATACTTAATTCAATGGTGCTGTAAAAATGGTATTTCCAGGCGATCAAATTCAGACAACAATTCTTGGTATTCTTTTTTTCCCTGCACGCAATCCCTTGCAGATTCAAGGTGCTCAACTGAGTCCAAGGGACATGACCGTTCTAACAGGGCAACTGAGTTACTTCTCTCATTGTAAAGTATGACATCAGGGTGATATGGGGTGATAAGGAGAAAAGAACTGTAGCCTATGGGAAGTCACTAGCTCGCAATCCAGACAAGTCAGCATAAACTGAGACCATGTTTACTTCAGTTAAAAGTTTAGAAAGTTCAGTACTTAAGCAGTGTAAAACTTAGCCATGACGATACATAAAGCGGCCCTGTGTCAATGCAACAGGGCAGCCACCCAATACATGTGCAGTGGTAGGCTGAAAACTGCCACACAATGTACATTTTGCATCATATTGTACATTCCAAGATTGCAAATTGACAGCTGTGGGAAGAGTGTCAGAAGCAGCACAGAGAATGAAAGAAAAATGACCTGGGTTGCAGCTAAGTAGCAGTCTGTACCAGGTTATTATTACTATTTTATTACTAAGCCTATTACTACTCATAAAGCAACAAAATACCCAACTGATATTAAGCAACCTGGACCAAAAAATGGTCCCTTGTAATCGAGTATTTATTACATCATAGATGATCGATAATCTATGATTACATGGCAGCATGGTGAGGACTTGGCGCTCTTTATTTAGAAATATTCCACTAGCCAACACGTAACAACCATAATAATGACAATAAACTACGTTATATGCCTTGTACCTGTTTGTGCAATCTTCACACACTCTGGCTGAGTTTATGGTTGCCTACACCTCACACACGTTTGTACTCCTGGATTGTTTTTAAGGGCGCTTAAAGTGATACTTTAAAATTCGAAATTTGACACCTCGATTTTTGCATCGATGTTGCAAAATCATCGATGTTTTTATATCGATGCTGTAACATCGACTACAAAACATCGATCAGATCATAGATAATAGACACCCCATATGGTAGGGGTGTCTATTATCTATGATCAGATCGATTTAAAAACATCGATGTTGTAACTTCGATTACAAAACATCGACCACATCGATTTAAAAACATCGAGTATCGTTATGCAACGAAAAGCATATCGCGAAATAATAATTTTGTCACGTGCGCATCTATACACGTGATGTCAGCTGGGAAAAGATTTGCCAGACATACAGAATGTCGATGGAACTGTTGAACAGTTTGAAGTAAGTTTTCTTGATATTATATCGCTGATCCCTATAACTGTAGTCTAGCATAAATAATCTTGTGCGTCACAAGTTCCCTGGCCACCTCCAACCATGCAGCTAACTACAGCCTACTTGATGTCGTCTGTTCTACCTGTTAGCTATAAAGCCTTCTATAGACCTAGCTAATTTGCCAGAATCTACTAAGACTTTAAGGGTTGGTTAAAGCCAGCTGCCTTTGGCAGTTCATGTCTAAAAGGAGTGTACAGAGAGTGTGTCACAACTCCAATACACTTTAATAGTGTCAGGCTTACTGTATACGTTTATGTACACTTACAGTGAGCATATGCAGATTGCATACAATTTTCTCTAGAGTATATAATAGGTGGAACCATAGATACAGTATACCAACAGGGATTGGAAACGGAGACTCGCGCACAAACATATCCGTGTCTCGCATGACGTAAAGAGCGTGTCTCATATCCGGCACTCACAACTCTACAAAAAAAAAGTCCCCTCTTCAATAGAACACTAATTAGATAACTAGCTAGTCATTGTCAACGTACAGCACGAGAAGTACCTCGGTGTGAAAGTTCCTATAGTGACGGTTGCTCGCGCACTGCCGACTTTCAAGACTGACCAGACTGGCGGGGGGTCCGATGGAAGCCAACCGCCTGCACCCACCGTAGTCAGAAACATTCAAGCAGCGATTTAGATGAGTACTGGAAGCAATCTGGATATGGGCACTCTCGCGTCAGTGGCCTAGCCTTGCCATCAGTTGGATTATAGGTTGATTTATGAGTTAGTCACTTACCCTCTGGCAATCGGAAACTATTGTTCTTCCTTTCCAGCCATTGGGTGGCAGTCATTAATGTGTATACATGTTTACTCTGTCAGACCATGTGGTGGTGGGACTGGTATGAGCTAGTTAATGCCTGGCAGTGTAACTGATAGACGCAAGACCATGATGTCATGTGACTAGCAAGCACAACTCCGGTTTCATACAACCCACATGCACCCTTCATGCCAGCTTGTCTACACTACACATTCAACAGAGCTAGTACCTTCTATATACAACACAATTTAAAGCTCAGTATATTAGTGACCAACTGATAACGCGCATGCTCATTGCTATAATAGTACAACACAATAGCTAACATTAATTTTGCAACACTACACAAGCAAAACGTAAAGGAAGGTAAAAAAACAACAAATATAACCAGTTACCACCAAGTGTGCACTGATGTGAGAAGCACAGCTCAAGATTCACTATCAATATCTTCTGGTAAATGATACTTCCGTGTTAATGTATTGACAACATGGCTTCAAGTTCACTATCTGAACACTTGGATTGTTCTGCACATACATATACTGGAATATATTTTGTTGCTGAATGTGTGTTCTTCATCCTTATGGTAAACAACTCTCAGACTCTTCAGTGTTAACAGTGGTTATTCAGCAATATTGTGTGTAGGTATGGATTCCATCATTGCACCTCCCATTTCCTGTAGGATTGGTTTCAGAACAATCTAATATTTACGTTACACTCTACTAATGTACTAGTAACTAATGACATGGTATATTGGTACACAAAGTTACTGATGTGTCCTCCAAAATAACACAAGTGTAAACTGTAAAATTATTAAAATGTCCAGTATGGTAACACGAATAGTAATTTCAATAAGCTATTTACACGGCACTGACGATGCAAACACCAGAAAACATAATACTTTTCTAACTGCTCTTACTGGCAGGCTTACAAAATAACACAACTGCTAGAAGCGCTGCTGGGTTACAATAAGCTTACCACAGAAGTTAGCGTCAATGGTCATTTCAAATCACTCGTGTACTAGAGCACGCACAGGCAATTTCGCCCTCGAGTAGAACAGTAATTAGCCCAATTGTCGCAACGCTTAGGCTGTAATTCTTCTACAACGTGCACAAAGGTGGCTTCTAACGAATTCGCGCTGCACTGGTATCTATGGTGACGGTCACTCGCGCTCGAGACACGGATGGTATTTCACGTCTATTTCGTCATATGTGACCTGATCTTGGAAAACCTACCTTTTTGGCACATTGGTCAATTTTCTGTTTTATAGCTTAGATGAGGTACTGGGTACTCATCTATCTTATGTTAAAATTTCAGCTTAATATCTTTAAGTATTCCTGAGATATGGCCAATTTTCTCTCCTGTACATTACAAACTAACTTTTATGGTAATGTATTGAGTTCTGTAAGTGATTAAGGGTGACAAATGGTGACAAATCTCTTTGTTTACCAATAATTCCGTTTTTACCATCTAGAATACTTTAAAAGACATTTCTGATAATTTAATGATGTATTCTTGGTACATTTCTGCAATTAAATCCCATATATTATTGTCTAAGACTAAGTTTTAGCCATTCCAGCACCTGAACAAATCACCCAATTTGTAAGTTAATTGTTGTCCCACGCATGTGAAATTACTACATGGTCTGATATAATCATCTATATCTCCTAAGAAAAAGAAGCTATGGGTGTGAAACTTCACAGCAAGAAGGTTTAATAGTTGCTTTATCCAAATGTGCAAAAAAAATTAATATTGAAAAATTTGTTGAAATTTTCAATTGAGTTTTCCCAAAAAGTTTGCTTGTGCCCAAAAGGTAGGTTTTCCAAGATCCGGTCACATATTGGGAATTTGTACAGAGATATCACGTGAGTTACTTCCGTTTCCAATCCCTGTTGGTATACTGTATCTATGATGGCACTTAACAATCTAAAAACAAAAAACACCACAAAAGTATGTACAAGAAGGGTAAAGCTTTGCTCTGATGCATGAAAAACATGAATTCCATGTAAAACTTATGATAAAGAGCTACTGAATAGAGATCGGTTGTTTATAAAATTACACATGTTACTGTCACACCTACTTTGGACAAAAAGCTAACTTGCTGCTAAAAGTATGTGTGTCTATATAGGATGAAAGAATAACTACAATCACAAGCAAGTTGAAACTTTTCCTAACAAGTTATGGGTACTGAAGATGCCTGGTGAAGCTCGTGGATAAGTTCCAGTGACAAGAAATATATTGATAATAATGCAAAGTGACTTGTAACATTTTTTGTACATTAAAACTTACAAAAGAACACTTCTACAACCCCTCAGCCTCTCAAACAGATCGAAAACTGGCCAGATGCTGCATTTCTTTCCACTAACAAAACCCGCCAACCATATAACTACGAGTAATATTTGTATACCCAATATTCCAACACCTGAAGGTGTTACAAACAATTGGGACACAGAGTATTCTATGAAGTTATATGGGACAGCGTTGAAACAGGGTCGGGTCATCCGGGTCACATTTTCTCCGGGTCATCCGGGTCTGACCCGGTTTACAATTTATCCGGGTCTGACCCGGATTGGATCACGTGAGAAACGAAATTGTTCGTTTGACGACGTGGAACTTATAAACGCTACCGCGTAGCTCTTTCGTGAGCCACGCCCACTTATCGCATTACTAACATACGCTCAGCCACGCTCATTTGTCAGTAAGTGTAGTATGTAGCACGAAATTGAGGGTATCTATGGTGAGGGGTAGCTATTGTCAGTAGGTGAAGACTTTTTTTTTTTTTTTGGTCTTCAACCTACAGCTAGGCTGAAGTTGCAATATTTACTCAACACGAATCGAACGCTCAAAATGTAGACTCGTTTGCTCACTCGAGACTAGCCGAAACACGTCTCGGCTTTAATTAATCCGGGTCAAATCCGGGTCTGACCTGGATTGCTATCCGGGTCAGTGGGTCATCCGGGTCAGCAGTAGTGACCCGGTTTCAACGTTGATATGGGAGTTCCAACCCGGGTGTGTTTATACTATCTATGCCATTTCAACAGCCAGACCAGCCTTCTCTTGTCCGAACTGCACAAAATAGAAGTGGTAATGCAGAAATCAAGGCTCTTGTAGAATTTGTGCTGTTCCCAACTCACAAACAGACACCCTCAATCAACACTTTCAGTCTGTCTTTATATCCGAAGATAATATTCCTGACAAAGGTCCATCCTTATTTCCATCTTTACCTACATTTGAGATTACCGAACAAGGAGTCTACAACTTGTTAAATACCTGACACATCCAAATCCCCAGGACCTGACTCCTTATATCCATATGTACTGAAGGCCACAGCTGCTGCTGAATTATATCCGTAAGTTGGCATGGCCTTATCAGGAGTGGTTATTAGAGGTGTACACTCCCATATAGCAATAATAGACTACAAAATTCCACTACACACCACAACATATTTAATTATGTATCTTGAACCCATCGTGGCCCCACCACAAAATTTTACCAATAGACCATAGCCTAATTATTATGCACTAAAAATCACAAAGAATTTGAAGCAGCACATTTTGAAATATTAAGGATTAGGCCGTTCTGATAACCCGGACCGGACCGGACCAAGGTCGATTCGCCGAGCAACTGTATTTAACATTTTTGAAAGTATACACATACATACATACATCTATAAAACAATTAACAATTCTCACCAGCGTAATACGAAGAGCGCTATCATTACACTTGTCTGATCGTCACTGGGCATTAATTAGATTAAATAAAGTGTGCATTAATAAGACTGTGGGAGTTGGCGAAAGTAAGGATTGTTACTGTGAGGACCCTCGTGTGGCCAGCTGACCGCTTCTTCACAAGTTGCAATTTTGCGAACCTGTTAGACTACGTACGCGCTAGATGTAGTAAACGAGGGGACTCAGCAGCATAACCAGTAGTGGGCACTATCAATGTTAAGCCCCTACCCCTCAGTACGGGTTGGGTGGCTGAGTCTTGTTTGATGTAGATACTATCCACTATAGAAGCTACTTAGCCATGTCAAGGATCCCATGTATTAAATGGAGAGCAACTTCCCGGCATGAGACAATCAAAAATGAGTGATTACAAACTACATATTACAATGAAAACTCAGTACAGATTTGAGTCAAACTGAAGAAACTATGTAGCTACTACAAATTAAAATGAAAATCAACATTGCACAGTTAGACTGTCATAATGATCATGAGCTAGTAACTTCAAAATATCATTTCAAATTCATGAGCTAAATAGGTCTTGTGAACATCACTTAATTTCATGAATATATCAGGAGGAATGGTCAAAGTGGAAGGAATAAACATAGGACAAACGAAACAGATGCAGTTCACTTTGATACAGTAATGTGCATTGGTCTCACGGGATGGAGTACACCATGATCGACTTGCCTCATTCCAAAATGGCCTTTTTTCAAGTCTGGAAATACAAAGATCATATGGAGCACTGCGAATTGAACCATCCACTTCACGGAGACTTGATTGGCAAGATTGACATATCCTGATATTTCCAGCAACAAACTTTAAAACAAATGGATGTGACTGGGGAGGTAAAGGAGGTGCATGGACTGTCCCTGATAAGGATATGTGGGTGGAAATTGCATTGCAGGATACTGCATAGGAACAGGATGGAACCCTCTTTGTCCAACTGGAGGTGGGAAGCTTTGTGGCAAGTATTGCACACCAGTATATTGGTTGTGGTCGCTAAAATCTTGACTGGTATTAGTCACAGTTTGAAGATTACCCTGGGATGTGCAGAATCCCTCTTGTCCAACTGGAGGGGGGAAAGCTTTGTGGCAAGTATTGCACACCAGTATATTGGTTGTGGTCACTAAAATCTTGACTGGTACTAGTCACAGTTTGAAGACTACCCTGGGATGCTGAACTTTTCTTCTTGCCTTTTGGCTGGCTTGATGAAGTGATGCATGCAGGTGTGACATTCTTTGTTATTGTCTGAGGAGACTTCCTTTTCTTAGGAGGCAAATCGCCCTTCTTGCCAGCACCTCTTGGCATTCCAACTTTGGCTAGCTTCATCAAATTTGGGGCGCATTTCTTTTTACGATATTTTTCCGGAAAAATTTCTAATTCACAATTAAATTGGGCAGCTGCCACTGAATGGCTACATATCTGTAACGAAGCCCAATGCGGACAAGTGTTTTCGCATGAAATAACTCCTTGAGGTTTACAGATAATAGTACGTGGTTTGGCACTGGACTTGCTTGCAACAATGACTGTGCTATTGACACTGGCAGAAAAACAAGGACCGTTCACAACAGCTCGTGGTGTTTCGAGCAATGATTTGGCTTTTGTCCAAATGCCACGGACTGTTTCTAATAGAATATTTGATAGATTAGCTTCCTCAGGAGATAGTGATAAAGGAGAGTAATCATTACCATCATCAAGCACACTGGTCTCGTCTGTGTTACTCAGTGAACCAACCACCTTTCTTGTGGCAACTTTACGTAAATGTAGCTCCCTTTGTTTTGAAGTCATTCTCACCCATTGAAGCTGATCTACTACAAGATCCTTGTACATGGAACGAAATCGAGCAGCTCCTTTGTCGATGACCGCTAACTCCAACAATTTGTAAGACTGTTCTACCAATTCCTGCATGGACAAGTTGAATTTATCCCATTCCGAAGCATTGTAATGTGTTTTGTTGTGCATTACACTATTTATACACTCACTGTCATTGGTATAATATGGACTTGGTGGAGAGCCTAACCCTGCAGCTTCTCGGATAGGTCGAAGCATGTTATCAACTACTTCATCCGATTTGTTTGCAACAAACCAATCAAAAAAGGCTGGGACTTTGCCAGGGTTGCATTCCTGTTCCCGAGAGTCCCAAACATCTTGTAGACCTTCCAATCTTTCTTGAAAGTTTTGAGAATCACTGGCATCAACAATACCTTCAGTGTGAATTTGGTCATCAGTCTTCCCAAATATGTCAGATAAAAATGTTTCTGCAACAGATGAAGGTATGCCCAAATCCTTTAGTTTGGAACTCAAATTACTTCTGTAATAACGAATGCAGCGCAGATGTATTGCATAGGGAAAATTTACAGAAAAAGCTTTGTACAGTTTATTCTCCCCGTCTGTACCAAAGGCGATAATGTTACGAAGAGCTGGTTGTAAACTAATCAAGGTAGATGCAAAGAAATTGTACGACGAAAATTTCTTTTGGTGGTGTACCAACATTGGTCCAAGCATCACTGGGCTGTGACCCTTGGTACGATGCTCAAGGAGTAGGTTACGGTAAACTGTGGGAGTAACATTAAATGTTCCAAAGTTGAACGTTGGATCTACACCCATTATTGCAAACTCCACAGGGTCTGTCAGGAACCTCACCATATCATCAAGTTGGCGGTCAGTTGCTAATACTGCCATTGGTTCAGGTGCTGCAGCTACCGTTCGTACAAATTCTTTGCCTGGATTGCTAGATTTGCACTGTAACATTACATTGTAAAGGACATCGAAGTTGTGCCCTTGGTCTTCTTGACCCTTTTCTTTACACTTGTAATATGACACCTGCTGATGACTTTTAGGAAGTGCTCCTGCACACCATGAGTTGATCATCCCCCCAGCATCATTGATTACCTCAGTCATTGTGCTTATATTCCAAATATAGAAGTCAACGGGAATTTCCTTTAGTGTATTGACATGGATAAAAGGAGGTACACGTGGCATTAAGAGAGCATGTTTTACAACCTTACGTCGGATTGGCTAGAAGTAGCTTGAGTCAACTCACACTTTAGTGAACTACTATTGCTTGAACCCATTTTGACTGCTGTACTTTTCATTGTTCGCACATATTTTTGTCCACTCTTACTGTTTCCATGTGGACGGGGGTTAATTTGGTGAGGTTCACGATCAAAGTTGTAGCACACAAGGCAGAGGTTATGACGTAGTCGTTTGTCATCTGTAAGAAATATTAACTTTGTAACATATTGGTACTTTTGTATGCATTATGAATGTGTACCATGCATAATTACTTACCAAACAAATAGTAATGCGTTCTCTTGAAATCTCCATGTGGATCATTGACATAGTATACTCTAACCAATGTGTAGAGTTGGCTGTTTTCATCTGGTGGACTGCTGGCTTTTGTGGATACAACCTTTGAGATCATATTTCTGTGCTTCCATACTGCAACTTTAGTGGTCTTTTTGCCATTGTGTATCCAATGACCACAATCATCAGCTTTGATATCATCAACATGTGCCAACTTGAAGAGATCAACAACAAAACATAAATTATCCTCTACCAGTGTTGGGTGTCTAGTACAAATTTTGTCATGTTTTGCAACTAGAAGTATGTTGACTGCTTCTGAATAAGAAAAATGGGTCGTAGTTGAATAAACAGGAACATCTTTCTCTCCATGAAGGTAGCGCATGCTGTTGTACCCACATCATTTAATTCTTCATCACTTTCTTCAATAATGATCACATCCTTTTCACCCTACACATAATGGATCCTGCAATTGATTAAATTAACCTTCTATTTATTATCCCTCAACCAGTACTTTTACATATTTGGCAATTACAGTTCATTCACTTATAAACCAAAACAGTAAAACCTCACTTGCAATAATGCATCTATCAAAATCTTGCCCAATTATCCCCCCTGGGCTACATGTGGGGAATACAAGGGGATTTGACTCACTTTTGAACAAAAGACAAGTTTGTAGGGTGGGAAATTTGACATTCGATTTGTTCAAATCCCCACCTGAACCCCCAGGGGTTAGGAGGGGATGGGTGGGGAATTGATCGTCTGACTTGCCCAAATAGCAGAACTCTCAACCTTTAAAGCGTGTTTTGATTGAGATACTAGGTTAAAAAGAGTGATAGTTGCATGGTTATGCGTGAGGTCTCCTTGTAGAAGAAATTTCTTCTCAAAAACTTGCATTTTCTTTGGCTATTTAAAGTTTTGCCTCTCCATTTTTAGCCATTGGAGCATTGTTTTGTCCTTTTCCAAGTGTAATCAATTACGCGAGAGCTTAATTTTCCAGGAATTGCAATGCATTTGATCACCTACTAGGTCGAATCCCCACCCACTTCCCCAGGGGAGGGGCGGATAGGGGCTAAGAAATGATAGGTGCATAAAGTGGGCAAATAATAGCATATCATCACGTATCTAAATAAACCTACATCTACAAAGCAGTATTATTAGAAATAGCAAAATAAACAATTCCTCACCTTCTCTAACTCCATCACTCAAGTAGCATTAAAACTTAGTTCCATCAAACTTTCAACATGAGCACATGGCCACAGTCTAATTAACGCACAGTCTTATTAATGCATATTCCAATTTATCTAATTAATGCCTAAAGGATCTATGGACAAGTGTAATGATAGCGCTCTTCGTATTACGCTGGTGAGAATTGTTAATTGTTTTATAGATGTATGTATGTGTATACTTTAAAAAAATGTTAAATACAGTTGCTCGGCGAATCGACCTTGGTCCGGTCCGGGTTATCAGAACGGCCCTTTTCCCATCATCTCAAGCATTCGAAGAGCTTCATGTGTAAAAGTCTATAATTTAGTCAAAAGTTATTAATGAATAACAGAGTCTACAGTGAATAAATACAGCAGTTCCTCCAATATCTGGCCGTCAATAGACGATATGCACACTCTATTACTCGAACGAAAAAGAAGTGTATGGCAAGCGAGATGGCCTGTCCTTAGCTCGAGTGGTGAGTTATTGCTCAAGCCGCATTTGCTTCCCATACTTTTGTATGGGACTTCCGCTTTTAAGTTACCGTCGAGTTTTGCGCCGTCTACGCTTAATTGATCATTTTTCGTTCGAGTAATAGAGTGTGCATATCGTCTATTATCTAAACATTCTACTATGTGTATGTTCTATTAAAGCAGAGATGCCAACCTCTGAACAATTTTAGGAGTGAGACCTCAAATACTACCAGCAATGTGGACCAGACTCCAGTGCAGCTCCAGGATTTTTGGTAGTGAAGACCAAAAAAAAAAAAAAAAAAAAAGGTTGCTGCATGCTCAAAGTACAAAAATAAGTACAGGGCTGTCCAATTTTAAGCACAGGGCTAATGATGAAGCAGATCAGGCGTGACAAATGCGTGAGAACTAAGCTAATAGAGTGAGAAACAGAGGGTTAGGCGTGAGAGCGTGAGATTACTAGCCAAAGAGTGAGACTCACGCCTAATGCGTGAGAGTTGGCATGTCTGTTAAAGTATTATAACTGAGCTCTGTATATAATGTATGGGCTTCGTTTATCCAAACTTTTCCATTATCTGAACACACCTAGAGGCCAATGAGTTCAGATAATGTGGGGACCACTG
This sequence comes from Dysidea avara, assembly GCF_963678975.1. NCBI lineage: Eukaryota > Metazoa > Porifera > Demospongiae > Dictyoceratida > Dysideidae > Dysidea > Dysidea avara. The sequence goes on from NC_089281.1 coordinate 12,844,708, forward strand.
TATACATATAGAAGTGTTAATTTATACCCTCACATGAGGAAATCACTTGTTTTATCATCTGGTTTTAGATGTTGTACAGCTACAAAGGAAATTATTAACAATCTACTATCCCATCAATAGTCATCACATGCCACACCCAGCAGCGCATGGTGACTTTGCTTCACCACCACTAGGTGGAGCTTATAGTGGTGCAAGAAGTAACAGGACAAGGGTGCTATCACAACACGTTGCTATTACTCCTAACCTCTCCACCAAGTCTCCTGGGGCTGGAATCTACACAACAACTACAGACTTGAACCTCACTGATGGGTACAATGAGAGGGGACCAATCCTATTAGATATTCCTAATGGGAGGAATGAATTAGTAATGGCTGCTCATTCAACACAAGAAGTTCCCAAGTTGTATCCCATTGTTGGGTTAAGAAAAGAAATGCCTGGGATTGCCTTACCACCTCCTATCCCTCTTGACTTGCCAAAAATAGGAGGAAACAAGAAAACAAGAAATGTCACTATTCAACATCTGGGTGGTCAACAACATGAAAGATTACAACAAGGTGCAGTCCCTGAGACTGTCCCTGTAGATAGAAGACAAACAAGTGTCAATCAGATTACTTCACCACAACAGCAATTTCCTGACCACCACAATAACTTACCTTTGGATTTTTCTGACCCACAAAGCATTATAAGCAGAGCATCCCAGTTTCTTCATGCTGGAGACTATGGAATGATGATGAAGATATTGGAAGTGTTAGATAAACATCTTGTGTTGAGTGAAGAAATAGAAATGGCTCGTGAGTTTGGTCAAGGACTTGCCAACTACAAGAAGTATCAATACAGAATTGCTAAAACATTTTTTGAAAGTTTACTGGAAATATCAATCAAACATCAGAGTCCTGGCAACCATGCATTGGCCTCCATCTATCTTGGAGAAGTAGAACTTTATTGGGGAAAGCATGAAGAAGCTGTGAAGCACTTCACAACAGCTGCTAATGAATATCACACTGATACTGTGGCTGAATTATTTCAACTAACTATTCTAACTAAGTCTGCTGTGTTAGTGAAGAAGGGATTATGTCATCGAGCAATGTCTCAGATCAGAGAAGCAATCAGTGCCTTTAAGACAGCTAAACAAGAGGCAGAGATGCAACAACAGATTAACAGAACAGGAGAAAAGTTGAAAGCAGCAAAAGAAGATGAACTAAGTGCACAGTGTGCACTAGGTAACATTCTACAATCAATAGGAGACTATGACCAGTCCTTTGAGTATTACAGTGATTCTCTGAAGTTATCAAAGGAACTCAAAGACCATGTCTCTGAGGGTTGGGCTCATGGTAATCTTGGCAATGCTTTGTTGGGTCTAGACCAGAAAGACAAAGCATTAGATCACTTGACCACTGCTTATAACATGTCTGCAAAATATGAATGCAATCCTCTAGCAGTAGGCAGGGCTGTTTCAAACTTAGGAAATGCTTTCCAGGCAATGGGAAGTTTGCAGAAAGCAAAGGAACATTATGAAACTTCCTTGGGACATGCTATATATGGTAGTGACCTGCAGGGACAAGGCCGAGCCTGTGGCAACATTGGCAATATTTGCATGTTACTGAAAGAACCAGTCAAAGCAGTCCACTACTACACTGAAACATTGCGCCTGAGTACTGACAGGTCAACCAAGGTTACAGGCTATCACAATCGTGGTTGTGCACGATATGATGTTGCAGAGTTAATCAGACAGGGGAAGAAGCCAAAGGAACTTGTTCCAGTCACTGCACCAGATTCTATATACAAAACATTGTCCATTAAACTAACTGATGAAGTGATTACTACTCATCCTGTACAGCAGACACAATCAGATAGAGACCCTAGTGCTAGGAGTGTTAGTGAACGTGAAGAACAGTCAGTACCTATTTCAATAATGCCACAACCTGTGACTGTGAATGGTAGAACACTTGACTACATGACCAGTAAAGAAATTAACAGATTAAAAGAAGCACTGCCATTTTATGAAACAGCTGATCTGCTTGAGGAAATTGAGGCTCATGAACAAAGTGTACAAAATGTTAAAGGTTCCCATGAAGCATTAAATCTCTCGTTGTCATTGTTTGAAAGCAACTCAAGATCTTTTTACAAGATTGAAGAGACGCTTGTAGAAGTTGGCAGAGTCTACCATTGTTTATCAGAGCTTGGAGTAATGGATATGGTCAGTGCAGAACCACAAGAGTTTAAACAAGCTTTAGTGTATGCAGAGCAAGCCAGGGCTAGAACCCTTGGTGAGCTAGTGCTGCAAAAGAAGAAGGCTTCCTACCCTGATCTCTTCTCTGTATCTACTCCACTTGTGTTGCAGGACATTTATCGAGCTGTTCGAAAGCAGCGAATGCCAGTGGTATTTTTATCTTATTGTTTTTCTAAACTACTGATGTGGATATTGGTGCCAATCCGTGATGAAGTGAAGATGAAGTGTTATACCATTGAACTTAAGGAAGAAGATTTTGAGAACAGTTCATTTGAATCATACACCAGATATAACTTGCTCCAATTTCTCAATCAAAATGAAGTCTACATTTTCCAACGGTGTACTTATGAACAAGAGTTACCATTTACAATACTTTATGATTCAATAGCAAGAAAGATAATGATGGAAGGTTTCCAGAGTCTTGGGGCCAGTGAAATATCAGAGTTTTTAGTGATCCCAGATAGTGTAACACATCTACTGCCATTCTCTACACTGATGAACAAAGATAGTTGGGAGTTATTTGGTGACAGATTTAGAGTGAAGATCGTTCCATCAGTTTTGTCTCTTCTTGTGATGAGTGTAACAAGTGACCCGATTGTTGAGCTACCAGGAGACAAGAGCGATTTCTTTGTTGTTGGCAACCCCACTATTCCGGCATTTGTCCATGATACTGTACAGTGGAATTTGAGTAGACTACCATTTGCAGAGAAGGAAGCACTGAATGTGACGAGTATTCTTGGTACCACTCCTGTATTGAGAGAACAAGCCACCAAGCAAAGTATCTTGTATCGATTGAGATCAGCTAAGATAATACATTTGGCCACTCATGGATCAGCCTCTGCAGGGTTCCTTGCATTCACCTCATCATTCCCAATACCCAAATCAGGTGTAGCAGAAACAGAACACATTTTGATTTTTCCAAATGAGATTGAGACACTAAACATTTCACCAGCATTAGTAGTTTTGAGTTCATGTGATTCAGGACGAGGTCAGGTGAAGGCTGAAGGAGTAATAGGAATGACAAGAGCATTTTTATCAGCTGGAGCACATTCTGTGTTAGTGTCTCTTTGGAGAGTACCAGATGAAAGTGCTAATGTCTTTATGCAGTACTTCTATAAATTTCTGGTTAATGGTCTTCCCAGTTTTCAAGCCCTACAGAGATCAATGCAGTGTATGAGATGTTTCCATAAGTATTCCCACTTTGTGCACTGGTCAGGATTCCACATCATTAGAAAGGAAATCGCCGTTCAGAAGAACGCCAGTGCACAATTTCCCATTAAGGAATTACTGGGAAAAGTGACAGTATTTCCAAGACTGCTAGTGAAGAGTATAGAAGAAAGTTTGCTGAACATGAAAACAAGAAATCTGAGTGATATCCAGGTAAGTATATATGGTTTTATGTGGATGTTAAAAATTATTTGAGTCCCATTTCTCCTTACAGTTCAGGGGCGTAGCAAGGATTTTTTTGAAGGGGGTTCGGATTTAAAGTGGAATGCCTTAAGGAGAAGGTCTGGGTGCTTCCCCTAGACCATGTTTGAACGAAAATGATGCCTACACAAAATGTGCCCTTTGGCAGTAACATTAAAAGGTGCTGTTTGTGCATCTAACTAGCTAAAACCTACACACTGCTGTTTATGCAACTTATAGAAACTAGCTATAAACCTGTTGTAAAACTAACTAATCTTCACTTCCAGACAGCATACTGACAGCCAACTTCAATTTCCTAGCACACGGAAGCCCTCCACACTCGAGTCCCTTACAGCCCGTTTACACTACAGTTCGATTCATGTGAGATCGATCCAGTTCGATCCGGGATCGGTTGTTGAGCTGCGCAACCGCTACTTCAGTAATCTCTCGTACCCATATTCCATATATAACAGGTGAGTGCGAAGCCGGTGAGTGGATCGAACCAGACCTACATCCCAGCAGGTCCATCTCAGATTGGTTCGGTACGGTTTGGTTCAATTCGTTACGCGTTTACATTAAGCTAGAAATCGCTCTGATTCGAAACAGAGGGCTAGTGTAAACGGGCTGTTAGTTGGCAATACTTCTTTCCAGCTAGACACTATTCTTGGCCAGTCCTCCCATTGATAGACTTGGCTTGTACTCCAATATATTCGAGACATCACATGCCCACAACATGTAACAAATAAACAAACCATTATCAGGTAAATGTACAACAACAGTTCACAGTTTGTGCTAACCTGACACATGTATAACATGACCACTCAAGTTTAGCAGCTGCTGCCTTGTAATATGTCTCACCCAACTGTTGAACAGTCCTTCGCCATTTCACTAACGCCATTTCAACCATGCGTCACGTGTGCAATTGATCACATGATGCAATAGATATGATTTGCAATGCTTCAGTATTAATGTGATGTGATTCTCAAGAGTAGTGCAGAGGAGCGCCAGTGGGCAAGTAGCTACTGGAGAGCTCCGGGGTTGTAAGATTTGGTGCCTCTGAAAGGGGGATTTGTCCGAAACATCCAAGCCCCCCCCCCCCCCCCCCCCCTGCCTACGCCCTTGCAGTTACTTGTTGGTACACCTGATAATAATGAACCTGAAGATTGTGCTAGAGATTTCATCAAAAGTTACTACCAATATTTTATCCTTGTGGAGTATACTGGTATGATGTGTCCAATGAGTTGATACTGGAAACTTGTATAAAAATAGCCAGAGTTGTGTGTGTGTGTGGGTGTGCATGTGCCTGCGACCAGACAGGATCAGGGTGCCCTTGACAACAGGGTTTATACCATGCACACATTGCATTGGGGATTGACTAAGAAGTATGTCAGGTCCCTGCTATTGTCTGTGACCCATCCACCCTCCTTGGGAGTCCATTCATTTATCTGGCCTAAATATAAATTGCTTGTAATTAGGTTACCCAGCACCCTTGGCTAGATGGGTGGGTGTCTCCAGGAGGCCAGAATGAAGAAGATTCCGTCATGAAGTGTGTGCACACATGTATTTACCATGTAGCTAAACCATTGGCCTGGTAAATGACAAGTTGCTATTGTTGTTGTTTCCTTGAGCAAGAAACTTTACTCACATTACTCCACTGTTGAAACGGTGACCTGGTGTCAACTGGACACCCAGCTGTAACATCAATGAGTACCTGATGTTAACTGGGAAAACAAATACCAACTGTCCATGTCTCACGCAATAGGTGAAGGTCCAGGTGGGATTCCAGTGCTCACACCTCACCTGTGGTACATGGTATAGCCTCCTGCGGGTTATTAGTCCTGGCCCAGGAAGATTCGCCTGCACTGACTCATAGCACCCCACATGTGTCCCAGTGCTGGATTACTGGGTAGGTGTGACTGTGCTAGCAGAGTAGCCAAAAAAAGTTCTCTTTTTTTGGTTTGTGTGCGTGTTTTTACAGTTTCATTTGCATGCATGTTTGGTTTAAAACAGAGGAGGTCGGCAGTGATTAAGCACCTCTAGAAATTAATTACCCAAAAGTTGATACTCTGGGGTGAAGTAATTATGTGTGAAATACATAACAAAGTGTGGATCGTTGTTTCATTCACAAGAATATACATACCTGATTAGTGCTAGAAGATACATGTATCCACACAAAAATAGCCAAGCTATGGTGTGCCCTTAAAAAGCCTGGGTGAAAGAAATTAAAGGTTACTGCCAAGAAATGGCTGCATTAATTAACAATGCACACAGCCATTATTAAGCATTAACATCATTGCAGCCATTTCTTGGTCACCACCTTTGATTTCACAACTTTTTTGACCCAGACTTTTTAAAGCTGCACCATTTTTTCATAGCTTGACTGTTTTGTGGGGATTTCTCTTCTTTTTGTATTTCATAAGTAAAGACAGACTTATAGATGTATTGTAGTGTAAGTCACTGATTATCAACCACCTAAGCTATGTAAATTTCATTTACCAATTATCAACCAATTCCAAGAAATAGAGCATAATTCCCTATGAATTGCACAAGTAATAAAACTATGCTAACAACTTAACCAAGAGTCTACATCTAAAAAATGAATCTAATTAAACATTCTGCTCAAGAGATATGTACACATTTAGTTAGATAATTTTTATGTGCATTCACATAATACTTCACACATGTACTTGTTGGCCGTAATCAACTTGTAAACACTAGCTAGTTGTCCATTCATTAGTGTACACAGTCCACTTATTCCCTCATCAACCATTTTCCAATGCAATAGATGAGACACCTTGGAAGTTACAGTCCGGATCATGTCACACCTTGGATATCTGCCTGTTTAGCAATCGTAGTCACTGTCAATATCATCATCTTCACCATTTTCTGAGTCCAGTATGGCTCAGGCACCACTGGTGTCTTCAACTTATTTTGCAGATCTCTGAAGCTACTTTTCTTTTCGCTTTAGCTACTTCCCTCCTTTTTACTTTGTCTTCTTTGGTACCTTTCCTTATTCTTTCTCTTTGCTTCTTGTTCCTCTTCTCTTCTTTTCACCTTCTAAAATTACCACTAATAATTCTCTAACTGTTTTCTGGCACTGTCCCTTCGTCCCTGGTCGGATTCCAATCGGATCGGTACCATTCAACTCTAAAATTTGAGGCGAATCTTTTGATCCATGATTGGTGGCAATTTGTTGAACTATGGGAAATATCCTTTAAACCACCGTAACTACCCAAGGAAGACACGAATTTCTCCAAAACTCTCTGGAGACCCTTATTGTGTTACCAGCCTTCCCCATCCCAGCCTACATTAGACATTTCTATCCTCTGTGGACGACAGAATGAAAAATGGAAAATTTGAGGCCATAAAAATTTCAAACACAAACTCCTCCCAGGTTTTTCCCCCAATTAGCTTCAAACTCGCTAAACCAACAGCCCGTCCAAATCAGTGTGTCATAAGGTGGTTTTCATGTCTATCATTATGTGCTAACCTTGGTTGCGAGATTCCTATCACTATCAATGGCCATTATAAGTTTACGATACATGTATATGGCATTCCGGTATACACGCGTTGTCAGATGACATCATGGTTTAACACAAACTTACAATAAAAGAGGATCAATCACTTTTTCGTGATTTAACCAATCACATTAGCGAATTTGATCATGTGATCTGGTGTGTATGCTATCATCCGGCAAACACATCCACCAGTATAAAAGGAGAGTTTCGTAGTGGTTTTGGCAATTCTACGAATTGATCATTTCTATCAGGTTACTTGACAGAGAATACAGAAGGAAGACTAGCTGGCAATACACACTCTGCACCCTGCTGAGCTGTCCACTATGAGAATAAACATCTTGAAGGCTACACCCGCTGTGCGCTAGACAAAGTAGAGCTACTGCAACACGAAGACAAGCACGTCAGGGACTACAGACAGACCTAAAATGAAGGATTACCGTGGTACACACCACTGCAAGGGAGAGGAAAAAGTCAAAAAGGATAGTTTCAAGTTGGGTGTGGCAAGTTAACGAGCAATGGTCACTCCAATCAGGCTGCCTAACAACCTGTAGGATGACACCATTGTGCGCGAGGAAGAACAGAAGATTACGTTCAACTACTCTAATAGAACATACATCTACCTTACCAGGCGACGAATCATAGACAAGATCATGAAGATGTTATTGCAGTCTTCGATGTGTTAGGGAGACACATTTTCACTCCTTGGTTAACTCTACAGGGAGAGCTGAAACTTCCAGAAGCTCTATTAGTTTAACTACCTAATAGCACATACATTGCGATATCTACCCTAATAGAACACCCACGACTTCTAATTGAGCATTATCACTCTTCCTATGAAGGATTTACATTGGCTATGCTGATACCTAATTCTGAAAGCAACTAAAATGCAACTCTTCTCTATCCAAATGCGCATGCTGGTGTTGACCTTCTTGCTCAGTACAGCCAATTATCAACTTGAATACCCATACTCAATTCTCCACTGCATACACACTTTGTCTTGCAGTAAGTAAACACGACAATACCACGACTAGGATGCAGAGTCCAATTCAGTTACTCTAATATATAAACTACTGTATGTGGCAAACACAAGTTGAATTAGAATACAGCTCATTGTGGTGATGCACCAGCTGATCCTCATTGATCCTCAAACTGATCCTCATACCACACTCAGACACTTTATGTTAGTTCATGCAACATCATCCAAATGAAGTAGAGCACATCCCAATTGTGGCATTTGCTGCTCAAAACTATAATCTCTTTGTGTATACGTGCATAGTTGTAATGGGATACATCTTTATACGCCACCTTCATTCGGAGAGCTGTGTAGATTTCTGCATGTGTAGAGCCTGTAACTGGACACATGCATCTTGATAAACCATCTGCATGAGTACTGCACAGATGTGCAGAAATTCTGGTGCACAAGGCCAACCTACATTATATAAACTATGACTTCAGTCACTCATTGTTGATGCAAGTTCACCAACATTATAGCTAGATATGTTAGTGCCACACACCAATTATGTGTGCACATCAGTGGCTATGTGTAATCATGTCTTTGTTGGTATGTAATGGATTACTCCTTGATCATTAGTAATGTTCAAATTTAAGTGTATTCACACAATAGCACAAAACAACTGTCTTAGTATCACACGCATTTTGTGCGGGTACAATTAGTATCATACAGTACGATAGTACTGTATAGTAGGGACATCGAAGGTGTGGGGGTGATCCGTGATATAATATAACCCAAAAACCTGCCACAATTTTTCCTCACAATGATATGACAGTATTGGTTGGGTAAAACCAAGCCCAAAAAAGTGTCTTCAGATCGACCCAAAACGTTTCCGTCAAATTGCTACAGAATTTTGAAAAAATAATTATTCAACGGAATTTTCTACTGCCGCCTGCCTGCCTGCCTGCCTGCCTGCCTGCCTGCCTGCCTGCCTGCCTGCCTGCCTGCCTGCCTGCCTGCCTGCCTGACGCCTTCTGTCAAGCGTAGCAGAAAACTGGCTACAGCTACAGCCCTAATTCTTTCACAGAAATGTTTCTAGTTCACTTAAGAAAAAATCTTTGGTATATTGATAAACATACAATGCTTGCACTATTGTCTTACCTTTTATCCTTCTTTACCGTGGCCATCAGTCAAGGTTCTACCGCGGAGTGTTAATAGACAACAACACAGCTTCCATACCAGTGTATATTGCATCAAACTATTCGAATACACATGGTCGCCGGTTGCACCAAAAACATGCGTACGTGACCGCTGTTGATATTGATCAGAGAGAGCAACTCACGGCAAACTATATAGCAATGTGTAAGTCAATAAATATAGTTTATTTAGTAAGAATGTTAAACCAAGTCGGGTCATCCAGGTCCTGCTTTACAGATTATTTGGGTCTGACCCCAGGTGCTAAATGTGGACATGTTACTACACATCATAATGTAGCTCTGCTTCTTTCATGAGCCATGCCCACTTACATAAATTACAGTCTGTAGACATATGGTAGCCACGCCCATTCATCAGTCCGTGGGTAATAGGCATGCACGAATACACATCCATTATTGTCTGCAGCCTTATGTAGAGCCATGCCCACTGATCAGTTGTTATTCTATGAGTCATAATCTAGTATAATAGTGCTGTGATTAACTCAGCACGCTATTTAGTGGTCATGAGCTTGCAAAAAACTTCACAAAAAAGTATAAGGAAAAATTAGGAATTTTAAATTAGAGTAGGGACAGTGTATAATGCTGCAATAAAAAGTACTGAAACAAGCTGGATCGGAGTAGTACGCAATGTCCAAATACTGCAAAACAAGAAGTGAATATCCCTACTGTGCTACACTCAATGCACAGTAGGGATATTCACTTCTTATTGTTTTACAGTATTTGGACATTACGTACTACTCCGATCCAGCTTGTCTCAGTACTTTTTATTGCAGCATTATACACTGTCCCTAATCTAATTTAAAATTCCAAATTTTTTCTTATACTTGTTAATTATTTTGATTGTGTTTGTCACATAAATAGATCATGTAAAATAAAAATCACTTCCTGCACATATGCTGGCTTATCCTTGAACATCTTGATAACCAAGAGAACAGCTTCTCACACCTTTCTGTATCCACCTACATATGAATTAATACCTAAATAATAAAGATAACTACTGTTTTGATATTGCTTACACAATATTTTACTCTCCCAGTGCTTATGTTTGGTACTTCTATATATGTGACCGGATTTTATATAACCCAGCTTCCACACACACAAGATCAAACTTACGTTTTTACCATTTAATACAGCAGATACATAGTTTCTTTCATAGGTTCCAACAGCTTTATGCCTGTCTACCACAACTTGTTCAGGGTAATCACCTTCCTTCAGGCCATAACTCCTAGAGTAATTTACCATATAAAACAGGCATAATACATCAAAATAGTACTTACCACAGTCAACATATCCTCAACATCAGCAGTCTGTAACTATAAGAGAGTAGTCAGATCCTTGAGTGTTGGGACATGTGAAATGTATGTGGCTCTCCTTGCTACACATCATCTTACTACATAACCTTACAGCATATCACATAAAGGACTTACGATATCAAGTGTGAGACTCCCATGTTCCTTGGTGAGGTAACCAACTCCTCTCTGAGCAGTCCATACTGTCTATAGGACTTAACTACACTATCACACACAGACACATAAAATAAATACACCTATAAATGCTGCCACTTCATGGCACTCTAAAAGATAATGAATGAGGAACAAAATACTTTCCTAAAAGAAACAAACTACAGATCCTACAAAATAGTAAAGAACCTTGGCTGTATTCTTTTGACAATCATGTCTGAAATGCAAGTACATACCAACAGTAATTTACGTGCGTGAACCGGCCCTAATGACACTCCCTTCCACCCACACGTCTCTATAAGCAAGAGAGTATGAAAAGCAGAGAAACAGAAAGAGCCTATAACATCCTACATGTAAATAACATGATGTAAAAGCCCTGTACTGACAATACGCCAGTGGACTTGGTCCCAGTGATACAACAAAACTACATTTTTACTGCTGCAGACACCGACAACTTCATCAACAATTCAGTACAAAACTACATAAGTTACTGTCATGCTGTAAACACTGACAACTTCATCAACAATTCAGTACAAAACTACATACGTTACTGTCAAATATAATGACATTGATGTAGCACCAAAAACTTATAACACAAGCCCTGCACTAACATTACGCCAGTGGACTTGGTCCTGGTGATACATCAAAACTACATTTTACTGCTGTAGACACCGACAACTTCATCAACAATTCAGTATAAAACTACATAAGTTACTGTCATGCTGTAGACACTGACAACTTCATCAACAATTCAGTACAAAACTACATTAGTTACTGTCAAATGCAATGACATTGATGTAGCACCAAAAACTTATAACACAAGCCCTGCACTAACATTACGCCAGTGGACTTGGTCCTGGTGATACATCAAACTACATTTTACTGCTGTAGACACCGACAACTTCATCAGCAATTCAGTATAAAACTACATAAGTTACTGTCATGCTGTAGACACCGACAACTTCATCAACAATTCAGTACACAACTACATAAGTTACTGTCAAATATAGAAACGGGGACATTGATGTAGCACCAAGAACTTATAACACAAGCCCTGCACTAACATTACACCAGTGGACTTGGTCCTGGTGATGCATCAACAATACAATTATAAATTCACTAGTCAGTTGTTCAACAATCACCACTGAGAACTGCAGCTACAGAACAGTTCGAGGCTAATGCTCTCATTCCCCGAAAACCCCCAAAAATTTAATAATTTAAAGTGACTATGTAATTTTTCACGTCAAAGCTTATATCTAACACCAGCTGATTTAAGCCAATCGCTGAAAGCTTCATATGATGCAGATTCACTATATTTAGCTTTTATTTGGGAGTACATCAACCCTTCTGCACATAAACGTTTAGCTAAACTAGCTGTTCCATCTGATTTTAATTTACCTAATAACATATCTATTGTTTCTTTCTGTCGTGTCTTATCATGCCATATACTCATCATGTATCATATACTTCTTATTGCAAGTGTCGATAATGACAACATTGAGGCAAGAGGAGTGGTGGTAAATAATTTCTCCATTGCTAAAATATCTGCAAGAGCCCTATGTGCATTGTAAGTTTCACCTGGATAATATTTTGTATATAAATTCTCTATACCTAATCTTTTTAGTTCTGTTTTAGTATAAGCTGAAAACATATTCTTTTCTTCACTCTTAGCTAATAATCTACAATCATATAACGTATCGGCAAAATGTAAGTTGATTGCACGAAGGCTACTACAAGACATATCTCTTCTTTGCAACTCAGATATTACCATCATATAGTCAAATGCAAACCCATTATGTGCAACCAAGAGAGGATAATGCTTAACACCTTGCCACTGATCCACTTCATCTAGCGTGTCACCTATCCACGATAGCAGCTCTTCCAACACTGCAGGAAAAGGTGGTTGTCCTTTCAACATTGCATTAGTCAGCCCTACTTTGCGCTTCACTACTGCACAGATGTCACGAGAAGTGTGAACCAAAGAAGAATAATGTCGTTGCGTAATGTCCACTGAATTGGGGACCCCTACAACCTTTGCAGCCATTTCCATAATGTGGTCGGTGTACATACTTCCACCAGTTGACTCAAGGTCAAAGAAGAACATGAGCGGCACCTTATCAACAGTATCATCCTCCTCGTCATCTTCCAGTAGACCTTCAACATCTTCACTACCACCATCTACATCACTTGGCTCATAGTCATCATCTGACATGTGGCCATCATCTAATGTTGCAGACTCAGTGGCTTCAGCTGTACTGGATGAAGAGCCAATGTACTCTGCAGTCGTTGAGCCAACAGCACATAACTGGATCATGTGATCCTTCTCCCCCACTACGCCTCTTTGTTTTCTCAGGCTCCTATAGTGGTAATATACACTCTTGTTTCTCCTCTGCCGATAGTACTCCCAAGTACTCTGCTCATCCAAGATAGCTGACACAGCCTCTTCAGGTACATCAGCACCCATCTCGCATAGACAAATTAGCTTCCATATGGGTCCTAAATTCTTGTGGCACACTGCCATATTGGTTTTGCAGCAGTAGTGAGCATGCCCAAGATCTATCCTCTTACCACGATACTTCAATGCCAACCCATGGAAGCCTTCTACAGCATTGGTTGTGACTTTACTAGTGGGTGTGATGTATTCCTGAGGCTTATCAGCCATCGTCTTGAGGAGATCCAAAAATGCATCAGCGTGTATAGCACAAAGTAGGGGAGACTTCGTGGCATAAGGCTTATCATCATCTGTAGTGGCAGGGTGGAACTTGCACCATTCAGACCCATGCAAATCTAAACAGTAGTGATTGTGAAAATTGAGCAGTCCCTCAGAAAATGCCTTGTAAGGGTCTTCATGCTGCAGTATTTCCTCACAAGACATTAAATTTCTGAGGGCACAGTTGGCACGGTTTATAAATGCTTCCGTCATACGTTTACAGGGTTTAGCTTGTGTCTTGCATTTACATTTAAGGTCCTTAATTTTACATAAGTCATAATAAAATGATTTGGAAGTGTGGTTACCACAATATGCAATGTCTATGTCTGGAAAGTGTGAGCAAACAATGGCATTAGCAGAGGTATCATGATCCATAACAATCTGACTCATGCAAAACTTTGCAGCCTTTACCTTACCCAACAAATCATTCAACATGTCACCTTCAGCTCCAGCTGATGTTCCAAGCCAATTTGAATTCTTCCCACGTTTAGTACGGTGGGTGAACCAAGCAATACGGTCAGACTCCATGTCATGTACAGTTGCTGAAGAATTGTTCGAATGATGTCCTCTCATCAAGTAAAAGCCGTCAAAGCTTGCTGCCCACTGATTACGATCACCTCGCTTATCAATGTCTGCTCTCACTTGTTCACAGGACCACTCTGCCAACCTCTCTACATGGATACCTAAACAAGACACAAGCTTGTCCCATGTGCTGTGGTGCATAGTTGGGAGCCCCATGGTTCCCATTACGCCAGCATAGTCAGCATAATAACTACCATTCAATAAGAAAGCCAGAGCTGGGTAATTTAGTTCCCATGATTTAGGCTTTTTACCACTGCTTTGCATCCTACAATTACTACTAAAGGATACAGTGGAGTTTGTGATATGTAGCCTCTCATCATCTGACAGCTCTCTTCCGACTTGTAGAACTGTTTCACATACCCCTCCAGCAATTCATTTGGTCGATCAGTCATTGTACTGTCCATTGCTGCTTCGCTCGCCTCAGCTTCGCTAGTGGCATCCTGAATAGGTTCATCGACCACAGTGTCCACTCTGCTGGCATCGCTTCGAACAACGTTCATGACATCCACTAAAACACCGCTAGTTCTACCTGAGGTAACAAGATAAACATCAACAATTACTTCACTGTGCATGGCATGCAAACTTACCTGGAGAAGAGCGCACACGTAGATCAGCGTTTAAAAACGCTCGTGTGGAGTTCTCAGATGTAGACTGGGAGTGTCTTCTCTTAGCAATATTCGAGTAATACTCGCTACCTCTCTGGTTCTTTCTTTTCCTTCCCGTGCTCGTTTACGCACAAACAATGGCCGCCGTATACGGATAATTCGAGTATGCGTGCATTCACGGTTGTGTGATGTAATGGCCACATGCGGTTTTTAGATACGCAGTTGAACGGCTTCAAAAAGGCGCTAGCACCCTTAACAGCTGCATACGCAAACTGCTGCTGCATACAAGATTAAAGAGAACGCAAGGAAAGGTGCAATCATATAGCTTATTACCAGTGTCGTAGGGCCTGGCTGCATGCTATCAAAGAACTCTGGTGCCGCATATTGTATGCAACATTGAGATACTCTAATAGAACCATCAAATAGCTATTCTAACAGAGTAGTCATTAAAATTATATGTAAATTCAGTTCTGAATGTCTACCTACATCTTCTGAGCCCACAACCCTTGACTCTTGTTTCTTTTCTTCGTATAACCAGCCACAGAAGATTATAAAGAATTAGTCACTTATATCATCTTAGGGCATTCCATCTTTGGAGTGTAGTTTCTTGTCCAGAGGTTTCCAATGCTGGCTAGAGGATACTAACTTTGCTTTTATCAGGTATACAGGCTATGCCTTTACCCATGTTTAATTATAATCAAAATGTCAGTAATTATTATAAGCCACTGCACCTGTCTGTTTCTAGTATCAACACAAATGGCAACCAACTAAATGTTCAATAGCTATAGCTACCAGACAGTAACCATGCCTCCTCAACCATTTTGTGCTCAGCCTTCCCCACCACACCTATTGACTCATTCCCTACTTTCTTAAATGCATTAGGAAATGGTATGCATAATGTGCTATGAGGAACTTTGGAGGATAATGAGGTCTTTAAGAGACCTGCTAGCAGGTTCTTAAAATGGTTAGAAACCTGCTAGCAGTAAAGACCTCAAGCATCACAAATCTCACTTTCAATCATTGATTTGCAATGCTCCCTCCAAACATATTCAGGCTGATAGTCTGCAGTGGGCGACCAATCACCCCTCCCTCACCATACTATTACCCTTACCACCCACAACACACTAACACTGGGTTGTGTGCCACCAAGCGTGGGCTACTGTTTTTCAAACTGTTAACTGCACACTTACAACTGCATACAACAACTACCTATGCATGTACAACTGGAGAGTGGGGGCTTAGCAACAACTAATGATAAGAGAGAAATAATAAATTTGAGACTGCCCAGCCCAAAACAGCCTTAGGAAAAAACCTGGCAGGCATTTTTTTTTTTTTGCCTACCAGGAAAAACCCAAAATTTGCTCCACTCCCATGTATGTGTATGCACCAATAAATCAGTTTAAAATTCCAGCATGTCTCTTGTCCATTATCATCAGCAAATCTATCTATAGATAGTCAAGGAAGAAAATATATAAACATTTTTTAACACCATCACACTAGGGAGGGTGGGTGGGTGTACCCCACTAGCCTTAACACGTGGCGTAGAATGAATAATCACACCTAACTTAGCCTTATAAACCTTTATGTCACGTAAGAGAGGCTCACGTGACCACCAATAGTATTCATGTGGAGCTTATTTTCTGTCTAATTCATTACATTCAACCAACAGAAAATACACAGGCCAACATGTGGTTAATCACTCTATTCATTTTATAGGTATGCCTAAAAGAATTCGCTTATGGGATGTACAATTTAATGTTGTATGTATGTTTCTTACAATGAATAGAGAAGTCCAGAAAAATTCTGTTTAGTGCCCATCTGTTTCTAGAGTGTTTAAGATTGTTTTCATCTTCTATTAAACTATGGATGGAGTTTACTAAGACCTAAATGGGTAAGCTTCCTTGTAGAAATGTTATTTTGCACTACATGTAATGTGGGTGTGGTCCATATTCAAAACCATGCCTGTTCTTCGTACTGTGGCACCACTATTGGCCCAATCACATAAATCCACACAAGTTGCTTCTTCAACACACGTGTTCTTTACACTACTGTGATGCCATATGTAGGCACTGGCTACCGCTAACCTGGCTTGATATTATCAATCACTGCCATTTCTCAGCTGTGTCAGATCTTACGAAAGGAAGTGGTACAAGCTCCGATTTTTTTCAACACTGACTTAAAGCACGTTCAATCTTCCATGATTATTTTATCATAGCATGACAATTTCATTATGACATATGACCAATCCCACAATGACTCCACCTATATGCCCATATAAAACACATACATTTTCTAAGTCGGTTAGAGACCACGCCCTCAGATCTTCATGCTAGGTCTCTAACCTACACTTAGATCCAAAATGTCCATACCATACTCATTTTTTTTACTTTTCTATTAGAAAATTAGGAAATTATGCAATGCAACTTCTGTATTAAAGTTTTTCAATCAGTTTAGCAGCAATGCTGCAAAGAACTATTTCAAGTAAAATCCATACCATATATTGAGATAATGAGCTTTATCAGCAACTTTCTGTTGGTTGTTTTCGTTTCCATTTTTTATTGCATTTCCCTAGAATTCTACTTACTCTATATGAATGTTTACTCTTCACTGTTTTTCTACAGCCCCAACTTAGTGGAGGACTCTACAAAGAACAAAAGGAAGACAATTGTACCTCCACTGACTCAATTAGTACTACTTTCCATACCATGTTTGAGTGTTATGAAAAAAGATATAATCTTTTTGCTGACTTGACTTTATCACTGTTTGTGCAAGGTTGTATTTTTAGAGAAAACTATGTTACAATAACTGAATGTAAAGTTGGAAACCCTGGCAATAATCAATTTAAAAGAATTCTTTTAGGATATATTTTGTTTCCAGTCATTGCCAGGGGAGAAAATAACAACAATGGCAGTAGTGATGAAAGTGATAATGACATTAGTGAAGATGACAGTGGAGGTAATAACACTGTACTGTCCCATCATGTCATCACTATGGTTGCTCATTTAACACTGGAAATGCCCATATTGTATCCCTTTGATTGGTTAAGAAAAGAAATGCCTGTGATTGCTTTACCACCTCCCATCCCTCTAGACTTCCCTAAAACGTCAGGGAGCAAGAAACGACATATACAGCAAGGCACAAGTGATTTAGTATATTGTACTGACCAGTCAAATTCAAAATATACCTTAGCAGTGAAAGATAAACTCAACAAGATACAATCAAGCACTAAGGGAGAATGTGTGGTTGAAATAGAACCTGTTGAACCAATTCAGTTTGGTGTTGCAACAAATACATTTGCTGAATCAACACCCATTACCTTGTTATATAAAATATATCGTGGCAGTAGTGATGAAAGTGATAGTGAAGATGACAGTGGATGTAATAACACTCTACCATCCCATCATGTCAACACTATGGCTCATTTAACACAGGAAGTGCCCAAGTTGTACCCCATTGTTGGATTAAGAAAAGAAATTCCTGGGATTGCCTTACCACCTCCCATCCCTCTAGACTTACCTAAAATATCAGGGAGTAAGAAACAATGTATACAGCAAGGTACAAGTGATCAACAGGTAGTATATTGTACTGACCAGTCCAATTCAAAATATACCTTAGCAGTGAAAGATAAACTGTATACCAAGATACAGTCAAGCACGAGTGTGGTTGAAATAGAACCTGTTGAAGCAATTCAGTCAGGTGTTGCAACAAATACAATTGCTGAGCCAACATCGTTATACAATATATCAAATCATTATCGACGCCCACTGAACTACAATGGTGTCTTGTACAATGACCAAATTTCTCTGCAACAAATTATTAGAATAGTTAACCAGCTGCAAGCTCCAGTTGTTTTGTGTCAATATAACTCATTGATGATCCTAATGCCAGGTCACAGTAAAGTTGAAGTTCGATTTCAAGAGAGTATACTTCAACAAGTTTTACATGACTTGCAAGTGGTATGTAGACAATACTGAAGACTTGCATGTTCAAAAGTCACCACTGACTATACTGTACAAAATGGTCGGGAAACCTTTAACAAAATGTTTGCAAGGAAAAAATATTGCAAAAATATTTGTAGTGCTTCCTTATAATACGCAGTACTTTATACCATTTGCTTTATTTAAAGAAGAACATGATGAAGCACTGTTTGTTGATAGGTACCTGGTTAATAATTTTCCATCAGTTTTAAGTCTTAAGGAGAGTGTAACTGGTAATCTGACTGCTGAAGTACCAGGTAAAAAGGGAGATTTCCTTGTTGTTGGCGGCCCCACTACTCCAGAGTTTGTTTATGATACTGAGCAGTGGAATTTGGATAGATTGCCTTTTGCAGAGAGGGAAGCATTAAATGTGGCAAGTATTCTTGGTACTACTCCTGTGTTGAGAGAACAAGCCACCAAGCAAAATATCCTGTATCGATTGAGATCTGCTAAGATAGCACATTTTGCGACACATGGATCTGCCTCCAAAGGGTTCCTAGTATTCACCTCATCATTACCTGTGCCAAAATCAGGAGTGGCAAATGGAGAGAACATTTTGATCTTTCCAAATGACATTTGGAATCCCAATGAATTTGAGAAATCATACATGTCACTAGCATTAGTAACTTTGAGTTCATGTTATTCAGGAAAACGTCAACCAAACAATGATGTACTGTATGGAATGGCTAATGCATTTCTGTTAGCTGGAGCTTATTCTGTGCTAGTGGCTTCAGGGAAAGTACCAGATGAAAGTGCTAACATCTTTATGCAGTACTTTTATCAATTTCTTGTCAATGGTGTTCCCAGTTATCAAGCCCTACAGAGATCAAGGCAATGTATGAGATGTTTTCATGAATTTTTTTCAGATGTACATTGGTCAGGATTCAATATTATTGGCAAAGAACTCACTCTTTACAAAAATCATAGTGTCTGCTTTCCTATTCAGCATTTAGTAGGAGAAGTATCTGTATTTCCCAGGCCGCTAGTCACAGATATTATGAATAATTTGCTGAACAACAATGAAGTCTTTTTTAGCAGTGTACAGGTTTGCTATTTTTAAATCACTGTATAGCTAGAATTGCATCATAAATAGCGATTGCCCATGATTTTTACAGAGTATCCTAATACAACACACACCAAAACTCCACCATGGAAAACATCCTTCTATGGTTCTTATATACCATTAGTGAGAATCATATGAAAGGAAACAGTAAGGCGAAAATTGAAATTTACTGTTTACACAAGTATTAGGAAAAATAAAAGAATTTTAATTTTTATTGGGGATGTACCTTCATTGTCACAGTGATCACGTAGCTAAATCCGTAAATCTGGAAATGTGTGTTGGTGCTTTAGCAATGATGTGAGTGTACCTAAAGTGTGCAGCGCTTTGTCATTATTAATATTACAAAACTGACTATAAACATCTCCAATGAGTAGTGGGATATGCTTATCACATGATCCGTAATCCGTTGATCTACCAAATACAGCAACCCATTCTACAAGGAAGCTTACCCATCTAGGTCATCTACAATTTAGTTGAAGATGAAACATGCTTAAAGCACTACAGAAAACAAATGGGTGCTAAAAAAATTTGTGTGGACTTCTCCATTCATCCTGACTAATGTAGCTACAACGCTAAACTGTACCTCCATTGTTTAAGTATGCCTATAAAATGAATGGAGTGGTTAAACTCAGGGTGACTTTGCCCATTAGGAAAGCATAGCAAACCAATAATCGAAAGTGAGATTTGAAATGTCCGAGATCTTTCTGCTAGCAGGTTTGTAAGAACTATATATAGCTATCAGGTCTTTTAGTGGATTTTAAAGACCTCATTATCTCCCAAAAGATCAAAGCATTTTATGCATACCATTTTATAAGGTGCATGCATGCACATCATATGTGAGCTGCTACCAATTTCTCTCTACAGGTACTTATTGGCACAACTGGTAATGAACCTGAAGAATGTGCTAGAGATTTCATCAAAGGTTTCTACCAATATTATCCTTGTGGTGTATACTGGTATGATGTGTCCAATGAGTTGATACTGGAAACTTGTGTAAAAGTAGCCGCAGAGGTGTGTAGTAGTATATAAATGCAGTTCTGTGTATTGAGTGTTGGTAAGAAATTGTAAGCATTTTCATTAGATTAATTGTTGGAATGTTGAATCACTCTTATGATTAGTCACTTTTTCATTTGCTTACCTAACACTGGGTGGCAGCTGGATTTTCCTATGATTTAACCACGGTGATAGGTGTTGTTGTTGTGGTCATAACCCCAGTTGTTTAGATGGATTTTTTTCTGTGATGTGGATCAGTAATGTATTCAGGCAAACACAGCAGGAAAAGCTTAACTTTTAATTCTTTTACAAATGATTGTTGTCTAAGTTGTAGCTATTAAACAATCAAGACACACAGTGGTGTGCCATGTAGCAGCACACACTATACCTCTAGTGTAATTAAAAAATTTTAAATGAAGTACAGACCTATGTGATAAAAGCAGTGAAACAGGAAATATGTATTGCAACATATATAGCTGTGTGGGCTACGTACATTCCACACTCCTCATCAGTCCTAATAATTCCTAGCTACTTTTCCTACACTGCTTATTCCACTCACCGCCACCACCCTCTCCATTTTGAGATAGAACAAATCACTATAAATTTAACTATTATTCTACGTGATTGGATCAATCTACCCACTAATAGTCTGGTAAATATAACTGAAAAAAGGGGTGAACCCGGAAAAAATTCAAAGAAAGCTGAATTTTGTATCATTAGAAAGCAGATTTTTCATAGAATAACATATCCAAAATCCTCTAAAATCCACCTCGGGAAAATTTTTTTATGGCCAATTTAGTATTGAGGCATATGTGACTGGATTCAGGAAAGTGGATCTTCCACACATATCCAATTTACTAACTTTGACAACTCATAACTTCAGATTGGAAAATGGTATTGACTTGAAATTTGATCAGTAGTGAGCACCAACATCACTTATTAGGTGGAGAAAATTTCAGGTTGGTATTCACCTTGTACACTACATTGTGGTTTCTCAATCAGATGCATTTGCAAACCCATTTTTGCAAATCTGGTCATTGTGACCAACAAAAATGTGTTATCCTTAAATTATTTTTTCATAAGAAACAGTTTCCTTAGCACTTCTGCAACTCTCTCCTCCACATTTTGCAACACACTAATAATCCATGTTTGCAACAAGAGCATAATATTGCTACCACATGGATTTGCAGTGGAAAGCTGGCATTTATATTGTACAAAATTAATATATATGATCTCTGGGACTGGTCCCATGTCTATCATCATCAGTTGCAGCCTTAATCCTTCTAGTTTCCAGCCCCATATTGAGTTCCCTCCAATGAATAATTTCTTGCATCAGCTAAAACCATTGATCCTCAAAAACTCCATCCAATTGCAAGGGTTACAGGCCCGTAGCCAGGAATTTTGAAAGGGGGGTTCTTTTTGACCAAAAGTGGACCTTTACTTGCATGATGATTAATAAAGGTACTGAGACTGGGTGTGCGAAGCACACCCAATCTAGGGGGGTCTGGGGGCATGCCCCCCCCCAGAAAATATTTTGAAAACATACTAAAAGGTTGAATTTAGTGGCATTTCAGTCAATAGAAATAACAATTTTTTTAGGTAAGCTGAAGACCAGCTGTATGAATGATATCTGGAAAAATATCTCTACTGCTACTGTAATTATACCATCTGCACATGCATGTGTCTAAATATAATATATTGGAATGTCACAATGAATAAGAATGGGAAAGATTGAGCACTCTGCCATGATCAACAGGGGCAGTGTAGCAGAACAAAGGGTGTCTTAAACAATGAAATTTACACATTACATGGAGTTGAAGCATGGATGCTATTCGTGGGCTCTGCATGGAGGGGCTTGTCCACCAAAATCTTATATTTTAATGAAAGCTCGGGTTAGACAATCTACATGTAAATTAAGTAGCTTTTAAAAGAAAATGTAATTGTGACTGTTCTATTAGAGTGATTGTTCTATTAGAGTGGTTGACTGCTCTATTAGAGTATCTCGATCTTGCATTGCATTTAATGCAAGCACTGAATGAGTTACTCGGAGCACTTATTTTAGCTTCTTATTATAGTGGTATCTAGTAAACTGTAGCTAATGGACTTTTGCTCCTGAAAATTTGGACTTGTATATTAAAATTGTGGACCTTTTTGCTAAAATTGTGGACCTTTTACTGAAATTGTGGACCTTTTTTCCAAGAGGGCGGTTCTTCAGAACCCCCCGAACCCCCCCTGGCTACGGGCCTGGGTTAGCACACTTTCACAGCTTGCATGTGTAATAACTTTCTGATGCCACCATTTCCATGTACTTTGTTTTGTATACCTGAGACTCCTCAATGAATCAGACTAATTCCCATCAAAACTCCAACTTTTTCAACATGTGCAGTTGTTGCATTATACAATCCATCATTAACTTTTCAATTATTTGCGCATCATTTGATTGCTGATTAGGCCGACTTTACCTATTCAAATGTTGCGGACGTTGTATCACAGCCACTCCAGGCATGTGAAAAGAGGACCTACATATGTGCCCAATAACGTCATCATTTTTCAAATGTTTTACAACCTCTGAATGAAAAGAGATACGTACTTGTCATGTTCCGCTTCCAGCGTGCACCAGTAGCACAAGAACTTCATTGTTGTCATCAGCTACAACATTCACTCTACTTCCTTCAATTGCAAAATTGAAGTACGCATTGGACCATAAGTATGTCAGAATCCCCATGTGTGCAATCAGTGTGTAGGGCTGTCAGCATCCCCAGGTATGTTATGGTATGTGCAGGCACAGATATTCAGTCAAGTGAATCTATGGAAATATACAAAAGTCAGGAAGTTTTCTTGCAAATGAAAAGAGCAAACATCAATTGATTGTCCAATATCTGAGAGATGATGGCCAAGTTGTGTATCAGAGTAATTTGGATGCTGACACACTGATCGTTCAATGTGCACTTCAATTTGCAATTGAAGGAAGTAAAGTGTGTTGTAGCTGATGACACTGATGTTCTTGTCCTCCTGCATGGTGTAGAGCTGGGCGGTATACCGGTATTTAATCGATAATACGGTATTTTACTTGTACCGGTATCGATATCGAGCTATAATTTTAATACCGAGAAACCGGTATACCGTAAAATACTGGTGTACGTTTCGACACGTGAGTGATTATGCGCCATTGTTCTCGCCCTTGTTTTCAGAATGTGTGAACTGGTTTCGAAGGAAAACTCGACATCATTAGTGTGGAATTATTTTGGGTTTAAAGCGGGTGAAGATGGGAAGCCGATTAATTCTGAAAAGGCCATTTGTCGTGTCACGAGCGGATGTACGAAGAAGCCAGTATTAGCAAAAGGCGGGAACACCTCTAATCTGTTAACGCATCTCAAGAGGCACCACCCGAAGCAGTATGCAGAGCTGATAGAAGCGCAGGAGAAGAAAAAGGCGAAGGATAAAAGTTCGAAAAGATCTCAAGGACAAGCAAAACTGAAAGTTGTTGACCAGTCGGCAGCGATATATGGTCGTGGTAGTAAAAGATGGCAATAATTAACCGACAGTGTGTCGTACTGCATTGCAAAAGACATGATGCCGATTCATATGGTAGAGAAGGAAGGATTCAAAGCGTTACTGGAGCGGTTTGATTCGAAGTATGAGTTGTCTAGCCGAAAATATTTCTCCCAAACTGCACTGCCAGCACTGTATGCCAAGACAAGGGAAGCAGTAAACAAGGAATTAGAAGAGGTGAAAGAGGCAGGATACTTTGCTGCTACCACAGATTTATGGTCAAGTGCTACAAGTGAGCCATACATTAGTTACACTGTTCACTTCATCAATCGAAACTGGGAGCTGCGCAGTCGTTGTTTACAAACCATGTTTATGCCAGAACAACATACTGGTGAGAACATAGCTGAGGCTATCCAAGTAACACTGGAGGCTTGGGGCCTTCCAGAAGCACACCAAGTTTGTCTGACTACAGATAGCGGAAGTAATATTATTAGTGCTGCTGAAAGGCTAGAGATGACCAGATTGGCTTGTTTTGGACACAATTTGCATCTTTCAGTAACCAATGCTTTAAAGGATGATCCAAGACTGAGTCGAGCTGTGGGTGTGTGTAAAATAGTGTCCGCTTTTTCCTATAGTTGGAAGAAGAAAAGTGAGCTATCTAGAGTGCAATCAGAGATGGAGCTTCCGCAGCATTCATTGATTACGGTAATATTAATAAAATAAATTGATTACAATTGTAAATAGGTACATTATTACATGTTAACAATACTATGACACACAAATATAGTCTACACATATGTTATGACATTTTGTAAACCAAGCATGTGAGTCATGTGACAATGTGGTGTGGTTTCATTAGGACTTTTGGGAGTGGTTGGTTTTACTTGTAAAAGGATACATACACTGGTATTTGATTACATGTGTAACATGCCTGGTTTACAAATCCATTGTGCTTAACAGTGTAATAGGTGTATGTGGTAATGTTAGTACTTGTTCCACTAGTCCTGTGCAACAAGATGGGGATCAATGCAAGCAATGGTTGGGCGGGTTTTGGAACAAGAAAAGGCAGTACGTCAAGTTCTCAGCAACGACCGTAAAACTGCTCACCTGATTGCCACATGGCAAGATATTGAAGTTTTGGAGTCGGTAAACAAAGCTCTTACTCCACTTGCAGACCTAACAGACAGCGTCTCTGGGGAAGACTACGTCACAGTGTCATACATTAAACCACTCTTACATCACCTTAACACTGAAGCTTTGGCTGTAAAAGATAATGATACTACACTAACAAAAGATATCAAGGAAAGAATCAAGTCATCCCTCACAGAAAAGTACTGTGACAACGATGAAATCAATATGCTACTAGACGTGGCTACAACGCTGGATCCTCGTTTCAAAGCTGATTACATGAGTGCAAGTGACGTGGCAAGTGTGAAAGAGAGGATAACGGATGAAGCACTAAATGAAGAGGAAGTTTGTGCCTTGCTGAAGCCACAGTCACAAGAAGATTCTGGTGAAGTCACTGACATTGACCAAACAAGTGAAAATGATCCTCCTGCTAAGCGAAGGAAGTTATCTGAGTTGTTAAATAAAAGCAGACCGAAAGATTTAGTGTCCTCAGGAAATGAAGATTCTAGTCTAAGCCCAAAGGAAAGGATTTCCCATGAACTGGAGAAGTATCTCCAAACCCCTCAGCTTGACATTGATGACAGTCCACTTCTTTGGTGGAAGGGTAATCAACAGATGTTTCCAGTTTTAGCGTTGATGGCTAAGAAGTTCCTGTGTATATGTGCATCAAGCAGTGCTTCAGAACGCACATTTAGCACATCTGGGAATATTGTTACACATAAACGTACATGTCTAAAACCAGCTAAGGTCAACATGCTGACATTTTTAGCTAAAAACTTATAGAAGAAGTGACAGTCAGTCTACAGTAAAAGCAATTACATATAATTGATCCTAGTATACTGTTTGTTGTTACACTTGAGATAACTAAACATGACTTATTACTATACTTGTATGAGGATGTTTGTATGTGACTATGTGTTGACAAAATACCGAGATAGCTATTTATACCGTGATATTTTATAAAATACCGTACCGACTTAAAAATTTGTGTACCGCCCAGCTCTAGCATGGTGCACCAGAACATAACAAGTATATCTTTTCTTTCAGAGGTTGGGAAACATTTTAGTATTGGAAAATTGATGACATCATTGGGCACATAGGTCCTATTGTAATGTCATAATTACATCTTCTCTTTTCACATGCTTGCATGGAGTGGCTGTGATATAACATCTGCAACATTAGAACAGGGTAAAGTTGACCTAATCAAGAAGAAAATGATGTGCAAATGATTACAAGAGTAATACACTTTCACAGCTTGTATGTGCATCTACAAGTTATTCATTAGAAGGAACTTAATGACTAACTTGATCCATTACCATAATGGAGCTGGAAACTAGAAGGATCAAGGCTGTATGCAACTGATGATGACAGACGTGGGACTAGCACCAGAAGTCTTACTTAAATTTGTACAATATAAATGCAAGCTTTCTACTGCAAATCCATGTGGTAGCAACATTATGCTCTCATTGTAATCATGAATTAAAGTATGTTGCAGCATGTGGCAGTTGCAGGGGAGAGAGTTGCAGAAGTGCTGAGGAAACTGTTTACAATAATTGTGACAAATATATTTGTCCTTTTATTTCTATAACCAGTCTTATTCTTATTTCGTACAGCTAATATTGATTGCAATGAATTTCTTATGAGAAAATATTTTAAGGATATTATGCATTTTTGTTAGTCACAAATGACCAGATTTGTAAAAAATAGGTCTACCAAATGTATTTAATAAAGAAACCACAACGTAGTGTACAAGGTGAATATCAACCTGAAATTTTCTCCACCTAATAAGTGATGTTGGTGCTCACTACTGATCAAATTTCAAGTCAATACCATTTTCCAATCTAAGTTATGAGTTGTCAAAGTTGGTAAATTGGATATGTGTGGAAGATCCACTTTCCCGAATCCCATCACATATGCCTCAATACTAAATTGGCCATAAAATTTTTTCCCCGAGGTGGATTTTAGAGGATTTTGGATATGTTATTCTATGAAAAATTTGCTTTCTAATGATACCAAAATCAGCTTTCTTCGAATTTTTTCCGGGTCCAACCTTAAATCTACCAGACTATAACACTATTAAATGCAATCTGTACAAATATTTTACAATTTGTAAATTTTTTTTTCAGTTTGTTAACTGTACTTTTCAATACTCATAATCATAATCATAGCTGTGTTGTAATACCACCATGTATATGTTTCACTAGTTTTTATCACTTGGATCCCTACTTCATGTTTAAATTATTAATTTTTAAATACTCTACACTGATGGTACCAGTTCTAAATGACTACTAAGTAGTTCTATTCATGAACCATATTCTTGTCTTTTCACAAGGAAGGAGCAATGATTAGGTGTAAACAATGTATAAAGTAGCAAGTTTGTTCACAAAATTCTCAATCGTACAAGCAACTAGCTACTGATCTGTCATTTAGATAATATTGTGATACATATCATTATCGTGATATATTCATTGCTATCGATTGTCTTGTGAAAATTTTGCTACTAGTTATCACATAAGCTATTGTAATATGTGTGACTCTTCTATTAAACTATCTACATGGCTGTTATATTAGGGTATTGGTTATTAGAGTATCTTGAGTGTGCCTCAAACAGCTAGCCTATGCAATATTTTCAGGGAAGTGGTCTTTCCATGCCTCCTTTTCACCATGCCACAGGTATGGTACTACCCAAGTGAGACGTTGTACCGTAATATACGGGTGCTATCTGCATACTGTACTACTTGTAATGACCGTGCTATCAGAAAGAGGTGTAATCAATATGATTGTCAATATGTTTGATCACTACAGGGTCATGGTCAATCTTAACATACATAGCTATGAGTACACAGCACTCAATATTATCTATGTGCTATACTGCAGCCTGAACACTTTAAATAATTTTGCAGCATCTAAATACGGAAAATGTCAATGCAAAAAATTAAAGCCTTAATATGAATGAAGAAGATGATGACCAGAAGATAAAAGGAAAGGCAAGGCACAGAAGATAGACACTAGTCATAACCCCAAAAGATACATGCCACTACCAGGGTGAGTTTGTTATTGTGACATATTATGTAGTTTCAGGTGCCAAACAGTTTGTGTGGGGTGGCCATCCTCACACAGCACAAACTATCTGGCACTTAAGACTACATAATATGGTTGTCATATGATGCATCATTTAACCTCTAGCTTTGTGACTGTGGTCAAGCAGCAGACTAATAAAATCATGTTCAGATTTGGCCGTTTTTTTATTATTATTAAACTTCAGTATTGATTCTTTTGCAAAAGTTTTATTGCATTTGACATTATATCTAGCTGTTGATTTCAGTTCGGTTTGAACAGTTCCATCCGTGATACCAGTTCTGTGTTACATGTGAGGTGAAGCTCAACCCTTTCGCTGTGTTACTGTATTGTCACAATGACTTCTTATGAGTGGTTGTGACCAATCTGTAAAGCTACTAAAACTGCCACAGAATAGCTCATGGCACGGACAGAATGTTCAAAAGGAACTGAAATCAACCAAACTTTTTCGTAAAGGTGCTTTTTGTCATGTAATATATTTCTATGACGGGTTTTTATGGGCGGAATTTCGGGGACGTGCGCATTTTATGGAAAAGTCCCACTGCCTATCATACTATGTGATATCCTTTTTCCACCCACCCTTCCTTGCAGTTTGTAAGCTTTAGGACCAATAGTAGACAGAAGCACTTTCTTTTGTGTCACCAGTGCTGTTAACAAACTTCTTGGCCTTCCTTATATGCTTCCACTTTTCTGAAGGTCACCATCCTTGTTGCCAGATGTGATAGATTTGAATTACGTACTATATATAAAATTAAATGCTCAAAATTGAAGTCGATGTACACCACTGTGTCATCACTTGAATAGGTTAGTACACACACATGCAATTACATAATCATGATACAATCAGTTGCATCATACAGTACGGTAGTACTATCATGGTAGTATTGTATATTATGAATTGAGCTTTTCCAGCCAAAAATATCACACCAAATCCAGCCTCAATTTACCTTCATGACAGCTTGGCAGCATTGGTTAGGCACATCCCAAACCACTATAATGTGTTCAGATCAACCCCAAACCCTTCCAAAATGTTTCTATGGAATTTTAAAAAAATTCTATTCAACAGAATTTTACGCTGACGATTAACTTACTAGCATAACTCAACAATGGATAAAGCTACGAGCTTGATTTCTGCACTGTTCAACGTCACTTCGTCCCAAGACATGCCTTTTTGCCAACCGCAGTACATACAATGCACGCATCATGGACTTGCCTTTATCCTCCTTTGTGTTCCAGTTCTTTTTGCCGACAACGCAAGGTGTTGATCCGCAATAGTGTGATGTGGCTTCCCTGTGGCTTCCCCGTGGCTGTGTTGGTGTTTCTCCCATATTTTCAGTAGCGACTGAATTAATTGCAGTGGTACTTCTTGTACTGTTCTTCGTTTGTAATGCTGTGTAACAGGTTGAAAGCAAAGCATTATGGCCATCATTCAATTTCGAGTAGTTGGGGCTCACAAATCATCCGTATTTTTTGTGGTGACTGGATTGATTGCAGAGGTGCTTTTTTCCTACTGTAGTGCTGTATCATAGCTGAAAGTGAAGCACGCGTTCAGACGAAAAGATAAACTTTGGTGCCATCCTTTCTTTTGATGCAGTATGCGTGGGTTCACCAGTCATAATAATATTACAAAATA
Organism: Dysidea avara; assembly: GCF_963678975.1. NCBI lineage: Eukaryota > Metazoa > Porifera > Demospongiae > Dictyoceratida > Dysideidae > Dysidea > Dysidea avara. The sequence goes on from NC_089281.1 coordinate 12,874,750, forward strand.
GTAACAAACAAGTACAAGGAAAAATCAGGAATTTTAAGTTTGATTAGGGATCATAGTAATAAAAGTAGAGAAACAAGGGAGGTCGCCCAAGCCTGCAGATATACTAGTGGATATTTAATCCCTGCTTCAGTCTATATTATACCCATGACTGAATTATTATTATTATTAGCGCTTTACAGTGACCAGCACTGAAGGTCTGACAGCAACATGTGCTGCAGCCTTAGGATTACCTAGCCTACAAGGACTTAGACTTAGTGACTTGACTTACTGACTGAATAAGGTGTAACAGAAAAGGGGCCAAAGTAAGGAAAAAAATCCCTCCAACCCCAGGATTCGAACTGCAGGTCACCCAATTAGGAATTAAATGTCCACTAGTATATCTGCAGGCATAGGTGATCTCCCTTGTTTTATTTCTATGATTAGGCCCTTAATATTCCTTATACTTGTATATTAGGGAATATGGAGGTTTGGGTTTTTCTGGAGAATATCACCCAAAAACCAGCTTCACAATGCCATCCTGGTACCTTGGCAGTATTGGTTAGGGTTAGGTATAACCAATACTGCCAAGGTGCTAAGATTATTTACTTTCATGTGATCCTCATTTGCATGTGCTAGCTACAGCATAAATCAGCATGTTAAGCTAGGAAAGTCTGAGGGCATGCTCCCTGAGGAATTTTTTGAAAATACATGTTCTGAAATGGCATCTGGAATCTATTTTACATGTACAGTTTCTTTCTGCTTTTTGTCAACGTAAGAATATATCCATGTAATTTTGTGCTACTGTATACCAAGTAATTTGTGAGAAAAGATCGAGATACTCTAATAGAACAATCAACTCTGATACTCTATAGAGCAGTCACAGTGTTAAGAGAAGCAGTGTAGCAAGCTATGTATATGTAGTTATAAATAAGGAGATGTAGTTGACTAGTTGGTGGAGGGCAGTATTGTCAGCAGATAGTTACCTTCTCTTTTTTTTTTTGGTCTTTAGTTTACAGCTGGCCTAACCCCCTCACTCTTTGGCCTGCTCCACTGCCCCTTTGACTCACAGTGAGTTTAGTTCTTTTGAGATACAGAAGCAATTTTGATTGTCATTGCTAATGCATGTCTTGCATTATCAATTGCAATGCTATGCAGATGGCTCACTGGAAAGTAATTTGAAGACAATTAACATGGATGTAATGGCTTAGACCTACCAGTATAACAAGAACATTTGTATACCGAATGCTCTATTAGAGTATTACAATGACTGTTCTATTAGACTATATTGCGAGACTGCTCTATTAAAGTATCTCAATCTTTTTGCAAATAGTGGCTGAAAAGTGGTCTGGCTGCTGGGCTGTATATATATGGGACCAGGTGTCCTACAGACTTTCAGCACTTGTGCTGTAAAGCCTTAATAAATTTAAAAAAGACAAACAAGATTACTATAAAATAATCTGTTAATACATGTGTAAATTACAACCCAATCATGCATACACAGCATACAATGTGTGATGTAGTTTCCATCCAATTAGTGCATGCATTATGTCACATCTCTCTAGTCATACGTATACTTTAGTCTATTAGGAGGTCTAATGTCAGTACCTGTTTGAGTTCTAGTCATAATTTTGTCTCTTGGAGTGAATGTCAGGAGTACTAGCTGTCATTAGCTGTGGTCAGTCTATGTTTAAGATTTTGTTTTCTACAAAGGGTAGATACAACACAGGATCTTGGAGGGCCAGCATTCTATACAACTCTTCCTGGTATTTGATTGTTGCCAGTTCTCACCCACACTGATGAATTATGAGGCAATGTCTGGTGGCCTCACACAATGTTGGCAGTCATAGTTCTTTTCTGTTTATCTTTAAAGCCCTTGTCTTTTTGTTGAAATTCAGGTATAAAGTACCATTGTGGAGTTACTTAGCTGGCTGTCTATGGTATGTCAGTCTTGGCTTTTCTTCCCATCAACAGCTCTGCAGGTTTTCTTCCCATCAACAGCTCTGCAGGGCAGTGCACCATGGCAGTGGTGTAGATCAGTAACTAAGCAATGTCATGTACAGACCAGTGGTACATTTTAGCAACCCTTCATTATCTTCACAGTCCTTGCCCTACACATGGAGAACAATACACAAAGCTAGCCTAGAATTAATCTACTTACTTCAACTGTTAGAGGTGCAGCACAAAAATTCCAGATAATTCCCTGTTTTATTCTTACATGATAGGCAATACACAAAGCCATTGATGCTTTACTGCAAATTCATTGCAGGCAAAAAGTAATGGAACAAGTACACAAAAAGTTTGGAACCATAGCACATCAATAAAAAGTACTGAAATAAGCTGGAGTAGTGCACAATATTAAATCACAGTAAACAATTGAAGTGTTATATCCCTACTGTGCTCAAGATACCATAATGGAATGCACAGTAGGGATATAACACTTCTTATTGTTTACTGTGATTTAATATCGCGCATTACTCCAGCTTGTTTTGATACTTATTATTGATGTGCCATGGTCCTGTATCCTGGGTTGTATGGCGACACAGGCATGAGTGACTTGAGTGAGTAGACACAAGTGACTTAATTGCCTGGTACATTGTCGTTTTGTCTGAGGTGTTCCATCGCTGTCTCCTGATGAATCGTCTCTCAATCACTTTTGGCTTCCAGAGTCCTTCTCAACCAGCTTCATCGTCTTGTGGATAGTATCAAGATGCTTCTTGAAGTTTGATGTTGTATTTCGAGCGCTAGACAGGGTCTTCTGGCTGGGTGCGCACAATGTGCAACGAGCTCGTAAGTTTTTATCATTTTCTTCAACAACTACGAAGTAATGGCTATACTTACAGCCATAGAAAGTTGCCGTTTTCGCTCCCTGAGTTGCAGTAATTGTAGAGGAACTACTCACTTCCATTTCTCCAACAACGTAACAAACGAAACTACAGTCAGTGCAGACCAAGTACAGTCAGTTAATCGGCTTGCACATCAACAAATTTAAACAACAGATTTAGACAACAAACATGATAAAACAAGTTACAACAAACGTGACAAAACGTGGCACTCATGTGGTCTTGAGATGCACTATTTAGGATGTCTGATTGGATTCATCGTGTTAAAGCAATGATAACATTAGTTGCATCATTTCGTTATAATGCAGGTTAATAGGTACTATTAACCAAGGTTAATAAGGTTATTGTTTAGGTGGGCGGGTGGTGAGCTGTATTTGGAGTGTGGCAAATTAAGCACAAGGTATTCGTGCATGCGTAGCAATTGTTGCGAGCACATTGTCACTCTTTGCGTTCATTGTTTGATATTCTTGCGTCGTGATGTCTACGGAGAAAGACAACCCAATCACCGACCCGCCAACCAACTTACCCGGCACGAGTGGCGTCTCCCAGGAGGCTGTGGACGCCATGGTCCAGAAATCTCTCAAAACCCAGTGGGCTGCCATGGTGCAGCGAGCCAGCCAACAACAACCCAACGAATCCGGAGATACGTATTGACACTAAATTATACGGTGCCAGTGGTCTTTCTCCCTTCGGGGATGACGAACGGCTTTGAACTGCTCACTATTGAATCAGACTCGAAAGGCACCTGTATAACTTAGTTTTCTAGGGGTGCCCAGCCAACGTTCCTGTCATCGGACGCTGGATCCGGGTAGGCTTCGTAAGTTTGTTGAATTATGTTCATGAGGGGTGTATGTATGCTCGTAGTTGGTTGAATCATGTACATACCTCCTACTGTCTTGGGCGCTTGCCCACGCAACAGCGGGCTCGACTCTCGGGGTTATAGTTACATAGCAATGGGCGGAATCCCACGTTCCCTGTGTGAATGGTCCAGGGGTTTGCTCGCCGGGGTCCAACCCAATATCTCCCGGGGGGGGGTAGGGTTACCGGGCGTCGGCCCGTAACGTTCGGTCACACTCCATATGTCTGCCACGTGCCATTTTCGCAGGTCTCCACGGCACCGTGCCACGTGGTTTGCCCCTGGCAGGGGTGGGACTGACTGACTGACTCAGCAGGAGCAGAGAATAGCCGAGACATGCCTCCAGATGTGCAGGGTGGCAACCCCAGTGCAGCCCCAATTCTCAGCAACCTGTTATCGAACACACTGCAAACCTGGCAGTCAGGCGACACCCAGAAGAAAGGAATATTGATCGGTGCAGGTCTCCCCCCAATCCCGGCCAACCTATCAGAGAGGATACTCAAATGGGAGTATGTCAAAATGGCAGACCTCATCCCATACATCTGGTCCCTCCTGTGGTCCACAGGCCAACCAGCCAAACCCTGCCGTCAGGTTCGGGACATCGGCATGTGGCTACAGTGCTCTGCATCATGTATAGCTGTGCTGTCCACAAGATTTCCCAAGAGCATCCCAAATCTACTGGCCTATATGGTCACCACCCTGGGGGCTTTTCAAGAGTTTGAAGGCTCCGGCTGGGTCACGTATGATACCTCTTACCGGCAGCAGATGGCAATTACAGGCAACCGGGACTGGTCGCAGTCAAATGGTTCACTGTTCACGAAATGTTTCACGGCCAGAGCCAGACTTGTGGAGCATTGTAAACTTTGCCTGAGTACGACCCATAAGGCCCGCGACTGCCCAGGGGCAGTGCAAGATGACCGCAACATGTCCAAACGCCTCAAGGCTATTGAAGCTGCTGTGACAACCCCATCCTCAACGTCCAAAGGGATGGCCCGACCAAATTCGTTGGAGATCTGCTAGAACTTTAACCAGAGACGCTGCTTCTTCCGGAAATGCAAATACCGGCACGTTTGTTCCCACTGCCGTTACAATCACCCAGTCCTGGAATGCCCTCTGCTACAGGGATCACCACTACAAGCTCAACCCCTAAGGAGTGGCCGGAATGGAGGTGGGCTGCCTTACTAATACCCCCCATTCCTTTGTCAAGACCGTGGGACAGACTTCATGATTATTAGGATTCATGTTATTAATTTTTTTTTGGCACAGTTATCTGTGTAGTGTTTTTATTGATCGTGACATGTTAGTGATGTGAGTTGGTGTTTGCGGGAGCAGTGGTCTTGGGATAAATAGCTAAGTTGAAGCTCTATCAACCCCTTATGGGCTTTGTGGGTGTCCTAGTACTACTTAAGGGGCCTGGCTGTATCAGCACGATAGTTAGGAGAAGTCTAGCTATAGCTATCCTTGAGTAATCCTCCCCTTTTAAAGTAACCATTAGAGTAGATTACCTCCCACCACAGAGTTGACGGGATCACAGGAAAGAATCCACAATGTTACTGCTGGGCTGGAATAGGCCTAGGTGGCAGAGAGATACAGGGGGATGGATAGGGGATGGGTGTAATTTAGATATTATGCCCTAGGCTACCCCTACACAGATGACCTGCTTCAGATGGACCGGTGTAAGCGTCACCCTCCGTTGATGTTACCTCCAGCGCTATCCACGAACCCTTCCCCCTTGCAGTGGGAAACGTGGAAGGAGCTGCTGTGGGAGCACCCTGACAGACTCTATGCCAACTACATAGTATCTGGCCTTAGAGAGGGTTTCTGGATTGGCTTTTCCTATGGCAAAGCCAAATGGAAGAAGTCATCAAAGAACATGGAGTCTGCCTGGGAACACCCGGATGTGGTGAACTCATATTTACAGAAGGAAAGGGATGAAGGTCGGGTAGTGGGTCCCTTTAACCCAGTGGACTTTTCCGAGGTTAGAATTAGCAGATTTGGAGTCATCCCAAAGAAGCAGCCAGGTTCCTGGTGCTTAATCCTAGATTTATCATCCCCTGAAGGTTTTAGTATCAATGACGGAAATGACTCAGACATGTGCTCCTTATCATATGTGTCAGTGGATGACGCTGCCAGACTTATCATGGCTCATGGCCCCGGGGCGGCCCTGGCTAAGATTGATATAAAGAGTGCCTACCGAATTGTTCCGATACACCCAGAAGATCGTCACTTGTTGGGCATGAAATGGGAGGGTTCCCTGTATGTGGACACCTGTTTACCTTTTGGGTTGCGGTCAGCACCAAAGATATTCACAGCGGTGGCTGATGCCATGGAATGGATTGTAAAACAGAAGGGTGTGCACGATGTCATTTACTACCTGGACGACTACCTGCTAGTAAGTGACCCTTGCATGCATAAAGGCAGGACACTCCTGGATAACCTGCATGCCACCCTAGATGTTCTTAGGCTGCCAGTAGCTCCTGAAAAATTAGAAGGCCCTACCACAAAGCTGACTTTTCTTGGTATTGAATTAGACACGGTAACCATGGTGAGACGTCTACCTCCTGACAAACTGGCTGATGTGAAACAAACGGTGGCAACTTGGCTAAGGAGGAAGGACCGGAGGTCCTGTGACAAACATGCTCTAGAATCCTTAGTCGGAAAATTACAACATGCTTCCAAAGTGGTCCGTCCAGGTAGGACATTCGTGGGTAGGTTGATTGGTCTACTGAAGGGCATTCCCCGGCAGCGTAAGTCAATACGGCTGAACGTGGAGTACCAATCCGACCTGCTTTGGTGGTTTTGCTTCCTTGAATGATGGAATGGTGTGGCTATGATGGAAGTACTAGGTGCATGTAACCATCATGTGTTTTCTGATGCCTCTGGTTCATTTGGCTGTGGGGCTTGGTGGGATGGGTATTGGTTTCAACTACAATGGCCTGAAAACTGCATGCTGGGCTCTATTGCTGTAAAGGAACTGTTACCTATGGTAGTGGCCTGTGCTATCTGGGGCAGACACTGGAGAAACCAGAGGGTGTTAGCTCACTGTGATAATGAAGCAGCAGTTCAAGTGGTGAATTCCAGTTACACTAGTGATCCCGAAATGATGCAGCTACTCTGCAGCTTGTTTTTCATCACAACGTGGCATGGGGTGTCATTTAGAGCAATTCATCTACCGGGCTGGGATAATACTCGGGCTGATGCTATCTCACGTAATAACATTTATTCTTTCGACAGGTCCCAAATGCAGCAAGACTTCCTTCTGCAATCCCCGTGTCCCTGCTGGATCTGCTCATCGGCCAGAGGCCAGACTGAACATCGCCTACTTGGTCCCAGTTATTCATCAGCTCTTCGCAGCTGGTATAGCCACATCATCATCGAAAGTGTATGCTTCTGGCCAGAAACAATTCCTGCAATTTTGTGAGAAAACAAATCTACCTTCATTTCCTGTCTCTGAAAACACCCTCCTGCTATTCGTGGCATTCCTGCACTCCAAGACTCTGGCGCCAGGAACTATTAAGAGCTACCTAGCAGCCATTCATTTTCATCAAATTTCTAGAGGCCTACCAGACCCCAAGATAAGTGAAATGCCTCAGCTCGAATACGTAATCAAAGGCATAAAGCGAGCCTCTCCAACCAGCTCCAGATGCAGGCTGCCTATCACCCCAACCATCCTGATAAACTTAAAACAAGTTCTACAGAGAAGCAAAAATCAATACAATGCCTCCTTGCTCTGGGCTGCAACATGTCTGTGTTTCTTTGGCTTCCTCAGATCGGGCGAAGTGGTGACTCCTACGGAAACAGAGTTTGACCAGTCATATCATTTGGGTGTCTCCGATGTTAAAGTAGATAGTCATATTAATCCTACCCATATGGAGGTTCGAATAGAAGCTTCCAAAACAGACCCATTTCACCAGGGCTTTACTGTTCAGTTGGGAGCTACACAGAGGACACTCTGCCTCACGGAGACCATTTTGGGTTTTTGGTGTTGAGAGGTACTGACCCAGGCCCACTGTTCAAACTTGAGAATGGAAAGTTTCTGACCAGGGCTATGTTTGTTGAAAAGCTACGTACTGTTCTCTCTGTGGTAGGGTACCCTGAGAAAAGATATGCTGGCCACAGCTTCAGAATTGGGGCAGCCACCACAGCAGCCCAATGTGGTATGGAGGACTCCCTGATCAAGACTTTGGGCAGATGGGAAAGCTCGGCATACCTGCGTTACATCAGGACGCCTTCTACGACATTGCAGGCAGTATCTGGACGCCTAGTGTCAAAGTTGTAGCTCACGGCTCTCGAAGATGGGACCGACTTAACTGACTGTAGTTGGGTTGTGTGTTTTTCTGTAATAATGTCATGTCTCTGTATGTATATATATGATTGGTGTTTTATTAACTTACTTACCCTATCTGGGAATCTTGGCTTGGGGGAGGGTTGGCTCCCAATTCCTCAGAATTGGTACCCTGCCCCTGGGTGTAGTGGAAGGGCCTTCCACCTACTCTCCCCCAAGCTCTCATTCCTATTATCTCTGCCGAGAGGTATTCAAGCTGGGGGCTTGGGGGCCTACGAAATGTGGCTGCTAAGATGGAACCCTCTCCGCTTTGGTAGCACCCAGTTCAAGCCCTCCAGACCTACTGTCTAGGTAGTTCTGGAGGTTAAGCCATGTTATGGGTGTGGTCAAGTTGGAAGTCAGGGCTTATGGCTGGACAGGTGATACCTAGAGTACTACAGGTGAGTGTATGTGAGTATTTGCTATTGTATGCATTTACCTACTTATTAATTACTGATTACTAAAAGTAATATTTAGTTGCATCATTTCGTTATATTACTCACTACTAAAAGTAATATTCGTTGCATCATTTCGTTACATTACTCGCTACTAAAAGTAATAATATTACATCATTTTGTTACTAAGTAGCACATTACCAGCAGAAAGTAACTCGAGTTATATTACTGACTTTTAATATGTATTGAATTATATTACTTGTTACCAATGAAAGTAATATTGCGTTACGCACAACTCTGACCAGGCTTGGGTTTTTTGTTGGTTTTTTTTGCAATTTTTGATGTAGTACACTACATTTGACATAGCAGTACATGGAATTACAGGGAAAAACAAAGTTAATAAGTAAAGTTAGTACATCTTTATAAGAAAAAAAGTGTTTACAAGACATAAAAACCTTTGAACAGATATAAAATATTATAAATTATTGTATGGGGATTACACAGTTCATTCAGCAAAAACAAGTTGATGCTGTGCTACTTCTAAAAACCAGGCGCCCAGTAAATACTATCCCTTGAATTGACTCTTATTAAATCACACAGCATGCTATAGCTTTGTTTCTCACTATGCTTTGTAACAATACATGTAGTACAGTAAAATTAAATGTATTTCATAATTCATCACTTACGTTGCTATGCATCGCTAGGAAGAGCGTAACTCAAGCAAACCACTATAAACTACAAATTACGCACAAAGGTATCTTCTTAACTGTGTCTATCGTGTTTTCATATGCAAATTCTCTGCACAAAGCCTCATTGCTGCTCTTAGTTTTCATTTGCATACAAAAGGGTTACAACCCCTTTTAATTCTAAAACATACACCATTCCTGGTAGCTTACCAGACCTGTTACATTGTTTTTCAGTCATTATACGTCTGTTACAGCAAAAGTATGCTATCCCCAAGTGGACTGTTTAACTTGTTTCATTACCAGCAACACCCCCTTCAAGTAAACACGACGAAAACAAAAGGTTGGGCTTTAATACAGTACATAAACAGCCTTTATTCCTTGAATGAAGGTTTATTTTCTGTTGCTCAAAGCCTATTTGCTCACATGCTGGACAGACACGCAGACACACACTTTTTGCCAAACCAATTTCAATAAACCAAGTGCGCACCCACAGTCAACCTTTGGCCGGCTGTGGGTGGGCGCACACCTGGTTTAAAACTGACCTGGAAGGGAATTACCTGAATGGCTCAGATCACAGAGTGATTGCCAGCTATTCTGGATTACATGAGGAATGTGAGGTGAACATATCAATGTGTTTGGCCTAGTTTCCGGATTTCAGCAAGGATCAATATTAAAAACAGGAAGTGACGTCACTATGACTGCCACATAAGTACTGCCATGTGTTCACACCAATCGGCCTTTTTATGGCTATAATATGTATTGTTGCTGATTGGAGCTATATAAAGGTAGGGAGACTCTGCTCACTATGTATATCAAACTGGGAGGCTCTGCTCCCTAAACAAGACAGGTTGAACATATTGACGGGTAAGGAATGGGTGGGACGTTGATATGTTCATCTCATATTCCTCATGTAGCTGACAATCACTCTGTGATCTGAGCCATTCAGGCAATTACATTTCGGAATGCTTGGATCACATATCAATGTGATGTTTGTAGAGAATCTGTTGAGGATGAGGACAGCACTGCTTGTCCCACAGAATTACTGTTGGCTGGTTTGTAATAAAACCTCTCAAAAACAGATTCAGATCTCCAATCAGCAGCATCCATTATTTGATTTGTTGTAATTCCGGCTGATGCTGCTGCAGTAGCTGAAGCACTTCTCACTGAATGTGACTTAAATGTGTTAGTGTCTATCCCAGCTAATTTGAGCAGAGTAACTATCCATCTGGCCACTGAAGATGAAGATATTGGACTGTGGGGCTTGACATATGAGAGGAGTTTGTCCTTCCCTTCACCCCTAAAGGACTCTGTCCTTGCTGCATATGCTTGTAGGGCCTCCTTTGGACATAGCCTCTTGTCAGAAGAGAATGAAGGGAATGTAAAAGGCTTGAGGGGCCTGGATGGACGAGACTGATTTGATAAATAAACTGGGTTAAATTGCACACCATCTGGTAGCACTCTCATAGTTTCAAGCTCAAGTTGGATAAGTCATTGGACCTTGATGGCCTTGTTAGAGCCAGTAATACAACCAATTTTTGCTGAATGGTAAGCATTTAATGAGCTGTATTTGTAGCCTTGTTCATAGAGCTCAGCTAAGAAATTGGCTACATCACTTATAGGGCCTGAAAAGGGATTTCTATTCCGTTCACCACACCAGCTAGCCCATTTACTGAAAGAGGAGTTGTATGATCTATTGGACTTGTCTCTCCATGATGAAAGGACAAGGTTTGTTGCTGTCTGAGAAAGGTGGCTGTCTTCACATTGTTGGTGGATATAACCCACACGGCTAACTGTGGTATGGTGTCCAGTAGATTGTTCTGACACACTGACTGTATTGTGTCTGGAGACTGTGGAATAAGAATTGGTACTCTGATCAGCGAGCAAGGGATATCAAGCTTGGGCTTTCCAAATTGGTGCTACTAGCACGAGCTCCTGAACTCCTTGGGTGTGTACTAGCGACAGGACTCTGCCTATCAGACCCCAAGGTGGATTGGTATACAACTTCTCTGGAAGAGTATTCCAATCCTGAGTAAATGCATCTGTGGCTGCTGCTAGAGGATCTGGCCTCCAACTCACAAATACTGGGAGTTGAGATGCTTGCAAACAGGTCTGTGGACAATGGTCCCACCAAATGATTGATTTCCTGAAATAGGATTGGGGAAAGCTTCCATTCCGACCTGTCTGACCGTGTTCTGGACTCCTTGTCCGCGATTGTGTTCAGAACTCCTGGTAGGTGCTGAGCTTGAAGGAGTATGTTTCTCTCCATGCACCATAACCACAGGTCCTTTGTTAGCTGAGACAACTTTGGTGATGCTGTCCCCCCCCCTTCTGTTGATATAGGCAACTGCTGTAGAGTTGTCCAGTTGCAAGAGAATTGAGATTCCTGACTTCTCCTTGGCATATGTTTGAACTGCTAATGTAGCAGCTATAGCAGCTCTAGGCAATTGATGTGAAGAGATTTTTCTGATGGAGGCCAAGGACCTCTGATCTGAATTCCATTGGAAGATGCTCCCCAACCGTGTAGGGAAGCATCTGATGTTATTGTCATGGATGATGCCTGAGTAATTAGGTTTCATCCATTCCAAGAGCTGAGGTGGAGTTCCCACCACTGAAGATCTTCCAGCGCTTGAGGGGACAATTGGACCACTGCCTGATAATTCTGCTGGCTGGCTAATAGGGCTTGCTTCAGGCAGATTTGTAGTGAGCGGCAAAATAACGGCGCCCTTTGCAGAGCTGGAGTGGTCGCATTTAGCTTCCCTAAAAGCTAGGAGAGTAATTGAGCTGATAGTTGTTCCAAGGATAGCAGGCGGTGAACTTCCTGCCTGATTTTTTTGATCTTCTCCCCTGGTAATTTCAGGTCCATAGTTACTGAGTTTACCATCATTCCCAGAGAAATTCTATTTCTTGGGCTGGGGACAGGATAGATTTTTTGCTGTTGATGATGAACCCCAGCTTCTCTAGGAGGAACAATGACATCTGGATGTGATCCAATAGCTTCTGCTTGGAGCTTGCCATCAATAGCATATCGTCCATGTAAATTACTAGTCGAATACCCAGAGATCTGAGCATCTCCACTTGATGGCTTGAGAATCTTTGTAAAGACCCTTGGGGCTGTGCATAGACCAAAGGGGAGACAGTTGAACTGGAATGTCTTCTCCCCCAACTTGAAGAGTAGGAGATGATGAAATTGAGGGCTATTGGGACCATAAAGAAGGCATCCTTCAGGTTCACTTTAGTCGCTTCTCCTTAGGAGAGCTTTCACTGTATGTAGCCCCTCCATCTTGAAATGTTCTGATTTCACAGATTTGTTTAAGTGCTTCAAGTTGATGACAGGTCTCTGACCCCCATCTTTCTTTGGTACTATGAACATATTCAAATAGAACCCCTCTGTTGGGACTGAAGTTTGACATATGGCCTGCTTCTGCAGGAGGGACTGTATCTCCTCCTCTAGTGTTGCTGCATCCTCTGTGAACATGTGAGGGTTGCAGGGTGGAGATTGTTGGAGGGGAGCAGACAAGAGGGGAATGTGATAACCCTCTAATACTGTTTGAATGACCCATGGTTCCTGAGTTAGGGCCTTCCAGTTCGACCTGAATAGGCTGATTCTGCCAGCAAAGGTCTGAGTGGTCTGACAAACTGTCTCTGCCAATGGCAATATGCCTCTCTGAGACAGTTGAATCCATGATGGATTCTCTAGTGCTAAGGATAGGTGCACTATGGGTAGACCCAGGATTGTATACTGAGTGGACTCTGCCACTGTGACTGGACAAGCTGCCTGGATTGGCTTCTCTGAAGCCTTTTGTGTACCCTCCAGAACATTCAGTGGTGTGACCTCTGACACCTGTTGATTGGCTAAAACATGTAAGTGAGGTGTATTCTCTGACACCCTTTGTCTTTGTGTGCGCTCTGGCACTTTTAGGGTCATAGCTGAGTGTATTGACACCCTGGCTTGTAGAGTTTTCGTGACCCCTGCCCCTGTTGTTGCCACCTCCCCGGGATTGTAGGGGGTGGCTCTTCTGAAAAGACTGCTGTCACCTATGGTCTTTCATTTTCTGTTTGGGATCCAGCCTGGGAACCTTGGTGGAGGGAGTAATGACTTCATCTCCGTCCTCGCCCCAGTCCCGTTTCGTGGCATCAGGTCACTCACGAGTCGGGGTATCTTCTGTTTGGGGCTCTGCCCCGTCAGCTCTGTCTCTGTAGTTGAGGAGGCTTTGTTGCTCGGCTTGGGTCGCTGCCAAAGGGAGGCTCTGCTCCTCAGTATGTACGTTCGATGGCGCGGTGTGGAGGCTCTGCTCCGGGCCGATCCAGTCTGAGCAAAGGAAGGCCTCTGCCCTTCCATGACAGCAACTCTTGAAGAGATTCTTCCGAGTTCTTCGCGGAATAGAGTATGGTTTGCTGCCATCTCCTTGTGCAACAATTCGAACAGGGACACCAAATGCGATGATTCCCTGGAAGAACTTCGTCTATGATGGCGACGATGGCGATGCTTCTTCTTGTGTCGGCGATGAGATGAATCGCTTGAAGACATGATCTTTGATCCTACTTTCGCTAGCTGAGAGCAAGAAAAGGCCGATTGGTGTGAACACATTGCAGTACTTATGTGGCAGTCATAGTGGCGTCACTTCCTGTTTTTATTATTGATCCTACGAAAACTTGCTGAAATCTGGAAACTAGGCCAAACACGTTGATATGTGATCCAAGCATTCCGAAATGTAACCAGAAACATATAATTAACTTTTTGTGGCCTTAGCACAGTTTACTTAGTAAAACTCTGTGCATGCTTTAAAACTTTTTACGAAGAATGAGTGAAGGTAAGTGTGCTATTCAAAACAGATAGGCGATCTCTACTATGAACCACTACTGTGGTTCAAAGTCCTACATTGATGTCACACTGTGTACAGAAATGATAACTACTATTAGCGAGCTCTGTTACAGTACTGTATGATATGGTATTAATTATTCTCTCTGCATGCACTTGTTTTCTATAATTTTACACAGACTTTATTAGAGGGAGGAGTCTACAAAGAACAGAAGGAACATGTTGATACATTACCAAGTGTTACTGCTCCAATGTTACTCACAGCTGAGAACACCAAGCCACCCAGTCGTGAACACAAGAAACTGATTGTGCTTCATAACTTCACCAATTTGGAGACATGTGGTTGTATCATGAAGCAATTAAATGAAGCCTCAACTGACATCATCATTGTTAGTAATGAGATTAAAGATGACATTGTTAATGTGATACACAAGAATCTTACCAGAGGGTGTGACCTGATTGATGTAACCAACCTTCACCCTACAGACAGTAAACAAAGAATGGTGTATGGGTTGTTCGAGAACCATGCCCATTCTCCAAGTGATGATGATCGAAATGCTTTTGCTATATTTAGTGAGGACTCAAAAAACATAACCACTATTGTGCATATGCTAACCTCCCTACTGCAAATAACCAGATCCACCAAAGAAGTGCGTAGGTCTATATTTGGGATTAAAGGTAAAGTATCATCTGAAAATGTTGCTACATCTGAACAGCACAGTGTTGAAATACTTCTTACACGTATATTGAACAGTAATGATTTCTGTTCACCTGCTCAACACTTGCTCCAGTGTCTGTCCATTGTGGGGTCCATCCCTCTACCATTTTTTTATGTAATTGAGCTTAGTAAGTTGATCATAGAGTCAACAGCCACCAAAGAGGGCAAGCTACAAAAGAGTGCATTTGTTCCTAAACAAATAATAAACCAACTAGAGCAAGGTAGAGTAATTAGGAAATTTCCTAATCCAATTGTGTACCACAAAGATTTTAATCCTCGGAACATGGATCCCAATATTCAGCAGATATTCATTCCGGAATTGATTTGCGATGCTGTTAAAAGTAAGATGAGAAATGTAGACAAAATAGAGTGCTTAGAAAATGTGCAGCACACGATAAGGAATATATCGAATAGCAGTACACTTGATAAAGTCCATCTTCACTACACCCGAATGTTGTATGATGAGCTGCATAAAATTTGTGTTGAGCAAATATTAGATCCAGAGTTTGTTGTTGCTAAAAGTGTCAACTTGGATAGTCATAGGATAGTGAAGTGCTATCCAAAGGGCATAACATAATTATTTTTCACACGCGCACACACACTCACATACATACATGCAGCTTCATTACACTACATAAACATAGATGTGCACACAGAGAACTTCTCTTTAATACTTTTATCTTGCCATTTACTGTTTTGTTGTTCAGTGGATTTCTCTTGATCTATGTTACACAAACTTTTTACCCTTTGTAAGATATATAGTATGGCTACATTTATAAGCTATAAGCACTTATACACAGTCAAGAGTTATATAGAAACAAACATTAGCTAAATCTGTTTGATCATGAAAGGAGTCAATGAGTTCCTGTTTAATAATATACTTACAAATTCTCCTTACATAACAACTACCGGGACCTGAACCTCACTGATGGCTACAATGAGATGAGACCAATTGTTGGACATTCCTAATGGGAGGAATGAGTTTGTAATGGCTGCTCATTCAGTGCAAGGAGTGTTCAAGTGGTGCCACATTGTTGGATTAAGAAAAGAGATACCATACCATCCATCTTGACCAGAAGCAAGGAATGTCACTGTTCAGCATTAATATACACACAAAATTACTACAAAGGGTAGCTACCCCCAGAGGCAGAAATTTCCCGTAGAAGACAAGCAAGTTTCAGTCAGATAAAATAATTTGCTGCCTACCACAATAACTTTCTTGTTGAACTTTCCAGACCTACAAAGCATTGTATGCAGGGCAGCTGTGTTCACGTCAAGGTATTTACCATGTACAAAAATTAAGTACTATTTTGAAAGTTTACTGTAATGTTCCTGGAAACCACACATTAGCTTACCTCACTGGAGAAGTACAAAGAAGCTGTGGAGTTCACCACATTAGCAGCTATTGAATACCACATTGATACTGTGAGAGATTTATTTCAACCGCATACTATTCTAATCACATCTACTGTGTTAGTAAAGAAGGGATTGTGCCACTGAGCAATGTCACAGATAAAAGAAACAATCTGCCTGTAGATGGTCAAACTGAGCATCAGAAAATGAGAAGATTTGCAAGCACCAAAGTAAGATGAGCTATCTTCACAATGTGGTGTCATTCTGCTAGGGGATATATTACCAGTCATAAGAATATTATAGTAATCCAAAAAGGTCATGTCTCTAATTTGTGAGTAATGTGTGAGTGGCCATGGGCCATGGTAAATTTGGAAATTCCCTGTTGGGTCTAGAAAGACAAAGCGTTAGATCACTTGACCACTGCTTACAATAATTATGTCTGCAAATACAGGTGCAATCCTCTAGCAATGGGTAGAATAGTTTCTATTCTGGCTGTACAGAAACAGTGCGTCTGAGCACTGACATATCACAAGTTACCACAACCATAGATGTGCAAGATGTGATGTTGCAGGTCAGAGAGGAGAAGCAACCAAAAGAACTTGTTCCAGCCACTACACCAGACTCTGTATACAAAACATTGTCCATTAAACTAACTGATGAAGTGATCACTACTCATCCTGTACAGGAGACACAGTCAGTTAATGACATCCCAGTGATTGGAGTGTCAGACATGAGGAACAACCAGCACCTATTTCAACAATTCCACAACCAATGACTGAATGGTAGCTAGGATACGTGGACCAGTGAAGAAATCAACAGATTAAAAGAAACGTTGTCATTTTATAAAACTGCTAGAGCTGATCTACTTGAAACAATTGATCATGAGACACATTAAGAAAGTGTCAAAATGTTAAAAGTTCTTATGAAGCTTTAGAGCCACAAGAATGTAAACAAGCGTTGGTGTATGCAGAGCAAGCCAGGGCAAGAACCTTTAGTGAATTAATGTTACAAAAGAAGAAAAAAAAGCACATTACCATGATTTCATTGCTGTTTCTGCTCCACTTGTATTGCAAGACAGTTAAGAAACAAAGAATACCATCATGTACATACTGATGCTTTTGTCATGTTTTACTTCTACTTCCACTGATGTGGATATTGGTACTGAACTACGATGAAGTAAAAATGAAGTGTGAGCTTAAGGTAGAATATTTTGAAATCAGTCTATTTGAAAGAGTACATCAGTTTCCAGGGGTGGGGTTAACCCTAATCAGACTATGGTATATCAATTTCAGACTGGTATGATGATGAAGATTCTAGAAGTGTTAGATAAGCATCTTAATTGTGTTGAGTGAAGAAATAGAAATGGCACATGAGTTTGGTCAAGATCTTGCCAAATACAAGAAGTACCAATACAGAATAGCTAAAACCGTGTTTGAAAGTTTATTAGAAATATCAATAAAACATCAAAGTCTTGGGAACCATTCTATGTATCTTGGAGAACTTTACTGGGGGAAGCATGAAGAAGCTGTGAAGCACTTCACAACAGCTGCTGATGAATACCACACTAACACTGTGGCAGAATTATTTCAACTGACTATTCTTACCAATTCTGCTGTGTTAGTGAAAAGGGGATTGTGTCATTGTGCACTGTCTCATAATGCCTTTAAAAAAGCTAAAGAAGAGGCAGAGATGCAACAGCACATTAACAGAACAGGAGAAAAGTTGAAGAAGATGAACTAGGTGCACAATGTGCACTAGCCGCACTAGGTAACATTCTACAATCAATAGGAGACTATGACCAGTCCTTTGAGTATTGCACTGACTCTCTGAAGTTATCCAAGAAACTCAAAGACCATGTCTCTGAGGGTTGGGCTCATGGTAATCTTGGCAATGCTTTGTTGGGTCTAGATCAGAAAGACAAAACATTAGATCACTTGACCACTGTTTATAACATGTCTGCAAAATATGAGTGTAATCCTTTAGCAGTAGGCAGAGCTGTGTCAAACTTTGGAAATGCTTTCTAGGGAAACTTACAGAAAGCAAAAGAAGATTACGAAACTGCCCTAGGGCATGCAATATATGGTAGTGACCTGCAGGGACAAGGACAAGCCTGTGGCAACATTGGTAATATTTGCATGTTACTGAAAGAACCAGTCAATGCTGTCCATTACTACACTGAAACATTGCGTCTGAGTACTGACAGGTCAACCAAGGTTACAGGCTACCATAACCGTGGATGTGCACGATATGATGTTGCAGAGTTAATTAGGCAGGGGAAGAAGCCAAATGAACTTGTTCAAACCACTACACCAGATTCTGTATACAAAACATGTCCATTAAACTAACTGATGAAGTAATCACTATTCATCCTGTACAGGACACACAGTCAGATAGAGACCCCAGTGCTAGGAGTGTCAGTGAACATGAGGAGCAGTCAGTGCCTATTTCAGCAATGCCACAACCATTGGCTATGAATGGTAGGACACTTGACTACATGACTAGTGAAGAAATCAACAGATTGAAAGAAGCACATGCTGCCATTTTATGAAACAGCTAGAGCTGATCTACTTGAAGCAATTGATGCTCATGAACAAAGTGTACAAAATGTTAAAGGTTCCCATGAAGCATTAAATCTCTCTTTGTCATTGTTTAAAAGCAACTCAAGATCTTTTTACAAGATTCAAGAGACACTTGTAGAACTTGGCAGAGTCTACCATCATTTATCAGAGCTAGGAGTGATGGATATGGTCAGTGCAGAACCACAAGAGTTTAAACAAGCTTTAGTGTATGCAGAGCAAGCCAGGGCTAGAACCCTTGGTGCAAAAGAAGAAGGCTTCCTACCCCGATTTCTTCTCTGTATCTACTCCACTTGTGTTGTAGGACATTTACCAAGCTGTTCAGAAGCAGCAAATACCAGTAGTGTTTTTGTCATGTTGTGTTTCTAAACTACTAATGTGGGTATTGGTACCAATCCATGATGAAGTGAAGATGAAGTGTTATACCATTGAACTTAAGGTAGAAAATTTTGAGGGCAGTTCATTTGAATTATACATCAGATATAATTTGCTCCAATTTCTGAATCAAAAATGAAGTCTACATTTTCCAAAGGTGTGCTTATGAACAAGAGTCACCATTTACAGTTCTTTATGATTCAATAGCAAGGAAGATGATGGAAAGGTTTTCAGAGTCTTGGAGCCAGTGGAATATCAGAGTTTGTAGTGATCCCAGATAGTGTAACACATCTATCGCCATTCTCTCCACTAAAGATAGTTGGGAATTATTTGGTGACAGATTTAGAGTCAAAATTGTTCCATCTGTTTTGTCTCTTGTAATGAGCGTAACAAGTGACCCGATTGTTGAGCTACCAGGAGACAAGAGTGATTTCCTTGTTGTCGGTAACCCCACTATTCCAGCATTTATTCATGATACTGTTCAGTGGAATTTAGGTAGACTACCATTTGCTGAGAAGGAAGCATTAAATGTGGCAGGTACCACTCCTGTGTTGAGAGAGCAAGCCACCAAGCAAAGTATATTATATCGATTGGGATCAGCACATGGATCAGTCTCTGCAGGCTTTTTGGCTTTTACCTCTTCTTTTCCGATACCCAAATCAGGATTAGCAGAGACAGAGCTTTTGATCTTTCCCAATGAAATTGAGACACTGAACATATCACCAGTTTTAGTAGTTTTGAGGTCATGTGATTCAGGATGAGGTCAGGTGAAGGCTGAAGGAGTAATAGGAATGGCAAGAACATTTTTATCAGCCGGAGCACATTCTGTATTGGTGTCCCTTTGGAGAGTACCAGATGAAAGTGCTAATGTCTTTATGTAGTTCTTCTATAAATTTCTGGTTAATGGTCTTCCCAGTTTTCAAGCCCTACAGAGATCAATGCAGTATATGAGATGTTTCCATAAGTATTCCCACTTTGTGCACTGGTCAAGATTGCACATCATCGGAAAGGAAATCACCCTTCGGAAGAACACCAGAGGGAATTGGAAGAACACCAGTGCACAATTTCCCATTAAGAGATTACTAGGAGGAGTGACAGTGTTCCATCAACCACTAGTGAAGACTATTGAAGAAAGCTTGCTGAACATGAAAACACGAAACCTGAGTGATGTCCAGGTAAGTATACATGCTTTTATGTGGATATTAAAAGCAATTTGTATGAAGTGCTTTTACTGTCTATTTTTCCTTGCAGTTGCTTGTTGGTACACCTTGTAATGAACCTGAAGAATGTGCTAGAGATTTCATCAAAAGTTACTACCAATATTATCCTTGTGGCATATACTGGTATGATGTGTCCAATGAGTTGATACTGGAAACTTGTGTGAAAGTAGCCACAGAGGTGGGTATGTGTGTGTTGCTGTTGGAAGATACTTTCCCCAATTATTAAATGGGACACCCATATACAACATCAGTAGTGGAAGCAATTGCTCAGTAGGGCTCATAACTAGTTAACTGCCTAGTAACTGGTAGTTAACTGCCTAGTAACTGGTAGTTAACTGCCTAGTAACTGGTAGTTAACTGGTGTGATATTATTTTACGAATGGAAATTTAATGCATATGTATATATTATAATGGTCACCTTTGGACCAGAAAATTGTGGCCTTTATTATACAGGTGGCTGTTATAATAGCATTTAGTGGCTATATATGACTTATAAATAAGTGGTGCCAACCATAGTAAGAACAGGTGAGCTTGTTATGCTAATAGCCATAATACTTTTAAGGTTTATATAGTATTCATTGAAAGGAAGGAAGTGTAATAATTATTGAGACAGTGCTGATTATTGACTAAGCAATCCACTAACTGTTCTGTAATAAGGCAATGACCACAAAATGAGAGTTGAAGTAGTTAAAATTCTTGGGACTATGGCCGTTATACTAAGGTGACTGTTTAATTAAGGTGACCATTAGCACAGGTTCCAATGTATAATAGTACAATAACTATTTATAGTTACAACCAACTAACTTCAATGCTGTCCTGTTAATTGCCCAGTTAACCAGTTAAGGTTCACAGCCACAATCCACAGAGTACTATATGACAGTCGGCCATATTTTGACCAAAAATGCTGTTGACCAACCAATGCAGCTATTTGTGCTATTGTTTTGTAACTGGCAATGCTTCATTAATGGCCTTTGACCTATTATTGTTGCATCATTACCTTTTCTAATTCGTTATCAACCCTATTATAAAGTCTTTGTCCCATCGAAGGATCAACTCTACCTCAACGTGCATGCCTAAGCTAGAACACTGTAGATCATGTTAACCAATTGTGGGTTACGTTAATGGTGAAAGCGAGTGTAACATGAACAGCTGAGTAAGTGGTGCTGCTTAGAAGAGAAGAGTATTATATGCTATGTTTACGAAGTGGAGGTGTGATATAAAGTTTAACAGGTGATGGGTCTTGAGTCAATGTAGATAGAATCAGCACATCCACCTAGGCAGTGCTAAAAGTTTCTTGTAAATTGCTATGCTCTAGAATCTAGAGCAATTTATAAGAAACTTTTAGCACTATCTAGGTGGATGTGCCAATTCTATCTAGATCAATAATAAATGCATACACAACACTTCAGAGGCTTTATCACCAATCTCAACAGCAAATATAGGTAGCATGTATGAACAACTGTATAATGATAACCAATAAAATATTACACATGATTCCGATTGAATTTCATGTATTCTTTTGTGCAACATTACACAAAGTACAAATTGTGCACATACTGTACCACAGGAAGTTTTGAAGAAGGAATCCACATTTCATCAGTATTGATGAATGGAAATCAAGAAATCATAGATTTAAACACATATGTACCACTCTGCGTGGGCAGTTCAAAGGCACCGCCAGTGCCATAATTTGTATATTGCACTGCTGCAGACCGCAGCGAGTGCATTATAACGCACTGGTTGCGGTTTGTAGACCACAACGAGTGCAATATAAGTTATAATGCACTGACCGCAGTGCAATATACAGATATTGCACTGGCTGCGGTTTTGTGCAGCAATGCACAAGTGCCGGCAGCCGAGACCACTACGACACCTCACCTAATAGGTGGAAAGACACTTCACAGATCACTCGAATTCTTTTATAGCCTGACGTGTAAAGGTCGATTGTGGGCCATAACGTCACCAATACGTATAATGTTTACCAAGTAGCCAATAGCGATCGAAAAAGCCAACGCGGTGGCCACAACTCTAGTCTACATGTATATAAATGCACTTATACACCTTACTAGTTTGGTGCCATCTGAGCCCAAGTTAAACTGTAGTCCACTTCGACAATGACTCAATAAAACTATGATATTCTAAGTAATACTCACCTTTACGTTCGATTGTGGTAACCAGTTTTTGTCATGCCACCAGATTCGAGTTTAGCCAGTGTGAATAGTAAGAATTAGACTAGTATCGTTTTGTAGTTTGGTTTTGTTTACTTAAACCGTCTATTAGCTGCTTTTTTTCGCTCGAGAAAATTACTATGGCGATTAGTCTGGCGCTTAGTCTATATGGCGACTGAGTGATCACGCTGGCATGCTGAGCACTACATGATGAGAGTCGAACAGCGAATGCAGGTTAGTGATATAAACCATAGTGTACTACTAGCTTTCAATATCTCAGGTGGCTGCAGTACTGTAGAGGGAACGTCATCAGAACGTTCGGGTTGGTTACCCACAATCGATGTTAGAAACCTGACCTTTATAAGTGTTACAGCTGACTTGTGAGACTCTCCCCACCTATTAGGTGAGTGGTACATAACAGTTATACAGCGCGCACTCTTGTTCTGCCTGTATAAATGCACTTGCCTTCGGGCCTAACGGCCCTCAGGCTCGTGCGTTTATATCAGGCAGAGCACTCGTGCCCGTTGTGATACTTTTATGGATGCTTATGGATAAATTTAGCTGATTTGTCAGTTTTTCATCAAAATTTTCTGTCATACAGTATGTTACTGACAACCCCCTAGAAGGCTTGACAGGGTGTGTTTCACAAACTAAGACAGGACACCTATATGTCTTATGGCTATTCGATTTTACAAATGGTCTTACTTTTGATTGGCCACTTTGTCCGAGCAATATATTGTACTCTGTATCCATGTATCATGTAATGGACAAAGGACTTTGCCATGTATCATGAAATGGGCAAAGGACTTCGGGTGCCTGCACCTTTACCTGTGCACATGGCGAAGCCTCCTGTGGTTTACTAGTCCTGCCCAGAAGGATTCAGTGCAAAGGTATCCTAGTGCTGGTTTGCTGGGTAAACATGACCATGGTAACATGGTAGTTTTTACTTTGTGTATGTTGAATTTACAGTGTAATGTTGTTACAAATTTGTATCTGTTTTTGGTTTCAACATTAACATGTGAATGTTTACTGATTCTCTAGACTCCACTTGATGGAGGAGTTTACAAAGAACAGAAGGAACATGTTGATACATTACCAACTGCTACTGCCCCAACTTTACTCACAGCTAAGAGCACCAAACCACCCAGTTGTGAACACAAGAAACTGATTGTGCTTCATAGCTATACCAGTTTGGAGACATGTGGTTGTATAATGAAGTAGTTACAAGAAGCCTCAACTGACATCATCATTGTTAGTAATGAGTTCCTCTTCAAAGACAATTTGTTACAGAGATAGACAAGAATCTCACCAGGGGGTGCAACCTGATCGATGTGACCAACATTCAGCCGATGAGTGTTATTCAGAGAATGGTGTATGGTCTATTGGAGAAGGATAGCTTTAGTATAAGAGATCCTGACCATGTCGTGTTTACTTTGTTGAGTGAGTACTCCCGAGGAGCAGCTACCATTATACACATGTTAACATCACTAATGAAGAAATGTGATGACAATATAACTGGTTTTCAACTAGCAAAGCATTAGCTAAAGCTCCACATTGGGCATAAGAAATACAAAGAAAGGATTCTCAAAGCAAAGTGCAAATCAAAAGGGACAAATTAGCAGTCAGCACCAACAGGAGTGCTGAAGATGTTGATGCTGCTATTGCCACAAGTCAGGCTTCCCAAGAGATTTCCACTCTATATAGGTTAAACGATTTCAACTGAAACTAGCAACACATCTGCAGATATCAGATCAAGTTGTGGATATGACACTCACCATGATGATGGTGATGGATTAAGATATCAAGCAATCATGATGCTGAAAACAGTGAGCAAGATGCTTCTATTGATCTCATATGTGCAAAGTCATATCATGATACTTCATATGAAAAGATAATTGGCAATGAAAGCGTTCTCAAATCTGCGGATATCAAATCAAGTGGTGGGCATGAAGACAGTGGTGATTTAAGAATGTTAAGTGATCAAAACAGTAAAAAAGACACTGTAGCTAATCCTATTTGCACAGAAGCATATTATCAAGATGAATCAACAGAAAGGCATACTGCTCAGAGAAATTCAAAAGAATTAATGAAAATGAAAGATATTTCCTACAATGATACCAAAACTGATTCACAAACAGTTGAGCCAGTTGTGTATATTGCACCTGAAGGATGTGGTGTTTCTCAGACTGACTATCCTCACAATTCTGTTAAAACTGAGAAGCCAGGAATACTATCTACTGCCTTCAAGATGGTTATGAGCTATGTGAAAGGTAGTGACGGCAAACAGAAACCAGTTACAGATGCTATAAAGTAGGATGACTTGCAGGTTACCAAGCAAGAAGTGATTTGGCCAAGTGCATCTGAAGACAGAATGCACAGCACCCTCTACATGTACATATAATGAAGAGTGATGACTTCTCATTGCCAGCTCAACACCTGCTCCATTGTCTGTCCATTGTGGGATCAATTCCCCTACCACCAAAGTTCCAATATTGATGAACTTGACAAATTGATCACTGAAGCAATAACCACTAAGGAAGATCGAAGAATACAGAGTTCAAGTCCTGAAAGTGTGGATCCCCACTATTCATTTCATGTACATTCCCAAACTGATTTGTTGATGCTATTGATAGTGAGATGGACATTAAAGACAAGGCAGTAACCATCATGTGTGTACAACAAGCCTTAGAGAATATATTAACAGAAAACAGTATATCCATGGTCCACCTTCACTACCTCCTGGTGTTGTGTAATGAACTGTTTGATGTGTATGTCAGTGAACATTCATTCCACTCTAGGTGATGCATTGTGATGTGATGCATGCATTGCATTGCATTGTAATTTTTTTTTTTAATATGTGTTTTCAATAGAAGAGATACATAGATCTGTATATACAATAACGGTTTTTAATTCATAAAAATAAAATTCATTTTTGTTTACAACTGTGCATGATTGTTTTGCATGTGTGGTTTTTCTCTGCTTTTGATTCCATGGTGTCCATTGCATGGGTATGGTAAGATATATGATTCAGTACATGAAGGTTTTGGTGATTGGCTATAATTATACCAAAACCATAGATCGTAGCTGGCCTATACCTGCTCAGAACTGATTAATCCCTGCATTTATGTAGCATTTTTTTCAAGTTTCATGTAATTGCCTTTATACCAACCAGTACTTTGCTCCATCACAATAACAGTTAATTAACTTGCAGTCATCTGCATGGCATATTGCATTGGCAATCACAATCAATATTGTTTAATTCCATATGCATGAAAGTACTATATGCATAGATATGAGTACTGCAGCACAAAATTACCATGCAGGATTAGATCTTTGATGTTTACAGTCATGCATGAGGAAGAGATGTAACATGGCCTTCAGATGCCATTTCAAACCTCCCATTTTCAAAATTTTCCTGGTGGTGCATGCATGCCAACACATGCTGCATGTGCTTTTAACTATCACATGAAAGTACATCTGATTTAAATATCACATTAGATCAATAAAAAGCAGTGTGCATGACTATGACCTCCATTGCAGTCCATAGGATGGCTCCCATTCATAATTTTAGAAAAAAGTAATGCATATGCATGCAAATTGTTTTATTTGAGTAAACATTCTTGTGTAGCTATACGTATACGTACCCTAAGCTAGGTGTAAAAAAAATTTGTAGCACCAGAAGTGTCTACTAAGATTGTTACCTGTCCTATGTGCAGGACTGTCTCTGCATTAAACATTGTATTTGGGACTAAAAGGGGGCTATAGTTGTGGCCAAAAAGCTATATAGTTGTAAAAATTTTAGCTAGTCAGTGGTTGGGCTAGTTGTAAAAACTTAGACAAAATTGCCTGCTGCACCACAGAAAAGTATAAACTTATATACATCTTCAATTCTTTTGCTATGAGTTGAGCGGATACCCATGAGGAGCAACCACCATTGTAGACATGCTAACATCTCTGATGAAGAAGTGTGATGTCAGTAGAACTGGTTTTCAACTAGCCAAACACCAACTGAACAGAAGCTCTACATTGGGCATAAGAAATATTAGGTGGCTGTACAAATATCAAGAGGATGCAGCTTTATAGTGGTGGTGGTAAAACTATATATGAGAGGAATCAATGTTATGACTGAAAGTAAGGAATCACATAAAGTCAAGAGTTTCCCCACTGACTCAGTTTGCACTTTTAATACTGCAGCTGCATTGAGCATATGTCTAATGAAAAGGAGTCTGCTGGCCAAGATTGTATTGATGTTGCTTTGGACAGAAGTTCACACAATGAAACACTGACATTAATTGCCTTCAGGATTAGGACTGCTTAAACCACATCACAGCTAGGTGAGTATCTCAAAATAAAAATATGCCTACAGCTCCAACTGACAATGAGGATCACATTGAAATTTTGCCACTGACAAGGTCACGTACAGAAGTTGCTGATCCCATCCAGATCAATCCTGAGGGGCTTGGCATTGATAAACGTGAAAGTTGCAAGTGTTGTTAAGAAAGTGATTAATTATGTGATGACAAGCAGAACCTGTTTCTGAAGCTGCACAAATTCCTGAAGAGTTACCTGCTACTGAGTCTGATGAATATCACTCTGATGAAGAGAAAGTACACAGTACTCTCTACATGCATACATTAATGATATGTTAAAGAATTCTGACTTCTCATTGCCAGTTCAACACCTACTCCATTGCCTCTCCATTGTGGGGCCAACTCCTCTGCCAAAGTTTTACATTGATGAGCTTGACAAGTTGATCACAGAAGCAATAACCACTAAGGAAGAACGAAGAATGCAAAAAGTATGAGGTTTTATCCCTGAGCCACTAATTAGCCAACTGGAACAAGGTGGGGTTATCAGGAAATATCCCAACCCTCTTGTATACCATAAGGATTTCAATCCTACTCGTAAAGCACATATAGATAGATAGCTATTTGAGGCAAACTTCACAATAGTAGAAGCTGAAGTGTACCCGGTAACTTTCTTACTGCTAGCCTAACCAGTTGTGGCTTTTATACATTCCAATGAAAACCAAAGCAGTTTGAAACTGATTTTGATAATTTGATTGTTGATCACTTAGTCTTGCATTGATTATTACTCTTGTAAACTTCATAAATAATTAATATTTATACCATGGCCATGAGGGATTTGCCTGATATATATATGCCCAAACCCAATCTCGAGTGGCCATGGTATAAGTATAATATATATGACTCGTGCAGGTATGCTCACCTAAATTAAGTGAAGGATAGGGGTGGGGAATAAAAGTAATAAAAATATCGATACCAGAATGTCCGATACCTTGGTAGCTATCAAGTAGCTACTTTTTATGAAGAATTGGAAATTTCAATACCTGGTGATCACGTGATATTTTGCTTACATTGTGCATGAAAAAAAACTTTAGCTACGCAAATTCCTGAAGACTTGCCTGCCACTAAACTAGATGAATCTCACCCTAGTAGTTCATCTGATGAAAAAGCACACAGCACCCTCTACATGTACATCAATGACATATTGAGGAGTGATGACTTCTCGTTGCCAGCTCAACACTTGCTCCATTGCCTCTCCATTGTAGGGTCAATTCCTCTACCACAATTTTACATCGATGAAATCGACAAATTGATCACAGAAGCAATAACCACTAAGAATGAAGAATGCAGACAGCTTGAGGATTTATTCTTGAGCCGGCCACTTGTCAACTAAGGTGGAGTTATTAGAAACCACTAGTTTATCATAAGGATTTCAATCCTCAGAGTGTAGATCCCACCAATCTTCATTCTGGCCCAACTTGACTGACTGATTCATGGTTTTGATGCTATTCACTCAAACTTGAAACAGACAAAGTAGTATCATCATGTATGTACAACATGCTTTAGAGAATGTGTTGACTGGGAATAGTACAATGTCCATTATCTAGCTTCACATACATTATGGTGTTGTGTAATGAGTTGTTTGATGCCGTGTTTGTGTTACTGCCAAACGTTATAATTCAGTATGCTCGGTCAGTGCCGCCTTGTAAATCACAGAAAGTGTCAAGTTGAAATTGAGAATTGCAAAATGCTATGAAAATCTTTAATATGATTGTCTCTTTGTATATAAACATACACGAATACACCTAATAGAACATACAATTGTTTCACAGTATCTATTTATAAATATTTCTAAATGAGTTAAGTAATTAAAAATTTGTGAAATGATGATGCGTATTAATTGAAAGATGTTCTCTAAAGCATTTGCTGTCATCAGTAACGTTATCGGACAAGGAAGTGGTAAAGATCTCCCGTACGAGACTACAGATGAGAGCTACTCTTGTTTAAGTGGCAAGACAATCTGGGAAGTGAAGAAAGCGAAGAGAAAGGTTCGTTATCAGACACCTGTATTCATTATTTTTCACTGGCTGCACAGAACAATGGAGAGGTCGTAACAGTTTTTGTGTTTGATTTTACGAATAAATCTGAAGATGAGGTAAGCACTAAGGGTTTCACAAAGTCAACGGTGTGTTATTTAAAACACTTTCAATAGATTAAATTGGCTAGAAGTGCCTTCATGCGTTTTAAGACACTACGCCATCCAAACGTACTGAGGTTCATAGATGGAGTAGAGGTATAATTACAGATCTCATTGCTATCATTAAATGTGACCTGTTTCATTTGGGTAGTTACCTACATCACTACATATGATAACTGAAGAGGCTATCCCACTACAAGTCTCAGTGGAGAGCAGTAAAAGTGACTTTACCGTCTCATGGGGAATCCATCAAATATTGGTAAGTTTCTTTTGTCCAGTTTAAATATTTTTAAAAAAATCACATGTGCAGACATACATACATACATACTTACATACTATAGGTTTAAAAATTCTCCGTAGTGTTACTAGTATTCCTCGTGTTTTTTCCTCTTAGAAAGCCATCACATTTCTTAACATTGATTGTGGTCTGGTGCACAGAAATCTTTGTCATTCGTCAGTGTTCGTGGATGCAGCAGGGGAATGGAAATTGGGCGGTATGGAGTTTGTGTGGGAGTTCTCCGAAGACACTTTACCATCATCTAAACTGCTACGAGAGCTTAGCAAATACAATCCTCCAGAACTAGCTAATGAAACGAGAGGCAAGAAAATAACAAAATGGTGCGAGTGCATGCGTGTCTCTATGTGTGCATGTGCTTGGTTGTAGTACACAATTGTAATTTCCTTATACAGGTCAACGGACATGTGGGGCTTAGGATGTCTAATACATGAGGTGTTCAATGGTACTCTCACACAGCCATCTTCTCTAAGAAACACGTCAAAGGTAAGTAATTTGATATAGATGTTGTGTTTCATCTTGGCCTTTTCATACTAGATTCCTAATTCACTAATTCCAGCATTCTGTCAGTTGGTTGGTGCTAACCCCAAGTCACGACCAAATCCGTCAGCCCTATTAGATGAACTTAAAAAACAGGGTGGTTACTTGTCCAACCAGTTTGTTAGCATCAACTTAAGTATTGAAGAAGTTCAGGCCAGTAAAATGTGTTGGTACTATAAGGAAGCTTGTAATATAATATTTCAATACACAGATCATGGAGGCTTCTCAAAGAAATCTGTTCTTTAAAGAGTTGGACAAACATTTAGACTCATTCCCTGAAAACTTTTGTAAGAAGAAAATTCTTCCACAGTTGATAAATGCTTTTGAATTTGGTGGTGCAGGATCAAGTGTACTGTCTCCCTTGTTTAAGGTGACTGTTCTATTAGAGTAATTTAGTCATTAATTATACTGTAAATCTTGAGTGGGTACCTATGGTAGTCCATTATAGTGGTGCCATGACTAGTGTATTGTCAGTATTGTTTTTTGGTGAAGCTACTGTGAGCTTACTGACTGCTCTATTAGAATGGCCATGTCTGGCCCTGATGTGTGGGTCCAATGCTGGCAACATTATACAAATTTTAAACCATTTATTGACAGAGCAAAACTTTGGTGAATTTGAGAGAAAATTTAAAATTCTATTGCGTTTATAAGTTTGACTAAACAAAATCACAAGTTTCCAGATACTGTATAGCTAGTGATACATACTGTGTAGTACGGATCCTGTGTATCATGGAGATTTGGGCTTTCCTGCCCAATAATGTCACTTAAACCATCCTCACTTTTCCTTAATGACAGCTTAGTAATATTGTTTAGGCATAATCAGCCCAAACATTCCTTCGCCAAAACACTTTCAGTAAGTTTCTATGGAATTTTTAATTTTTCTACCTACTGACTAATTAACTGTGATGCCTCCAGCCAAGTATTACTCGGCTATTGTTATGTGGGCTTGATTTCTTCACTGCTTGACATCATTTAGTCCTGAGATGTGCCTTTTTTCCACCGCAACTGCCACAATGCATGCTTCATGGACTTACCTTTGTATCCTCCAGTGTTGATTCACAAGTAACATGTCATGACTTTTTTGTAGCTATCACAAAAATCAGCACATATAATCCCTACTTCAGTCATGGCTATGCTATTGGCAGGTTTTAAATGTGTACTACCAGATGTCCCATCTTGTTTCATTGCAGCTCAATTGTTTGTGATTGAAATGTGTGTGATGACACATGAAGTATGTTATACTGACTTTACACTTACTGATTGTTCTATTAGAATAATCACAATGGAATAAATATTTATATAATTATGTGAGGGCTTATTTAGAACTAGTAAATAGTCTCAACTGAAGCAATGAATAAGAAAATGTCAACAAGGGTAGCTGTGTAATTGTTTTCTAAAATTGCATTTATAAAATGTTTTGTTTCTTAATTCACTGACTGTTCTATTAGAGTATTTCATTGATTTTATCCTCACAGCTGGGTAAACTATTGGAAGGTGAAGAGTACCAACGTAAAATAGTGCCGTGTGTTGTGAAACTGTTTTCATCAACTGATCGTGCCACTCGGATCAACCTGCTTCAACAACTTGATCAGTTTGTGGATCATCTTCAACCATCGACTGTAAATGACCAGATCTTTCCACACGTCTCCACTGGATTTTCAGACACTCTACCAGCCATGAGAGAGCAAACCATCAAAGTAAGTCCTATCCCAGTGTTTCATTTAAATATCAATTATGCACTGAAATATACAATTACAAATACTGCTCTGTGTCTCTAGTATTTCATAGAAATTAACTTTTATGTACAGTAGAATCTATTTAGTGTCTGCAATCACAAATTACATAAATACACACACGGTATATTTTTCATAGGCCATGTTGTTGTTAGCTCCTAAGCTCGATGAAAAGACACTTAATACTCAACTACTTCGTCATCTTGCTAAATGCCAAGTAGATGAAAAGGAAGGGATCCGCACTAACACCACAGTATGTCTGGGAAGGATAGCTCCCTATCTCAGTCCATCCACCAGGAGTAAAGTGCTTGTGTCAGCATTCCTTCGTGCTCTAAAGGATCCATTTCCTCCTGCACGAGTCACCAGCCTGAAATCAATGGTAGCCACTCAGGAATATTACAGTAGTGTAGATGTTGCAGCTAAACTGTTGCCAATGCTGTGTGCTACTCTTGTGGACAGGGATAAGAGTGTACGAGATCAGGTGAGCTAGGAGTTCTATCTGCATTCAGTCAGGACAATAGTACAATTTATCGTGTAAAAATTCCTACAGTGGAGCCCCAAAAAGGTTGAGTAGTGTAAAGTCTAGGCAAATGCTTCCAAGTACATGCTGGATTGATCGAACACCCTCTGTTTGGACTTTTGGGGCTATACTGTTGTGTTCTTAATCACTCTTTAGTGACGTAAATGTGTACACACATTTGAGATCTTGAAATGAT
This sequence comes from Dysidea avara, assembly GCF_963678975.1. NCBI lineage: Eukaryota > Metazoa > Porifera > Demospongiae > Dictyoceratida > Dysideidae > Dysidea > Dysidea avara. The sequence continues at coordinate 12,906,847 of NC_089281.1, forward strand.
CTCAATAATGTTCTTATGATTATGTAACTTATTTTGGGCCCCATTTGACTTGGCCACTATAATGAGGTGGTTTTGCAAACAAATGGGACAAGTGTCATCGTTATAGTCTTGTGTTGCCATGTTTAATTTTAATAACAATTAATCCCAAGTAGTATTGACTCCACAAGTTAACTTTTGTACCACATTCTTGTTACAGCAAACGAATACGTACAGGTACCATGTGATGACGTTTTGTTGTTTAATAGGCGTTCACTGTTGTTAGACTGTTTGTTGAAAAGTTGGAAAAGATATCCGAAGACCCTGAATCCCAGAGAGCTGCAGAAGGTAATGTCATAGTTGGATTCTATTTCTGTCTGTGCCAGTACTCATATATATGCGCGTACACACGCACACACACACACACACACGCACACCATGACGCAGTCATACATGCCTGATATTTTTTTATGTTCTTATTAAGGCTCATCCAAGGCCAGTTCATGGTTGGGATGGGCCAGCAGCAGCATCACCTCCTCATACACATCTAACAAGACCACTAGCAACACCTCTACAACTAGTGCCACACCCTCAGCTACTACAAGCAGTGAGCAGTCAGCTCAACAACCACAACCCACAATCAATAATAATAGTAAACACCAAGAGGTTAAAATGGTGGAAGAGACAAGTGAACAAGATGAGGATGAGGATCGTTGGGAAGATGGAGGATGGGGGGAAGATGAGGTGAATTGAACTAGGTAGTAGCTAAAATGTGGAGTAGGCAAAGAGACCTATTACTAGCACTACCCAATTGAATACAGTGGAGCCTGTCACTTGAGAACACTTGCATGCATAATCCAGACACTTAGTTAAGGTCCTAAATTACCTCTTAGTTCCTGAAAAATCAGGATCACCTTGAGAATCAGGACATTGTTGATTGGTCCCAAGATCTCCATATTATGCAGATAGCTTTCATTGTACTGTCCTCAAATCTTACAGTGAAATATATACAAACAAAGGCAACAGATATCTCAGTAAGCCTGCCACTAAACTGGGAGTGTTCATTATAAAAGGTTCTGCCATATGACAAGATTTTGTTGAAATCTTAGTATATTTGTGGGTATTTTATGTTTCTTGTATTTGCAGGAAATCCAGAAAGACAGCACAACTGCAGGTAGTTGGGATGATGAATGGGCTAATTTTGAAGGAGACACATCACATGATGCTACAAACACCTCCAGAACTGTTGGTCAAAAACTAAAAGCCACAAGTGATCCTTTTGCTGAACTACAATCAAAGAACACTAAAAAGAATGATAGGGATAAAACTCAGGAGGAGCCAAGTTGGGAAGACTTTCTTAGCTCCACTGTGCCATCAGATAATACACCACGTTATGAACGTAAACAAGCAACTCCACCTTTAGTGAAAGCATCATTATTTGACAAACCATCAGAAACTAATAACAAATGGGGTAATTCAGGATGGGATGATGACGGATTTGGTGACTGGGGGCAAGAAAATGTAAGTGGAATACTTGTATTGGAATAGAGGCCATTAGAGGATGTTTGTAATAGAACACAAGGTATTGTATTTATCAGACTACCTGGTTAGCATTGGATGAAGTAGCTAGCACTATCAATTTCTATATTCAAATGTTGATAGTAGGGCTGAACACAAATACACTACTAGCTACTTGTAGCTGTACCTATGTGACATGTTTTATGCCAGTGTTTATAACTTTTTCAAGTAACAGTAATGATTCACACACTGTATTAAAGTACCAGTGTAAATTTCTCGACAAACAGCTAGTGTTTAGAATTCACTCTGTTATGTGCCACCATTTGTAACCCTTTACAAATAATTGTGTACTCACTTTGTGGGACCAACTATAGTATGTTCACGTTGAGCTGAATCCTGAAAAACAGCTAAAAATTAGAAGTGGATTTTTTCTCAACAGAGTTAACATTTCAGCCAACCGAATGATTGTTGGTAACAGCAAAGGTGTCAACAACAGACATGTACAGTTTGGCTCCATTTCAAGTTCAGGAAAGGGCTTTAATGAACAATGTACTTATATGGCTTCCCCATAGGAAATGTATTGTGAAAATTTTGATTGGCTGTAAATATTATGTCAAACACTTGAACAAAAAGATTTTGAAATATTTTTAGCGGGTCAAGCAGTACTACAAATGAGCCAAATTTCAAGATCGTGTGTAATTGCATCCATGAGTTATTAAATGTTTTTGAGGATTCAGCTCAACGTGAACATACTATAGCTGTTTCCATGTTTAAAAGCTTTATACAAAGTCTGGTTGACTTACACGAGTGCCTGCTACACTATATACTACATGATTGTTCACAGATTTGTAACAACCAATGTCAGTCTGTTTGGACAACATTAATATTTGTAAACTTGCTATTTGTCTCACTCAGTTGTAGTAAATTTGTTTTACAATTTTTAATCTCATATGGTTGTCTTTTGTATGTGTAGGTGGTCACAACAACACACAAAACTGACATGAAAAAAGGTAAACAGTGGAAGTTAATCATATATCTCCCTAACCTGAGGCCAGAGGAAGTTGTCATATTGTGGGGCCAAGCATAGCACCAGGAGTTAACACTTTGCTAGGTTGTGGCATGGATATATGATACGTCCTTGGCATCAATCTGCGGTGTCAAAGATGATATTTCTTTAAAGATCACGATGACATATGACAGACCTCCTCTGACCTGAGGCTAGGGTGTTAATAACAAATTTATGGGTGATGGTAAAAAATGCACATTTCTGTCGTGTTACAAAACACTTCTGTTGTGTTACAAAACACTTCTGTTTATTGACACTACATAAAAGTGGGAAAAGACAGTGTGCACATGGTTCATGACATCCCCAGCAGCCACCCATGCACTTGATCATACAATGGACCAAGCATACAGAGGCTGGGGATGAGTCTAGTTCATAATCACCCAAATAGTGTATAGAAGAATTTATTTAGTCTGGTAAATTCATCACACTAATATGTCATCTGCTGACAAATTTGCCTGCTTCTTTTCTCATACAGAAAATATACAGACAAGTGAAGACACAGGTTGGGAGGTGGAAGGCTGGGATGACTTTGAAGCTGAGCCCAAACCTGACACTAGCAATAGAGACGCTGATAGAAAGAAAATACAAGAGGAAAGACGGTTAAAACAACAGCAAGCACGACAAAAGAGATCAGCTGGACTAGGAGCTAAATCATCAGGACTGGGTGGAGTAAAGAAAGATTAACACCATGCAACACACAATGACACATTCTACAACTAATTCAGAATTTTTTTTACAGAATTAAATTATTTGAAATGACCTTGCTACAACCAAGAGTAAATAATGACTCTTGCTACATCATATTTGTTGATGTTCCTATCTAGATGATCTTAGGGCTCAATCCGGTATAATCGGCATGCTGAATTGCAAAGGCCACATCAAGTGGCCTAACCTAGTACTGCTATGGTAACAGCCTGTTCAATGTTTAGTCACTGAGCCTCATAGCTACCAAAACTTTTCAAAGCTTGAGCTTTTAAAATTAGGATTCAGTAAAATAAACTATGCCCACTAATTATTGATTAGGAATTGGTAAGAAATAGTGTCTTTGTCACATTACATACTGTAGAAAATCATGAAAATGTATCTATCGATTTAGTAAATACATTACGACACACATCCATTGTGCATAAACCGTGTTATTACAACTGATGTCTAAAGTTTGTGATAGTTTCCTCACAGGAACGCATCGCACCACTCCTTGAGACAAGTGTAGCAGTCGCCGGACTGTTTGGAATTAGCGCCGCTCGTTTGATTTAACCAGTCCTTGAATAACTCCTCGTTCTTCTTCAGCACTAAAAACTGTCCCAAGACAACGTACGCCTTGTCGAAGCCTTTCTCTGCTAATTTCCCTCCGAGTACCGGTCCAATTCCCGCCAAATCTGTTACAGGCTTGTCCCCCATCGGCTCTGATATAAAATTACGATGTTTCTGTGAAGTACTCATATTCGAAAGCTGCTCAAATCGAAACAAGATTTAAACTACAAGGCCACCCAACGTTCACGTGATCCTTACTTTTAAAATGATTCCACGTGGCCCTCCAAGCGAAACAATAAGAATTCGTAACTAACTTCGTCTAGTCATTACTGTACCTCGTACTGTACACCATGGTACATAGCTGAAGCTGCGACTGATCGGCTTTTTATGAGGTGTAACGTACTTTTGGCATGTCCAAAGCTACGAAAAAGAAACATGTTACTCGCGAAGTGCTGGAAGACCTGGTAACACCTGGCGAGGGCCAGCAGATCGTAAAGGTGATCATAAAATAATGTTCGTCACATCCTTTGTATCTGCACACTCACTCCTTTCTCTTTGTTAAAAAGGGGTACTTGTCATAAATTTAATTTTTATAAATGTAGCACCCCTCAAAGAATGAAGTCCAGTTTTTATTCATTTTGCTTTCGTAGGTTATTGGGGGCCGTGGAAACAACCTTCACGAGGTGCAGTCAGCAAATGGAGAGTGTTTTCTGTGTAGTATGCCAACTAAATTCCGCCGAAATGTTTGGATCAAAAGAGGTGAAGACAAGTCATGTAACATATTGCAGAGGAATAGTTCTCCATATAAGTTTATTGTGTGCATGCGGTGTACAGTGCAACCATTGATAATAGAGTAAAATTTTATGTACTCTATTATCTATGGTACAACCCATCTCTATTCCTGACACTTTTGGACTATGATGAATAAATTTCAGTGGTCTAAATGTGCGTACACTAACACAAATGGGACTGCAGACAAGTATCCTGCTTATCAAGGTGTTGACCTAATTTCACTTTAGAAACAGTCTAGAGCAGAGGAGGTTGGACATGATTTAAGCGCCCCTAAAACAAATTATGTGAAACTAGTTTTATTGAAGAGGTTTATACATCGATCTCAGTTTAATGCGGTAAAGTATCATTGTTCTGATTATAGAATACGTACATGAGAAGTTCTACACCAAACCGCAACTTATCCAATCACCAAGCACTTTTACTAAACAAAGTACATCACCTTGAAGCTTACGTGAAGCACCATCCGAATATCTAATCAACCCCAACCAACCCCATCGTTTTTCAAATTTGTATTGTGACTATTGAGGGTCACATGAAATACCAAATAAAACAACACAATTAAGGGCAATATATTTATGTGGCGCATAGAGCACATCCAACCTGCTCTGAGTCTAGAGGAAACTTGGTACAGTTATTTTTAAAAAATGGCAATTTTACATAATACAACCTGACATTAATTTGTTAGTGCAGAAAATTGTGTATTTACTTTTTAAAGTTTCCTTCTGTTCTATGGATAGGTTACTGTATAGCCTAAATATTTCGAGGGACAAATTTGAGGTTGTGAGTAATGTTGGTTAAAAATTTTTTTGCTGACACTCCCAAAATGAGGTCTAAATATTTCAAGGATAAAGTTTTTGCTGGTAACCCCCAAAACCACAAAATCAGCAAAATAAATAAATAAAATCCCCCTCGAAATACTTTGGCTATATGGTAAGTGGCAATTGTTAAAAAGTATTATCCAGCCTTGTTTATCCACATGCAGGAGATTATGTGATAGTTGAAACAATAGCCGAGGGACACAAGGTTACTGCTGAAATCATCCATATACTCTATCCAGTTCAAATAAAGCATCTTAAAGAGCAAAAACTATGGTAAGTCGTATTTAACAAGTATAAGGAACCACAACTGAAGTAGGGATTAAATGTCCACTAGCATATACCTTCTGTATGCACAAATAATGAGTGTTTTCCAACATGTATCATAAAAGACCAAACCTTTCTCCCAATGCTTTCCTAGTTAAGAAGCAAGGTTGTGAATGCAGCTACTAGAAGATGATCAGCACCACATGACAGAGTTTTCACTACAGTAGTAACTAGACAAAATTTTTCTACCCCATATAATCAAGAGTGTAATGCAGTTTTTGCTTTTTTGTACTTGAGAGTTTGTCACTGAGTTGTCTGAATGTATATGACTTTATTACAGGCCAATGGCATTTGATTCTCCTAGTGAGAAAACACCTGGAGCCAATGCAACAGAAACAGCACAAGCACTACAGTAAGTCATCACAAGTACCTACTATCTAGTGATTGTTTATATACTCTAAATTAAGGAAAGATTCACAATTAACAACAGATAGTGAACAAGACAGTGATGATGATTTATTTGTAAACACAAATCGGCCTCCACCCATAGAAATATATGACAGTGATTCTAGCGATGAAGATGACTCTCAAACAACAACTTAATGTGTTGTTATAGATGGATAATTAGTAATTGTACAGTAATAAATATTGTTCATAAGCTATTCTTTCTTTTTCAATGTACCAGTTGCCATGCAACCAATGGCATATATAGACACACCTATTCCAATGAAAGACAAAGTCAGAGCTCCTCTGTACATCAACATGTCACTCATGCCCCGCTTCAGATGTACTGGTGTACTGTTAGCCTGGAACAATATTACAATATGTCTAGTCAATATCGTGCATAACGTGTACCTGAAACAGTTTCTGGAATCGTGATATATTGTTTGGTTGCTGCACGACTCGATCTCTAAAAAAATTTCCTGCTTCTTCAGAAGGTGGGATGAATTTGGGCGCACTCGTCTTGGCAGTACTAAATGTCTAAAACGAACACAGATAAGAGATATTCTTTTAATTTGTTGCGGTGTGGTTTAATTAGAACACACAATGGTTTTCATGCTTAACGCTTCCTTTTATCTTTCACATCTCACCTTTGCGTCAAACCTGGTGTTAAAATTCGCTGTTTTACCAGCTACCTTTTCGAAAACATTTCTGGAGGTCATCCCGGGCTGAACGTACACAAAACTTTGTGATCACGTGCATCGAAAGGGGAGAGGTTGAGCGAAAGATGAAGGTTAGTTTATGCGTTATAGTTATGTGTGGCGTGTCTTTACTGTTGTATGGTATAGTAAAATGTTAGTGAGTTGATAGTTAATGGAAAAGCTGGATTAGAAAGACGGGAGAATAGAATTTGTGATGGTTTCCTTGACCGTTTTAAGTCTGTTCTTGTTATCAATATGGAGATTAGGTTATGTTAGAAGCAGTTAACAGTTAGGAAACTAGGGAGGTTGATTTATAAGGTTGTTGATGGTTATGTTTGCTGCGCTTTAAATAGACTCACAGATTTTTGCCACTTGCACTATCTCTGTGTAGGTAGTTTTCAGCTAATGGAGTTTGGATGTTCTCCAGATATTGAATCAACATTTGTTAAGTATAATTCAAGTAGTAATAGGACTGGGGAGTTCCCGGAATGCTGTACTAGATACCAGCAGAAAATATTTACAAAGAAGAGAGAAAAACTGGAGGAAAAAACTCGTCAAAAACTTGCAGCAAGACGTGCTAGCCCACCGCGACAAATGGCAACAATTGATGAAGTAATGAGCGACAAGCACTTAGCCACAAAAGACGACTTGAAAAGAATTTCAGACATGGAGACAACTCTCGTAGATGATGGAAGCAGGCATGTCCATTTTGGAGATGAAATTGTCACCCAAGAGTTTCCATTTGCTCGACTAAACAGCATTGGTAAGTTGAAAGTGAATAGATTTTTTTTATTTTACAAAAGAGATGTCAATGTTGTATATGTGAAGCTAAGGAAAAGGCCGTTCACCATTTTATAGCAGTAAGTTGACATGTTATAGGAGTAAGTTGACATGTTATAGGACCCAACAAGTGAAGTATATTGTGTTCCATTTCGCTGGATTTACGCTTTGGAAGCTATTTATCTGCACATGTTAGTGTGTGTGTGTGGGGTGGGGGGAGGGGCTTAGGGTGTCCGCACCATCACCTGGCACAGCCTACCTTTGTTGGTACCAATGGCTGTTCCCCAGGAAGGTCCGTGTGCACTAACCCATAGCACCTGAATAGTATGCACAGGCAGACCCACTGCCCTTGGGAGGCATGACCATATTCAAAAGTAGTTTGTGTACGTGTGTGTGACTAGTTGTATGTCATTACGCATTACGATACCATTCAGACCCTAATGAATCAGCAATGGATATGATTGAAGCATACAAGAGAGAATGCGCCAACATGAGGATCAAGCCTATTAGTAAATTACTAGAGCAGCTAGCGGTAAGTATATACATTAGTTGATGGGTTTTATTATAATTGTTTTAGATATTGTTACTTGTTGACTTCCTATTTATCTAGTAATTTGTTATTTAGTTCATGCTTTATCATGCAGAGGTTAGATCAAGTATCAACACCAATTGACACATTAGACCTTAAGAATGTTCGGTTAGAGAATCGGAGCTGTGAAGCTTTAGAGGCAGTTCTCAGTCGTATGCACATGACTACCATTGATCTGGAGAGGACTGGCCTAGACGATGATGTGAGTACATTTTATAATACCTGTTTGTGTATGTGCACGCACGTTTAGTGCGTATTCATTTGTTTTAAAAGTTGTGAATTTTTTCCCCTTTTTCGTGGGAGCTACAGTGTAATGTAGACTTTGAACTTACTGCACTACCATAGTGATGATAATGCTATTAATGTGTTTATTTTTGTACAGGGTATGATAGCTCTCTGTGAGATGGTGGAGTTCTATGAGTGTGCCTCCCGCCTGAACTTTGCTGGCAGCTCCAAACTGAAGCCAAGAGCATGGTTTTGTCTGGGCAAGATGCTTAAGAAAGTAATGCATAACATAAAAATTATATGTACGCAATATCATAACTGAATAAGGTTTGACGAATCAGCATGTTAGGTGGTCAAATTGCAAGTTAAAATGTATTTTAGTATCCATCAAATTTTATTTCAAATACTGTGTGTGTGTGTGTGTGTGTGTGGTTGTTTATATTGTATCTAGCTGGGGTTATGCACATAGCACTGAGAAAGCATGAATGTTAAAATTGTATGTTAAAAAATGGTCTACATATTTTAGCAGTATTCTTCCAAAATAGGTAAATCCTATGGCTCACATGAACCATATTGTACCTCTTTTAATAAACAACTGAGTACCAATCGAAAGCTTTTCTTATGCTAAAATCAATGGTGTAATCAACCCCGATGGTTTGACTTCAATATACATGATCTATTGGAGACTTTGTCACATGATAAACAACTTGATGTACGAAACAGAGGATAAGCAGCCACCAGAGAAGAGAGCATTGCTAATAATGAAGTAAAGAGTGTCCTGGGAACTTTAATCCTTCAATAACTGCTGTTTATAAGAAGTCTTAAGTCTTACAAGCACATGCAGTGGTTTGGAACTCCACAGTACACGCTTTTTGACCACAAAATTCTGCTATCAAATTAACTCCTTATAAGAGCTTTTTTGTGGTGGTGTATAGAGGTGATAAATACAGTTGACATTGATGTTATAATCACTTGAGGACACCTAGACACACATAATTATATCCCTTAGTACTATATGCTATATGGAAAATCAGGGACTCCTTGTTATATAATCAGCACACTATTAGTGATTGTGTGCCCATGTTACTAAGGTCCACTATTATTTTTTTTTGTTTCCATTGTGATTCAGGTAGACTTTATTGAGATGGTAGATGTAAGATATTGTGCATTGGATGAGCAAGGGTTGACATCAATGCTTAGAGCACTCAGAGCTAACTGTACACTACGCACACTTCACTTGGAAGGGAACAATTTGACTGGAAAAGGAGTATTTATTTTAAGTGAGTATGTGCGTGTGTATGCCACATTTCATAAACAATGAAAGGTATGCAGGCTAAGTGATACAGGCTAAGTGATAATTATCTCATGGTATCTGTTTAAGTATATATTAAAGCATTGCCACGAGTGCTTCACCAAGTGCTTTATTAGCATCAAGGTCAAGCGCCGAGTGCTTTATTTTTCATATAGCACGAGCAAAGCAATACTTTAAATGATTTATGGAACTTGCTAGTCATGTAGCTTCACCATACACTAGGACTTGTAATTAACACGCATTGCATGAATTATTAGCAGCCTGAATGTACACAAACTAGTTTAAGAAAGTAATTCACGCGTAGTTCACCATAGTTTGGCATAGTAGACGTTCATTGCGTATTTTGGCAGGTTTTGGTCACAACCCACAATCAATTCTATTGTGACACATGGTGAAGTATTTCTGTGATATCTCCAGAGGACTTGTCCGTTTACATTAACAAACATAACAGCAACGTTACCTTCTCCCACCCATCATTGATATGTCTATAAAAGCAATCCAGTGGTAGAACTTGTATCGGCTGGGGTGATTGACCACTCAGCGTGGCATATCAGCCTTCACCTGCTTGGGTGATTAGTCGTACTGGTGTGAGCACCACAAGCTATTAGCTGCATGCTTTATTGTACCGCAAAGAGTGCTTTATTCGTACAATAAAGCATTCTTTGTGGGCAATAAAGCACTGTTTGTCCTAAAATGTACTTTATGATATTTAAAGTACACTTTTTCCTTTGATCTCACCCATGCAAAGTTCTATAAGTCCACATTAATTTTATTCTCCTGTATAATTATATGTCTCTCAACTCATACAGTGGCTGCCATGAAATTTAATGAGAACCTGAAGGACCTGTATCTAGGCAGTAACCACATTGCCCCTGAGGACTGTCAGAACATCGGCAACATTTTGCGTACCAACCACACCCTCACCACATTGGATCTCCGTGACAACAGCATTCAGGTGTTTGTTTATTTGTTTTTGTATTGTAACACATTTTTACTGGATATTACTTGAAACTATATTCAGGAGAACTAATTACACACCAAATTTTCTCCTGCCAAAATAAACATGGAATGTACCTCTAATAATTAAAGTCAGTTACATATTCATCTCTTGTCTGCTTAGGGCAAGTTCATAGAATTCATACTCGACCTCTATGATTTTTTTGGTTAACATATACTTGATTCGACTGAATACTGATACCTTTTATTGCTGTAAATGTTTAAGTATGCTTTATTACTCCTTACAGAATGCTGGACTACGATGTGTGTGTGCTGGCATAGCTGAACAACAAACTGGACTGTTTACATTAAACTTGGCCACTAATAATATAACGCCTGAAGGCATGCATCATATTGCAGTGATGTTGGTATGTGTAGTCTGTGGGCATAGTGTGTTTGTGTATGTGTGTTCGTGTGTACGTATGTGCGTGCATATGTGTGTAGTGTGTGCTGGTCTGGTCCATTAGTATGGTTATGCTTATCCCAGCCATGTACAAAGAGCCTTCAGGATATTAATTTGTCAAACAACAGAGTTGGAGATTATGGTGTCATGATGGCTAAGTTGAGTCTGCTAGCAAACAGATCACTTCTGAAGTTGACTCTGTGTAATACACGTATCACATGCGAAGGTACAGACATGCACACTGCATTATACACACACTACTCCACATGTATACAACACAATATTTTTGGTAGGAGCAATAGCATTGGCTGAATTTGTGGCCGAAAGCAAGATGTTAGAACAACTGGATTTGAGGGACAATGACATCCGCATTGCTGGTCTGATGGCACTCTCTCTAGCACACAAGATGAACTACAAACTTGTCCGATTGTCCATGCCGCGCACCATCAGAATAGAACCAGTAAGTTGTCTTTTTAAAATCATGTAAAGCACACATGCAAAGGTATTGTATGAGAAGCAAGTACTCAAAGCAAAATAATTTTGCAAAATGAAATGGGGTTAGCGATGTACATATTGACATGTGTTTAAGGGAAAAGGTAGGAGAGTATGGTTTGAGTTTAAGTGGTAGCATGTATAAACCCATCATATTTTTTTACTTCTATCTTTTGTGTGAAGGACTTTTAGCAACAATGTTGTTGTTGTATGTTTTCCTCTAACATTTATTTGGATGTTCCCTGCACTGTATTTGCTATGTATTTAATATTACATGCTTGATTAATGAAATACCCATTGTTGTTGTAAATACACTTTTAACTACTCACAAATAACCAGAAGAACTTTCAGTTTCCTTTTTTTTCTCTTTTGTTGCATGTTGTTGCACACAGCGAGACAAGGACATGGCAAAGAGCTTGATAGACAACATTGAAGAGTACACAACCCGCAACATCAAAGAAGCACAACAAAGACGTAAGAAGCAGGAAGAGGATGCTGCAGCTGCTGCCGCTGCTGCTGAAGCAGAAAAGGAAGAATTGCCGCCAAAAACTGAAGCGGAATTAGAAGAGGAAAGAAAATTGATAAGTGCATTAGCAGATAAATCGTCTGAAGCAACTGAAGACCCCTTTAGTGCTGACATTGTTGATCAGCAAGATACCACTCCTGGAAAAACTTTAGAGAAAGCTTTAGACTCTTTAATGCTCATCAACCAACAGACAGAGTTGGCAAATGATGATGAAGAGAGTCAAGAGACATCTCCGAATGATGAATCATCAATAGAATCATCAACACAGCAGCAACAGCAGCCACTAAATATTGATTTGCTTTCAGACAACAGTAACACGGATGTCACACCTCCATTATTGGGACTTGCCCCCGCTCTGTCTAATCCCATCAGAACTGGTACAGCAGATTCACCAACGCTGCCCGACTTAGTTGGAGAATCGCCACCAAAGAATAACCATTCAGTACTAAATATATCACAGGACACAACCATTCCAACACAACAAAGTGGCAATAATAATAGTAGTAGTAGTGAGGTTTTTACAAGGCCGGATTTGATGTCAGGTGATCTCTTGAGCAATGCCGCTGAGATGCCACTGGACATTGCAACAAATGTCAGTTATCCTCCACTAGATTTGTTGGGTGGAGATGAGGGCACTGGACAATTGGTTGATGTGACACAGGGGACCCCGGATGATTCACTGCTAGACCTTGGAACAGAAATAGCAGTGTCAACTAATGCAACTCCAACCCCTGGTGCGTGTGTGTGTACGTGTGTGTGTTAGTGTGTGTGTGTGTGTGTGTGTGTGTGTGTGTGTGTGTGTGTGTGTGTGTGTGTGTGTGCGTGCTTGTGTGTGTGTGCGTGCGTGCTTGTGTGTGTGTACACGTGTGCTTGTGTGTGTGTGTGTGTGTGTGCTTGTGTGTCTAATTACGTGTGTATATGTGACCGGATCTGCGAAAACACGACACAATAGCGCAAGCCAAAATTTCCAGTATAAAGCATTGAAAACAATGGGTGAATGTTTGGTGTATTATTGAAAAAATTCCATAATTTTTTTTAATGCCTCTTTCTTAGTGAATGAAGCAAGGGACTAACAATAATAACCTGGATATCATCTTATTCACTTAGTCATGAGGAGTTGGCAAATCTTTTGTTTCATTGCAGTAGACCCAAGGATATGCAAATTATGAGCATTTGTTTACGTCACGTCAAAGTAATCGTACGCAATCAATTTTTCTTCACGATTTTCACCTTTGTATGCAGTGAAGAAAGGTGATAGAAGGACAAACTTACCCATGAAATGATTCCCCTATCCATGGCGAACACAATGGTGAAAAGTTCAGCCCAGTACGTCAATCCATTCGTAAGTTACGACAGTAAGTGCCTGTAAATTATTTTCCCTATACTTGCTGTATAAATTGATTTTTCTGTTGTTGCTACTTTGTAGGGCTATAACTCTAAACGTTATTGGCATATGAGTTGAAACTTTGCCAGAAGGTACACTTGGCTAAGTAGATTAAAAATATTTAATAAACAGAAATTAGAAAAATGTGCTATTGTGTTGGGTTTTCGCAGATCCGGTCACATATGTAAAGTGTGAGTGAATGTTGAATCTGCACATGTGTGTACGTATACACTGCATGACCAGTATTATCACTGTTTGAAATATGCTAATATTGTATATACACATTGTCTCATTCATCTGATTGTCTTACACACAGATGTGTCTCAAGTCAGTGAGTCTCAACACAGTGGATTAAGTGTAGATTTAGTGGATGGACTTAAAACAAGTATGCAACCTTGAATGCACTGTACATTCTATAGCTAGTAAACAGCAAGTTTTGAATCCTTTGTGCAGCCTTGAAGTTACAAATTCACAACTTGAAAATTTGACCCCAGCTTTTGAGGACCAACCATTGGTGGAATTTTTTATGTCTTTAATATCCCAATAAAATATTTCTCAATACCTTGCATGTAATTTTCACCAATTTGAATTTATTGATATTTTACTTACAAATATGTGTTTTCCTTGTAGATGTATTTGGCGCAGATTATACAGATAGTAGTAGTAGGAATAATGAAACAGATGCCCCAACAGGCAATAGACCTTTGTAGTGTTGCTATAGTATTGACGTATGTTCTAATTCTTTAATGTATTGAATAATTGTTATAATTTTGTACTTTCTGGTGAATGTTCTTTTGACAGACTGTTATACATTACATTGTATTTGACAAGATGCTAGTCCATTCCTTCTCGCGGCCAGTTAAAGACCTTGGTGATATTCTTTCGACCGTAATTGTTTTGTGTGTGCTTGTCAATGTTCTTTATGTTCATCACTTTCCAGCCAATTTCAGCCGAAGTGGTTGCAGGATAGTTGCATGGTTTAGGTTGCAAGTTCTGTTGAAGGTCAGCTATTAACTCGCTAAATGATGGCTGGATTGGTACAAGCTCCTCCATTTTCTGGTCTGTTTCTGATACCTGCTGTTTGTTTGGAGATAACAGCTACAAAATTGTAGTAAAAAAAGAATAAATACAATTGGTAATTCTCACATCTTTATATTTGCCAGAGAGAAATTTCCACGTATCTGGCCATATAGGAGCTTTTTGATGTCTCATTTCGCCCTGGACGTAATCCTTCCTGTGTAAAAAGCGTATTATTACAGAAAACGGAAGATTACGGTGCTACCAGATCTGATCTTGATGTACGAAGTTGACAGTTCTACTTGGCGTAACCATCTGACTGCTTTTGTACATCGATTGTAGAGACTTGACAGAAATGCAAATAATTATTGTGTTAAGATGTGCGTCCCTAACGACAGGTAAGTTACTTCAACGTCACGTGCTACGTATACAGCTGGAATACTGGCTCGGTGCTGCTCGTCTGACATGCTCGGTGTAGTAAGGTTTAGGTAATCGTCACGCGAAGTAAAATGGCCACTCAACCAGGACAGTCGCCAGAAGTCACCATAGAAGTGGCGACAGCAAAGCCAGTTGTGGACGAAAGTGTTCCCTTGGTATTGGTCAGTGGAGCTTCAGGCTACATCGCCACTCATACAAATACAATACAACTTCTCATTTCTGGAAACTATCGCGTACGAGGAACAGTCAGGAGTTTGAAGAACGAAAAGAAAGTGAAGCCACTACAGGATTATAGCGATTCTGGGAGAATTTTAAAATTAATGGAAACAAGTTGATGTTGTGCTACTTCTAAAAACCAGGCGCCATGCAGCTAGCTACTATTGTCAGTATAATTATGACTATTTTAAACTCGTATTTCGTAATTCACGAAATTTTTGTAATTCGTTCAATTACGTTGCTATGCACTGCTAAGGAAGCGTTTAAACAAACCGCTTTTACCAACATATTACGCACAGAAGTATCTTCTAAACTGTTTTATAGTGTGACTAACGTGTTTTTCCCACAAATTCTCTCAACAAAGCCTCAAAGCTGCTCTTCATTTTTGTTCGAGTACGTAAGGGATACGCTATTCCTGGTAGACTACGAGGCCTGCACCGCTGTTTTTCAGTTGCTAAACGTCTGAAAACCCCAAAGGGAAGGTTATTTATAAAGTCAAAGGAAGGTTGCCACACCCGTATTTCAGACTTTCTAAAAGAAACCACCTCAGAGCAAAGTTTACCTGTGCAGAAGTTTGATATAGATTTCAATTCGCTTTTAATTCTTACGTAAAAGCTGCTTTTACCATTATTTAATGATTTTGCTCACGTGGGTGCATACGGACAAACATATGTAGATAGGTACACACACACACACACACTTTTACGGAAACAATTTCAGTAAACCAGGCGCACACCCACAGCCGGCCGCCTGGTTTAATAATTTTTATTTAGCGTAACCTTGTGCAGTACTCCCTGAGGATCTCAGTTTTTAAAAATCCGTCATAGGGTGGTGGAGTTATAAGCAATTTTGTCCTTTAAAATAGGCAAAAATTTTCTCCATATCTTTCCATTGAAAAAAAGTCCCAAAAATGGCACATTTGAACAAATTCTTATAACTGAGCTTTACAATAACATTTTGAACTTTTTGTTTTCTGTTATAAAAACCTTAACACATGGACCACAGTGTAACCTTACTTGTAAGATCCTCTGAATAAAGGTCACCTCCATAGAAGGCCACTAAATAGTTGCATGCATTAACATCTTGTGGATGGCAAAACAGCATACACACGGTGAAGTGCAACCACTCTGTACCAGTCATTTCCACTCAAAAATACAATGTGCATGCAAAGCAAGGAGTTGTGCTGTTGATTTAAGCTGCTTATATGATTATTTTTTCTCTGAATGTACAGCTCCTTGACAGCTACCAAAATGGTGCATCAAAGAGGTGAGCTATTTGTGGTGCAAATTTGCTGACTTAGCATAGTAATATTGAAAACTACATGGACAAAAATGTTCACCTTGGTGTAAATAACATGTGCTGGGTTGTTTCTTGTAAAGAGAACATAACATTGTGGTGGCTATATCGCAAAAATAATCTTATAATTGGCATAAAACTCCACACAAACATATTTGTAGCAGAAAACTAACTGCACCATCGTATTCCTTGCCCCCAGAAACCCTAGACATGATCCGAGTGTTTGACCAATCACTCATATGGCAGTGAATTGATTGTGCCAACTCTCCAATGGAAGATTCACGGAGAAAATTTTATGCAAAATTTACGGAATTCCAGAATCGCTAACAGGAACTAGTTCCTGATGCTAAATATCCAGTTGAACTTTGTGAAGCTGATCTACAAAACAAGGATAGTTGGACTCCCGCTGTGAAAGGATGTAAATATGTTCTCCACATCACTTCTCTTTTCCCTGGTGCATCCGAACGAAGTGATACATTCTGCTGTTGACGGTACACTGAATGTATTATGTACTTGTGCTGAGAGTGGCACTGTAAAACATGTTGTCTTGACAAGCTCAACAGCAGCAATATCTTGTGGGTTACCAGAACAGCCAGGGAGGCAGAACCACACTTATTCTGAAGATGATTGGTCACCTCCAGAAACTTGTGCACCATATGAAAGGAGCAAGACACTAGCAGAAAGAGCTGCTTGGGATTTTGCAAAGGATTTACTTGAGGAGAAGAAATTTGAATTGACGGTAATCAATCCTGGGCTTGTAATTGGTCCCATTTCAGTAGAACTTCAGTTGGTTTGCTGAAGTCAGTTTTGACAGGGGAAATGCCTGGTTGTCTTGATATTAATCCTCCTTTAGTTTGATGTTGCACAGGTTCATATTGTTGCCATGGAGAAACCAGAATGCAATAGAAAATGTTATGTTCTTGTTTCTGAAAGTAATGTTCCTTTCCAAACAATATACCAGATAGTTAACAAAGAATTCGGTCCTCAGGGATATAGCTAAAGCTAATATGATGAAAATCCCTAAGTTTGTTGCCTGGATTGTTGCCAAGTTTAATGGTGGAATGGGCATACTTTAACCAAGCATTGGAAAACATCTGACATTTATCAATGATAAATTAATCAATGAGCTTGGAATTCAGCCACAAGGGACAGAACAAATGATTGTCGATACAGGCTATAGTTTGATTGAGTTTGGTGTGGTAAAGAAGACAACAAAATGCCATGGTTCTGGTGGTAAGTCTGAAGTTGATGATAAGGGAAGCAAAAACGATGATCAAACCAGTACTGAGCAGACCACTCCCAATAGGTGATAAGAAAGAGACCAGTGATGATCCTCAAGACTAAGACTGAAGTACCGTTTTAGATGTGAACCATGGAGATTAATTTAGGCTGTGTTCTACCATACACTGTATTCTACATGCACACATGATTCTGTTTATGTTGTAAAATTGTTAACATCTGGAAAATTTTATAGCAGTGAAGAAAAATGACAGCTATTGCAGTATATATACAGGAGCAGATCTGGGATTTCACAAGGGGGATAGCAGAAGCATCAAAAAATATAGTGGGGGCTAAACAAGTTAAAAGCTAACTGGTTAATATCACTGCAATGTACAAAGCATGCTGTATTATGGGAAAGGGCATGCCCCACACTGAGGAAAATTTTACATATCCAGATTGAATTTGGTAGCAACTTTGACCAAACTTTATTAAAAAGCATCCATTGTGAATAACTTCAATTTTGATCAATCTCTATAGGCAGTGGTAATAGGGAGCTGCAGCAGTATATATAGATGGGCGGATCCAGGGTTTGGAAAGGGGGGTGCACTTTGCTGAAAAGTTGAAGAGCAAAAAAAAGGTCACAGCAATAATGACTGTCCTTTACCAAATGTATATACTATACACTATATAAAGATCCTTATTCAGATCCTTATTCAGATCCTTATTCATCGCTTCATAGTTAAGCTACACTGCCTCATGAGCACTGTGAATGCTTTATTAGAGTGATTGATCTTGATTGATCTTGAGAGTATATTGATCTTGTATGCAATTATTTTTTTGAAAGGGATGAGGGCCCCCCCTTCCCTAGATCCGCCACTGATGGGAGCGCAATCTTTAAGATGTTTGTTGATGCTGCCACCAGCAATATGACAACTGCATATTCTGTAAGAATTTTCACACCTTATAAGGCCAAAGGCAATGCATGCCTAGTGCCTACCTATATAGAATCACTAACTTATTCACACTCCTGAATGAATAGAATTTTGTAATATAGCTAAAGGGATGGTGTTGGTTGTGTTATGTTGGTGAACATCACTGTCAGCTCCCAAAACTTCGTTTTCCCCCCTCGGCTATATTATGGTTACAGGTATAAGATTTCTGGTAGCAGGAGTTTGGGAGCACAGCCCCCAGATGCTACGGCCTTGTTAACTTTACTGAAAATTTTGATCGAATGGACCCAAGCATCAAGTTTGTAGCTAGAACTGAAAATGCCCACTACATGTTCAGCTAAGCTATTTTCAGATATAAGGCACCAATAAAGAATTGATTCTCTATACAAATTTCAATTTTAAGCAATTGCTATTTTTGATATTGTAGGATTTTGCGCATGCACATGTCAAGAAGAAGAGGTCCAATTCCAGCTCAAAATCTTTTTTCTCGCTTACAATGAAATCACTGCATGATTATGTTCATTATTTGCATTACAGTATATGTACAGTATAATCACTAGTAGTCGTCTAGTGTATGCTGAAGGTCCAGTGCCAGTGGCCAGGAGTGAGTAGTTATATAGTAATATAAACTCCCTAAAGCAAGGGTTACAGGTGATCAAAGTTGGGGGGTTTGGGGACTTATTACAATTACTACATGCAGGGACAAACAAAAGAAAAAGTGCATGCGTTGTCAGGATCAAAATTCTATTCAAAGTGATTCCAAAGAAAGTCTGTAAGTTTGTACTTAATATAAGGTTGAGATTGTAATTTATTATCGATAAAACATTTTCCATTGTATTAGAAAACTACTTTTCATTGATACTAGAACAGATCAGCCCTTCCTCTTGCTCTTTCTATCTCAGTGTCAGACACTGAGGTAAAAAGAGCAAGGGAAAGGACTGTCTGCATAAAAAATTCATGCAATTACATGTGCACGTACGTTAGCTTCATATCTAGCACAAAACTATTTTTGAAGGGCACCCCACCCCAAACCCGCCTTTCTTTGTGTAAGCATTTCTCCGCAGCTACTGTAATTTGCTTTATTTTCGTGCAAAATTTTTAGTGATAAAATTTTTCATGTAGCTAATAACATTTTCGTATGATTTACATGAATGACTGCTCTAGTATTAGAGTAGACGATCTTGTATAAAAATTTTCATGCAAGAAATTTTCATACAAATTTTGCATACGAAAATTGTTTTACAACGGGAAAAAAGCTAATTACGGTATATGAAGGTATAATTGCAGTAGCTGGAATTTGCAAACTTTTATCTGGTCATAAGCAATGTCTTATAAAATTACTGTCGTTCAAACATTGAAAATTCAAATTCAAAACTTTTTCAATGTCCTAACCCAACCATGTAGTCTGCCTGCCAGATGGTTAGCTTTAGCTAGTTTTGCTTGGTTGCTTGATGAACTCAGGGAAAATAGAGTGCATTCAATGCTGAAACCCGTTCTTTTTTGCTTGCTATGAAATTATTATGCTTCATGGCTTTGCCCTCGATCCTATTCACAGATTAGCTGATGTGGGTCAGATATCATTCTGACTCTATTAAGCCATAGAGATTAAGGATAAAGTGTTCCTAGTGCGTGGGTGTGACTTGCTATGTGTTTATGGTTGAGGATGTGGTACCACAGTGAACATGGTGGAAGAGCACTGGCATTTCACTGTGGTGTGATCATAGTCTCGCCATATCGCTCACTTTTGTTAGTGGGAGTGGGAGTGGCTATTTTAGTTATGGTGCAATGGTTGATGTGATCAACAATCACAATACCGGTAATAATTTTGGTAAAAATTTAATAATACGGTATATGTACACTCTCATTTAATACGCGCGCACACGAAAATTAATAGCAGTCAAGTGAGGATTAATTCTCGATGCGTTAAGTATATCTACTCTTTAAGTTGAAAGTTATTTTTTGTTATGGCTGCTACCAACGTGAAGGTTGCCGTAGTCACTGGGGGTAATAAAGGTATCGGACTGGGTGTTGTGAGAGGAATTTGCAAGCAGTTCAAGGGGGACGTAATTTTGACATCACGAGACTCAGAACGTGGAGTAGCTGCAGTTAAGGCGTTAGAGGGGGAGGGGCTATCCCCTAAGTTTCATCAACTGGATATTGACTCGCAACAGTCCATAGCAACGCTAAAAGAATTTTTGGAGAAGAATTATGGAGGTACCATATCGTACTCGTATTCAATGTCTGTATGTCTGTAGCTATGTGGGTGTATCCATTCACTGAAATCTATGACTGGACTACTGGACTCAATTTTTTAGAGCACCAATTGACATAAAATTTAATCAGTTTTGCACCATGCAATAATAACATACATGAGTGATATACAGTGTAGTATCAATAATCTGTTCTGTGTATTCAGTTGATTTGACAGTTCTTTGCTTTATAATGCTTGTAAATTGCAACAGGTGTGTAGTTTAACACTTCGCCAGAGAAGTGCTTCTCGATGCACAGACTCTAACAGGCAGGTAAGGCTGTCACATACATATTTGTTAAAAACTACACAACAAGAGTTCAAACCATTACTTATGAATACATACTGTTAAGTGGATCTCTGACAGTTAGCTACACAGGCATGTCCAGGGTTTGATGGGTGGGGGAGGGTGTCTCTGGATCCGCCACTGAGCTGTATGTGTCTCTAGTATGGAGAAAACATTGAAAGCCCTGAGTGTGTGGTACATGTATATAAAGTAATAGTCTTATAATCACTTTTAGTAGTTGAAAAGGGTGTTCAAGTAAACTTTATGTAGTCCAGTAGTCTAGTCCCGTCTGTATTTTGTAAGATGTGTGCATCCTGGCTAACCAGCAAAACCATTGTGTATTAATAGTCCCTGTGTAGTCTTTTGCACTTGACATCCAATGCTAGGGGTACTACTGGGTATCCCAGAGTGTTGCGTGTATATATATATATATATATATGTTGTACTGTAAATGAAATTGTTAGGGCTATCCTAGCTGTTACAAGTACCTGATATTTAAAGCATTGTTATGAGGTTGTATGAAAAAGAAAGCAAGAATGGTATGAATTGCTGGGGTCAAGAAACTAATACAAGATAATTGTATAAGATAATATTGGGAGCCCAAAAGCACCATAAGGTATCAAGCCTTGCGACACTTATACAGTAATAATACAGTTAAAAATAATAAGGCAAAACCAAGTGGTCTATTAGCCTCAAGATCTAGGCCACATCCTCAAATTCATACCCTTTTTTAAATAGACTATTTTGTTAGAGTGCATCAAGTTTCTAATGACTGCACTGGGAGAATATCTCAATTTTTGTAAAACTTGACACTGAACTAAATGGATTTGGTGACATGGCTGTACCATTTCTAGGTAGCTTAAACATCCATGGTTTATTGAAATTATATAGTGATCATAATGAATATCGGTTACACTTTTGAAGTATCAGCTACTTTTGTAATGTCAGTTAATCAGAAAATGAGCATCTGGGCTAGACAATAGTTATAGATTAGATGTGAAAATGTAGTCTCCTTAAAATTCTCCGCATCGCCGAAATAATATGGGAGCAAAAAAAAAAGTAACAACTAAAGCAAAAGTATTCCTGGTAATCGTTGCGTGATTACAATACCACCTTAGAAAGACAACACGCAAGCCAGGTACTTATAAGGTTTCACATAGGAAAATGTACACGGTACTGCATACATGTGCAATTCTATTCATGAGTTATATATTATACATGAGTATCACACACAGCTTACACTGCATATACCACCACTTGTAATATCCTATGGTAGTTATTGGAAGTTATGGTCTACTATAGGACTAGATATTCTGGTCAACAATGCTGGCATAGCTTACAAGGGAGCATCCACTGCTCCATTCACTGAACAAGCTGCAGTTACAGTCAAGACCAACTTCACTGGTACCCTCAATGTGACAAAGGCTCTCCTTCCTCTAATCAGAGCTCATGGTAGGATAGTGATGGTTTCCTCCAGAGTTGGCCGGCTGGGAATTGTCAAGCCTCACTTGCAGGAGAAGTTTAACTCACCAAGTTTGACTGAGGCTGCGTTGGTCACCTTGATGGATCAATTTGTACAAGATGTTGCAGAGGGGAAACACACTGAACAAGGATGGCCATCGTCAGCTTATGGAATGTCAAAAGTTGGTATGACAGCTCTTACAAAAGTGGTAGCTCGACAGGCAGCATCGATGGATGATGTCTTGGTCAATGCGTGTTGTCCAGGATGGGTAGCTACAGACATGGCTGGAACAAATGCTCGCCTTACTCCTGACCAAGGGGCAGAGACTCCAGTGTTCCTTTCTAGCCTACCAGCTGGATCCCCAACTGGTGAGCTCTGGTACCTGAAGAAAGTGATCCCATGGGACACTCACTTCTCCTGACACTGTTTTCAATGTATAGACTTTTTATGAGTGATTTAGCTTGTTGTATCTAATTTTATATATATTTTTAGTGCCATGAAGAGCAAGAACAATGTACACAAAATGATCAATAATTAGTGTTTTAGAGCAACTCAATTCACTTCACACCGTCATATTCCATGATCCTATACATGGTCACTATACATGAGCATCTACATATACGTATCGCACAAATTACATGTGACTTGTAAACCAGGGGTAATGTTTTGACTGCAAACCCTAAGCTGTTTCCCTTATAATCCTTTAGTTAATAGAATCAATAAAATACGTGTATATATTGGTATTATGCATGAACCCACAGTAAGGCCACGACTACATTTCATGTATTATAATAGCATCTTGATAGCATGTTTCTGATTACTGCATGCACTATCAGTTTAAACCATTAGAATTAAGTGTATACATGTGGGATCCTACTCAGCATATAGCTACTCTCTGTTCTAAAATCAGTATACACATGCAGAGAACTGTTGAAAGTGTGTTCAAATTTGATCTCAGAGCTGAGTTTGAGCCTTTTATTTTATATGTAAAGTAAACTATAATCGACTATAATACTACATGTATAGTCTCCCACATTGATTCCTCAACTGGCTTTAACATACTGCTCATGCAGAGCGTAATATACTCACTAACTTTTTTCACTACTGATTCTAGCTTGTGTATCGATCTCTCATTAAGCTACATATAATAATAGTCACTTTAACTTTTTTTAAAGTAATGCTTCCTGGAGTGGCATCCGCCCGGTGGCATCCCTCATGTAGTACACTAGGAGGTCAGTTGCTTGCATGCATGTGTGTTTCCACATATAAAGACATTATACCAACCATATAACAGGATCTGGTTGGCGGCTTTGCTATGACAAATCCCGGCTTGGACAAAATTGTCAGTGATCCCAGACGGTGCAAGTATAATAATGACATGCAGGGGTAGTTTCTGGAAACTGGTCAAGAAACATTGTGATATCCTAATCAGTAGCTAATACAGCAATCACTAGCTAATCACTCTTTGGTACACAAAATTAATACCATGTATGGCACACGTATACCAGGTTACCCCGTATACCACGTGACTAATAAATTGTGAGCGAAAGATGGCATCCGGCGAGGCATCCGAGAATACGCCAGCGCAGGTGGAAGTGGCAACAGCCAAGCCAGTTGTGGACGAAAGTGTTCCCTTGGTATTGGTCAGTGGAGCTTCAGGCTACATCGCCACTCATACAATACAACAACTTCTCATTTCTGGAAACTATCGCGTACGAGGAACAGTCAGGAGTTTGAAGAACGAAGAGAAAGTGAAGCCACTACAGGAACTAGTTCCTGATGCTAAATATCCTCTTGAACTTTGTGAAGCTGATCTACAAGACAAGGATAGTTGGATTCCCGCCGTGAAAGGATGTAAGTATGTTCTCCATATCGCTTCTCCTTTTCCAGCTAGCGTTCCCAAAAATCCAGAAGATGTGATACGCCCCGCCGTCGATGGTACAGTAAATGTATTGTCTGCTTGTTCAGAGAGTAGCACTGTAAAACGAGTTGTCTTAACGAGTTCCATAGCAGCAGTGTCATGTGGGTTAGTAGGTCACCCAGGCAGGTCTGACAATACATACAGTGAAGAAGATTGGTCACCTCCAGAAGCTTGTGCACCATATGAAAGGAGCAAGACGTTAGCGGAAAAGGCTGCTTGGGATTTCATAAAGGATCTACCTGAAGAGAAGAAATTTGAGCTTGCAGTAATCAACCCAGGAGGAGTTTTTGGTCCAATAATCACTAAATCGTCTGTCGGTACTACGGCTGGTATGGTAAAATCCATGTTGTCAGGAGAAATTCCTGGATTTCCTGATATTGCTATTGGGATGGTTGATGTCCGTGATGTTGCTCAAGCTCACATCATTGCCATGGAGAAGCCTGAATGTAATGGAAAGCGTTACCTTCTCGTTTCAGAAAGTAATGTCCTATTTTTGACAATTGCTCAAATAGTCAATAAGGAATTTGGTCCCCAAGGATACAAAGCTGGTACAATAAAGATACCAAAGTTTGTTGCCTGGATTTATTCAAAGTTTAATTCTGAGATGAGCATGATGTATCCATCCATTGGGAAAAGAATTACATACATCAATGACAAAATGATCAATGAGCTTGGAATTCAGCCACGAAGTACAGAGCAGTCAATTGTTGACACGGGCTACAGCTTGATTGAGTTTGGTGTGGTAAGGAAGGCACCACAATATCATGGTCCTGGCGGTAAACCAGAAGCCAAACAAGCTGATGATAAGAAAGACAGCACTCAGCCTGCTACTGAAGGCCCTCCCTCTGATGATCAGGTTAAGTCTGAGGAGACTACTGATGAGTCCCAAAAAGATGATCAAATGAATTCTGAAGAAGACAAAGGTACCAAAGACGAAACCCAAAAATTTGAACAAACTAAGACGGAAGATACAGAGGAAACCACAGATAAGTCCCAACAGTCGAAGGATGGAACCGATCCTCAAGATGAACCCAAATCTGAGGACTGAACTCTAGACCAGAATCTGTAATAGCCAAAACTAAATTTATATGCAAGATTGTTTTCTTTACCTGTTATGTAATGAACCTTATTTGTGTTTACATGCATGTTTAATAAATTATGTATGGCATGCAGAAATCCTCAGTGTGGCTGAAATGCAAGCACGTGAAACAGGCTGAAAAATGGTAGTGATGTGGTTGTTTGCATAACTGAAAATTGTACCATTAAATTCACTATGTAGAAGGGTGAAATTTCTGAGCCAGTTAGCTTTCAAAATAATCATAACCAGCAGAAATACCCTCAGAATTTTCTTAACAATGATCCCATAACCATCAAAAATACTTCATTTTCTATCTTAAATTAAAATTTTCTAAAAAGACGATTTACCTAGACTGATCATAAAATGGATTCAACACACAGAGTATAGAATTGTGTGCATGGGGTACATGTGATCGGGTGCACATTAGCATTAAGATGCAAAATTCATTTTATGATATGTCCGTGCTGTACATGAAAGGTAACCATTAGCTAGCCAACACTTCCTTGCTAGCTTTCTTGTCCTAATACTTCAACATCATATGTATATATATATATAGCTACTTCATTAATCAATTAAGTCCACAACATTAATACAGTTGCTCTGTGGGAAAATCCCTATGTTGGCTATCATTTTGTTGAATTCCTAGGGTAACTATCTTGAAACAAGTCTAATCTGTAAAATTGGGCTCCATAGGAAATTAGATTATCTCAGACTGGTGCATGTGTCATTGTGTATGTCCTTCTTAAGAAAGTTTAGGACAGAACTGAGACTTCAAAACAACTTCGACTGAAACAGAAACCAACAAGCAACACAATATTGACATAGCAATTGACATAACACCATGCAGGCCCCCAACACTTCAACAAATGAGGCAGCAAAGGCAAAGCAAGTTTAACTAGGTAAATTTTTAAATACTAAAAAATCTGTAGGGCATTTTTGAGAGGAGGGACTAACAACCCTAGAATAAACACTGCATGCATGAGGACAATATGGTACGTAAGTCAATGATGCCATGCAGTACGATAACATGATAACAGGCCCGTAGGCAGGGGGTTCTTCATCTTGAAGAAAAGGATCCCACAATTTTACTGAAAAGGTCCACATTTTCCCAGTAAAAAAGAAGGTCCATGTGCACTATTTCAGTAAAAAGTTCACTATTTCAGTATTGAAGTCCAACATTAAAGTTATAACTGAATTTAGTGCCTGAAATGTCACCAAATTCAGCCTTTTCAGCTTGTATTTTCAAAATTTTCGTGGTGGCATGCAACTACACTACACAAAAGGTTCACCTTTTCATCTAAAGAACCTACCCATGCACGCAGGTAGACAATAACATGATAATAAAGAGGTGCTGCATGGTGCATGATGCTTGATATTACACAGTGTACAGTTTAGATATCTATATTAAGTAGTTAGCTTAACAAACGCCTATCTACTATTGAATGTACTTTATATCCAACTATATAGACTGCATAGCATGCTGCGGTGTGGCTTCTGATATTGTGCAGTGGTATACACAACAACATATCTCAGTATAACAACATAATTGAATTATTAAAAGAGTGTTTTTGTGCATTGCTTGATACAAATAATCTATGTATTCAATAAAATGGGAAGTGAATTTCCATTTCAGTGGACCATTAATGTAGTGTCAAAAGCTTTAGGATTTGAATTTGTGTAAACTGAACTAGTTGTCTCTTGTAACCTTTCTTGAGATCGCAGGTATTATTAACTGGTTTAAAATTGGATAAATTGCTAGCAGAGTGAGTTAAAAATTTCAAGCTTTCACAATTTCTTTAAAACTGAGTTAGTATAGAGACTTTAGTCTTTTCTCTGGGCTTAAAAGTAGGAGCACAGCATCAGATCTTGACAGTAAAAATAGACTTAAACAGTTACCAAGTATCATTAATTTCAAGAGCTTGCACTGCCTCATCAAATAAATGTTGGTGCTGCCCTGTAGACTTCTTTACTGAGTTCGGTTCCGAATAACACACTAAATTAAGCTCATTGCAAATATCAAGGGCAAATTTAGGGGGGGGGGTGCATGGGGAGGCTAAAGCACTTCCCCCTCCAAAATTTTGCTATGTGAACAGTCAGACAAAACTGCTCTTCCCTGCCAGAGGAGCACACATATACATACAACAACATAAAGTACAACAAACATACCATAGCAGGGGCGGATCCAGAGTTTGGAAAGAGGGGGGCACCTTGCTGAAAAAAGTTGAAGAGCAAAAAAAAAAAAAGGTCACAACAATAATAACTAGTTATCCTTTACCAAATATATTATATCACGTATGTTATGTAAAATAAAATCCTATTTATAGCTTCATAAGTAAGCTGCACTGCCTCATGAACATTGTGACTGCTTTATTAGAGTAATTGACTGCTCTATTAGAGTATCTCGATCTTGTATGCAATATCTTGAGGGGGGGGGGGCATTTGCCACAAATGCCCCATCCTGGATCCGCCATTGCATAGATATAGAGATACTACAAGGGCAATATAAACACAGCAAACAGTGCTAGCTAGAAAAATAGGTACACTGCTACAGTATAGGTGTAGCTGCATGAAAGCATGCATGGACAATGAAAACATGGAAAGAGTGGGAGAGATAATCTCTTCTCCTAGGAATCAACAAGAGGGAATCAAACAGGTAAAACTGTTAAAAAGCTGCAAAACATCGAAAAACAGTCAATAGAGCATCCATCATTAAACTACAGACCAACTCCTAGCGGACCCCTTGCTTTGAACTCAAACCACACTTGAATACTGCAGCATTTATGCTGTGCCCTTTATATGCTCACGAAGCTTATTCAATAAGGTTCAGTCAATATTAAATCGATCTCAGAAAGCTTTGCAAAATTTTTCTGTAAGGACATGCCCCTGAGATGCCATGCCCTAGATAAAGCATGTTCCTCATAATGAGTGTGCTTCTCACTGCACTACTACAGTTGTACCAACAACCAGTTGGCAGTTGCCACATTTTTTTGCTCCCAATATAGCAGATGCACGCCCCTAGCTTAGCACCCTCCCACTCCCCCCTTGGAAAATCCTAGATCCCCCAATGAATGTGGTCACATTGCCCAAAGGTGCAGGCAACCCAGGAGGTAGGAGAAATCATGATCATATCACTGTTGTTTATTAGGTCTAATAAACCATGTGATGATAATCACAACCAGTGTTGGGAGTAACGCGTTACATAAGTAACGCGTTACGTAATATTATTACTTTTGTGGTAACAAAGTAATATAACGAAATACGCTATAAAAACAGGTAATATAACGCAAATTACTTAACTTACAAATGTAACGCGTTACATAAGTAATATAGTTACTGTAACGAGTCTAATATTACGTAATACTGAAATCACTTGTCAGGAAAATGTCCTGACATATATTTTCCTGACATATGTAGAATTCTCAGGAATTTAGTTAATTTGTATGGCAGATATAGCTGAAACTATGCAGGTAACATAATTTATGGTGATAACTATAAGTAATGAAGTTACTAGTCTCGTTAGTAACGCTTAGCCACAACGAAGTAACAAGGCCTACTGAATGAAGCTTATTCACCAGCTTCTTACTTATAACCGAGATTTGCATATTGTCTAACAACGCAATCATGTCACGTGATAAGGTGGTAGTTTCACACGTGACAGCTTAAGGCTGTGGACACAAAGTAATATAATATGTAATATTATTACAGTTACTTTATTTTATGGGTAATATGTAACTGTAACTAAATAGTTCAGTTGCAAGTAATATGTAATATGTAACTAGTTACTTTTACAAAGTAACTTGCCCACCACTGATCACAACCCACAAGGATGTTGAAACAGATCATCAACTACATAGCTACACTAATAATGACCAGCATAATTACTCCTCCAGGGGAATGAGGCTGATGTACAACTACTGTGCATACAATCTATGTTTTAAAGTTTCTAAACTGAAAACACTGCAATAATATCAACCAGAGAAATTGACATTAATTTTGTCTGAGGGCATGGTCTAGACAGAAACGTTTTGAAATTTGAATACTTTCAGATTGATCTGAGAGCATTTTCAGTGGTACATGTGCTTTTGAGTAGCTAGGGTATACAGTGAAACCTGTATATTAAGGACACCTTGGGAATGACCAAAAGCATCCTGATTATCAAGGTGTCCTGATTTCCAGGTCAGTTTACATGCTAAGGGATACTTTGGGATCATTACCAAGTGTCCAGATTATACAGGTGTCCTCATTTTCAGGTGTCCTGATTAACAGCTAAGTTCCACTGTATAGTATTATAGCTCACTAATATACTGATACAAGGTGCATTAGTATACCATTGATATAGGCTCATGCATGTACTTATGGGGTTCCGTTCATAATAATTATATTAGACTATATATACATCCTTTGGTGCCAACTGGTGGAGTTAAATAAACTATGTAAACTATGACATGATAATCATTTATCAGCTTTCACATAATAATCTTACATAGGCACATCAGAAGTGTTAATTATAATAACAGCTCATCTATAGCTAGATACTTTAACACTATAAACTGTTTAAGTCACAAGAGTGAATTAAGATCTTCATTTTTTTACTGTGAGAACCATTAACAATTGGAATAACCTACCTCATTACATAGTTAACACAACCTCGTTAAATGATTTTAAAAATTTACTTGACTGTAGTTGGTCTATCTTTTTGTGTGGTTACCAATTAGCTGATTCAGTATATTACTAATCTTTGCCACAATACTGACTAGTGACAGTCACAATACAATTTTTGGAGTGAACATCACTACCATGTAGTGACATTCACTATCATGTATAGTGACGTTCACCACAAGAAAGTAGTGAATGTCACTTGATATATATAAATTATTGAGTATTGTGGCAGAAATTAGTAGTGAAATTCACCACTGTTTTTCTTTACTGCACGTGTATAGCTAGCTATAACTGCATAGTTTTTGTATTGTAGCTAATTATTAACATATAGATCAGGCTTTCCCTTTGAGCCTCCTTCCTCTGTACACTTAATACTAAAATGTTTCTGCTGAATGATCTATGATCATGATGATAACGTCACAATTTGACAATTACATTAATACTTATTAGTATTATGTAATGGACAAATGTGACTGGATTCAGGCTTCCACACATCCAATTCTTCAACTGAGTTGAATTGCTTGTAACTTTCCCAGTCAGCATACCATTTACTTACAATTTTCACATAATTCTCTCATTGTATTGTGCAATAACCAGTAAAAATTTGAAAGTGATAGCTTACTTGAGTTACAGTTCTTTGAAGTCATAAATCTGAATGTGTGTGGAAGCCTGGTTTTGGCAAGTCCAGTCACAAATCAACAATTGAAAATTAATATAGGCCTTTGGCTTTTCCTGTAACAATATAGGTCAGGAGTCTAGTCTCAAGGTTACCAAGTTACTAAGAAAGCAATAACAACTGGAGCTCTGACAAGACAAAAAAAATTTTAATTATAAAACTAAAAATTAGAGTAGTCAAGTGACTGCTCTATTAGA
Source organism: Dysidea avara (assembly GCF_963678975.1). NCBI lineage: Eukaryota > Metazoa > Porifera > Demospongiae > Dictyoceratida > Dysideidae > Dysidea > Dysidea avara. Next base: position 12,938,049 of record NC_089281.1, read on the forward strand.
GTATCTCAATCTTGTAAATTCCCAACTAATTTATTGACTGCTAGCTACAGTACATAATCTGTACGAAAATCAAAGCAAAATAGGTTTGAGCTTATATTTATTTTTTTGTGAAGAGAGATTAAGGTCATAATAATTTGACAATTACTTATCATACAGTATGATAGTACTGTATAGTAAGGACAATGAAGGTGTGGGCATGGCCCATGGCAAGATATCACCCAAAAACCTGCCTCAATTTTTCTTCACAATGACATGAAAGTATTGGTTGAGTAAAATCAAGCCCAAAAGAGCTTTCAGATCGACGAGAAATGTTTTTGTTAAGTTGCTACAGAATTTTTTTTTAAAATTATTTGACAGAATTTTCTACTGCCTGCCTGATGCGTTCAGTCAACCATAGCAGTATTGCATAATGTTGCTATGCCCATTGATGGAAGCACATACTATCAATGAAGAACCTTCACTCGTACAGAAGGATAAAAGGCAGCACAATAGTGCACGCATTGTATGCTTACCAATGTTCCAAACGCTTCTTCTTAAGTAAATTTGAAACATTTTCGTGAAATGTGTACACCCGTCGACACGTGTTGTAGACATTGCAATGCTGAGTGAGCTGTCCAATATCATCACAGACAGGTGTTTTGCTTTTTGCAAAGTTAACTTAGCTAACTACTTGCATTTCTGAACATTTGCTGTGACCATACTAATTAAGGCATCCTCCAGATCTGCCCCTGCACTAGCTGCTTCTCTTGTTCACTTCATCATTATCCAGACTAGTAGCATGCTTTCCTTCATGACTTTCTTTGTTCTTCACATGATCTGTCAAGCAAACCACATACATGACCGGATTTGACAAAACCAGGCTTCCACTTTAACCACTTGTAACTTGACCACTGAGTATGCTATTGACCTACAATTTTTACAAAATTCTTTCACTACATTATGCAATAACAGGTCAAAATTTGAAAGTATTACTTCTACAATGATACAAATCGGGATGTGTGTGGAAGCCTGGTTTTGTCAAATCCAGTCACGTATAGCTACAGCTAAGTGCTACTATTACCATGTAAACAAAGTTAGTAAGATAATTACTTGATGAACTTCTAAGTGAATACAGTTTAGCAATAATAATTATGTGGTGTGTTATACATATAACTAATTGGCAAAAGATTTGCTGACTATATATTTGCATATACCCATATATAGTGCTGTCATTAACTATAATTGTGTATTGTGACCAGTCAGTTTGTGAAAAGGGGTCTTTCCATGTATATACACAGCCAATTTACCAGCTTTAATGATTCATAGGGAAACATCAAACCTGGTCAATAGCTAGCACCAATATTGCTAAATGGATATATGGATAAGTGTTAAGGACCTGTTTTCAAAAACCCAGTTAGCACTACTATAGTGATCTTGCAGAAAAGAGTTGATCTGTTGATATGCATCATTATTAAAATACTTTATATGTAATTTTTTTTGTCTTTCCAGAACTCCGTTATTACTTTTTAGTAACTTGGTAACCCTGAGTCTAGACCGATCACTTGTAATTGATATTGTGCAAGTATAAGGAAAAATCTAGTTAGGAATATTAAACTATAGAGTAGGGACAATGTAGTACCACGATAAAAAGTATTGAAACAAGCTGGATTGGAGTAGTATGTAATGTCCAATTGCTGTAAAACAAGAAGAAGCAAATATCCCTACTGTGTTGTGGAGATTGAAGCGCACAGTAGGGATATTATAATTTGCTTCTTATTGTTTTACAACAATTGGACATTACATACTACTCCAATCCAGCTTGTTTGAGTACTTTTTATCGTGGTACTACGTTGTCCCTACTTTAGTTTAAAATTCATTTTTCCTTTTACAGTGAAACCTGTCTATTCCGGCCATCATAGGGACAAAATTTTCTGACCTCAGTAAGGAGGTGGTTGCATTATAATTAAGCAGGTCACTTTGTACACAGTTGGCACATGTGGGGATTTTTATAATGGCCAGTTTAGACAGGTGGCCTCTTTATGCAGTGGCCTGATTACACAGGCTTTACTGTACTTGTTTGTAAACTTTAGTATCCAATAACTGAATTTACGTCATATCACGTGACGTCTGGTAGAGTTCAAGATGGCTACCGGGGATACCCAACCAGAAGTCACAGTTGCAACAGCTAAGCCAGTTGTGGACGAAAGTGTTCCCTTGGTGTTGGTCAGTGGGGCTACAGGCTATGTGGCCACTCATACGATACAAAAACTTCTCATTTCTGGAAACTATCGCGTACGAGGAACAATCAGGAGTTTGAAGAACGAAGAGAAAGTGAAGCCACTGCAGGAACTAGTTCCTGATGCTAAATATCCTCTTGAACTTTGTGAAGCTGATCTACAAGACAAAGAAAATTGGATTTCCGCCGTGAAGGGATGCAAGTATGTTCTACACATTGCTTCTCCTTTTCCATTAAGCACTCCAAAGAATCCAGAGGAAGTGATACGTCCCGCCGTCGATGGTACACTAAATGTGCTGTCTGCTTGTGCTGAAAGCGGAACTGTAAAGCGAGTTGTCTTAACCAGCTCAATAGCATCAATATCATGTGGGTTAGCAGGTCATCCAGGCAGGCAGAACAATACATACAGTGAAGAGGATTGGTCCCCACCAGAAGCCTGTGAGCCATATGAAAGGAGCAAGACATTGGCTGAGAAGGCTGCTTGGGATTTTATGAAAGATCTATCTGAGGAGAAGAAATTTGAGCTTGTAGTTGTTAACCCTGCCGTGATTTTGGGACCAATACTCACCAAATTTACTGGGACTTCGGTTGACATAATCAAATCTGTTTTGGCAGGAGAAGTACCTGGGGTTGTTGATATCAGCATGGGAGTTGTTGATGTCCGTGACGTTGCCCAAGCCCACATCACTGCCATGGAGAAGCCTGAATGTAATGGAAAGCGTCATCTCCTTGTTTCTGAGAGTGCCGTTCCATACCAAAGGATTTGCCAAGTAATGAACAATGAGTTTGTGCCTCAAGGATACAAGGCGGCAGGTAAAATGAAGATACCAAAGTTTGTTGCTTGGTTTCTGTCAATGTTCAACAGTCAGGTAAAAGCAGCCTATCCGAATATTGGGAAAAGTGTAATCTACAATACTGACAGAATGACCAATGTACTTGGAATTCAGCCACAAGTTGCAGACAAAATGATCATCGAGACTGCCTACAGCTTGATCGAGTTTGGCTTGATAGCTAAGACACCACAATATCACGGTCCTGGTGGTAAACCAGAAGCAAAAGCAGGTGAAGATAAGAAAGATGACATTAAGCCTCCTGCTACTGAAGGTTCTCCTGCTGATGATCAGACTAAGCCTGAAGAAGGCAAGGAGAACACAGACGAACCCCACAAGGATGAGCAGTCTCAACCAGAAGAAAAGAAGGCAACTGCTGAGGAGTCCTACAAAGAAGAACAGGAAGATGACACACAGAAAGATAAAACTGATGAAAAGGAAGACAACTCTCAGAAACACGAAACTGTTGTAACAAAAGATGACTCCCAAGAAGATGAAACTGAGGAAAAGGAGTCCAAAGCAACTGACTGAAGCAGATCCCCAGGATGAGCCAAAGTTGCAAGACTAAACACATTGTTAACTGCATTCATACATGTCATGTTACAAACATGAGTTAAATTTTGTACAAAATAATGTACAGTAAGTGTACTGTTTCAACATTCACTTACCAATACCTTACGGTGACTAAGTTTAGCGATTTAGGTTTTTTTTTGCTAAACCTGCAAAATGTATGGTTAATTAATTACATCAATTCATAAAATCACTAAATTTTGTATGCACTAATTTTGTCAATATACAAAATTGCTAAATTTAGTCACCTTAAGGTATAAATAGTATACATGCAGATTGCCAGGAAAATGTAGTTGTGGCCAACAGGTTGTTTGAAGGTAAATGGTACAGTGATGAGGCTAGTTAAGATATCAAGGCAAGTCAAGCTGAAAGTCGTAGCTAAGCTGTATCACAGAAATAGTACTGACATACAAATTAACATCTGGCTACTTAATTTGCTTGAAATTATCCTCCCCAGCAGCTCTTCAAGGGAAATATAGTTATGACAAGATGATAAACGATCTTGTTGAAGACAAAATGATCATCAAACAGGTTGGCTTGAGACACCACATGTCATGGCCCTGGTGGTAGACCAGAAGATACACTCATGATCAACCTACTACAGTAGGTTGAGAAGGTGCAAACCATTTGGAGGTTTCTTATTGTAACTGACAATTGCACTGATATACTAAAAAAGGCATACAACATAATGTTGCTGAACTATACTTCTTTTTAAAAAAGAGTTAGGGTATCAAGGTTATGGGCAGACACCAATGCAATAGCCTTAATTGACACATTCAAGATAATATTTGGCATCATAATAATAGCAAAGTTTCTGTATGTGAGACTTGTTCTTTTCCTTTACATAAGGAAGCACATTACTCATTTCTATGACTTGCTAAATTTTGGTATTCATGACTGATTTCTAATTGGGATTTATTTGTGGTAAACTCATGCAGTTAAACATTAACTGACTATAAGCACTTTAGGCCAAAAGGCATAGAAATTTATATACACAGTTGTTTATATCTATATAGTCTGTTTAGTTTTGGATATAAGCAGAAAGGGCTGCTCGGGAATTTGAAAAAGCAACTATAATAATAATATAATCTGGAGCAATTTTCAGTTCAATTCTCACCAAATCTGTGGCACTTCAGTTGGTTTTATAAAATCTATGCTGACAGGAAAATTATACCTGGAGTTGTCAAACTTACATATAAGTGGCAATAGTTGTTTTGCTCAAGCTCATATTGTTGCCATGGAGAAGCTTGAATATGATTATGGAAAGCGCTATAGTCTATATATATACCTTAATTCTCATTGCTGAAAGTGACTTGCCATTCTGTAAAATCTGCACGATAGTAAATAAAGAATTTTACCCTCAGGATTTCTAAGGAGATCACACTCTTGGCATTGAACTAGAATCTATGCAGTACAAGTGGAATGGCAGCTCATTTATCAGCTGCTTATTAAATGCTGTCACACCATAGGGACCTGTGAGAAGGCTAAAGCCTGTCAATACAGGGAGACATAAACATGTAACTAAAAAATGTTGCTTGCATCGAAATATATTCACGAATTGCATCCAGAAGAATGGGAATGGAACTTTCTGTTTGATTTATATTAGTGTTGCTTTAGATGTTGCTTTAGATGTTGCTTTAGTATCTAAAACTAAAAGTGGTTTTATTTAGTTGGTGATTAGTTATCTGAAAAACTGAAGTTTTTATGATTTTTCAAAAACGACGCTTCAATTTTTACTTTGTAACTTACTAAAACTAAAAGTATTACTTGAATGTTTACAATTAAATAAAACTAAGATACAATCATAAAACTTTTTTTTTAGATAATAAGACCTCTTTTAAATTCTATATAGTGAAATCAAATGCACTGTATTATACTTGTTCTTTGAAAAAGTATAGCTATACATTCATTATTGCATAAACCAAACATGGTGGATTAAAAGTACATAACTGTGTATCAAATTATTATGCATGCACTGACCAATAAGAATATAAGGTGATTTGAAAAACACAAGTCTTGGCTTGGTACATGCATGTTCTGCAACAACAAAAAAGCTGCTGGTGGGTTTGAGTGGTTTTAGTATACATGTATGCTATGCTCTAAATGTTTGAGACCTGTAAATTGTCTTAGAGCACTTTTAATTTGTGGACATAAAACATACGTACTGAACAAGATTACATATACTTGTAGTGTACCATGGAGTTCCATGCTTGCATAAAGTTTTATCCTAAAACTAGTTCCCCCCCATCAGGTCTCCTGTACCCCTTGGTATTTGGCACAATGGTGAGATAGCAAAGGACAGGTCAAGAAGGGATTTAATTTCAGCTCATACACTGCTTTTCTCCACATGTTTTGTGATTGATTCACCAACCTCAATTTTAAGCCTTACATACTCTAACTATAATATTTTGATCACCTCTTAATGATTCTTAAAAAAAAATGTTTACAATGTGGTACCATAAACAGATCGACTGCCAGTGTTAATTAGAAGCCACAAGTACTGCCTGTGGTAGCTGTGATATGCCAAACACAATATCATTTTCCTGGATGAGGTGATGTGAAAGGTCTTCCATTTACACATTCACTCTGTCAAGATTGCCTGTCTTTTCTTCAATCTTTATAAAAGAGTGCAATGCAATCACATTTAACAGCCACCCTATAAGCCTTAATACAAATGACATCACATGAATTTTCTATCTGGGGGACTCTTGTATTTTTACCAATGGTGATCGAGATGTTAAAGACTGGTACATATGATGACAAACAAACAAGATATCGACTAGGTATGGTTGTAATAATGAAGAAACAACAGTATTTCTACTCAACTTGGAAAAACAGCTGAAAATTCTAACCCAGCATTAGGAAATAGATTTATACCCTTTACAACCATACCTGGGTCAATATACCTTCTTCCAGGATAGAATAGTCAGTCAATTGATTCTCATTAGAACTCATGCTCAAATATATGTAGGAGTCTCCCAAATATAATATCCAATTGTAATCCATGATGTCATCGGCATAAGGATTTAAAAAAGCGACATCATTATAGTGACCATGTACTCAATCTTGTTTCATAGTATATTGTTTCATCACTTTATAACATATATACATGAATAATGTGATGATAGATGTGTCAACTAGACCAACTCTGCATGACTCTTGGATGATTTATACTTTGTGAGGCTTACAAGCTCCTGTTTATACACAATTAACACTGATGGGCTAAGAGAATAATGCTTGAATGACAACCATCTTTGATAAATGTTAAGAAATACCTTGGAGCAGTATGGGCATTCACCAAATATTGTATTGAAGCTCTGTCTACTGGTTGGTACACTCTTCAGCCACTGCAAGGACAGCAGTAGTGTATGAGTGCATGTATATATGTCCCACGTACCTCAAACAAACAGGAATGGTGGAATGCCTGACAACATTGGTCATTGTCACACACCACCTCAGGTGTGTTGCCATCCAGTCGATAAGAATAACATATACAACACTCTGCTAAGAGTTGCTCTTCTTGTACTTGTTGCTGGGGAAGGCAAGTTATAAAAGTTAACAGTACAACACACACAAGTTGGGAGGGTAACCTCCCGGCTATTACTAACTCTTGCTAGCTACTGACCTCATTTTGTGATGGTCTCTTAGGGAATGTGATATCCAAAAGTGACGACAAGTTGGTTAGAACACTCAAGTTAACATCCCTTTAAAATTTAACACAAATTATGTGCATGACTCACAAGTTTGCAACACACACGGTTTTACTAACACAACAAAACCTTTAACAGCCAAACAAAAAATTCTAACACCCTCAAAATAGTAACAATTTTTTTTTTTAAGTGTCACTCCTTTGTTTCTTTTTTCTGCATATGTAGTGTGTGTGTGTGTGTGTGTGTGTGTGTGTGTGTGTGTGTGTGTGTGTGTGTGTGTGTGTGTGTGTGTGTGTGTGTGTGTGTGTGTGTGTGTGTGTGTGTGTGTGTGTGTGTGTGTGTGTGTGTGTGTGTGTGTGCATGGCATGTGTGTGTGTGTGTGTGTGTGTGTGTGTGTGTGTTCTAAAGAAACAACCGCATAACCATTTATGAATCCAATTTACTAAGTTAATAATATTACAATAGTAACACAATAAATTACCAGGTCTGTAACTGAGAATTCAGTTTCTGTCTGAGACTTGCTGTGGCTGTACACATCACATTACTAACACAGCACACTAAGCTAAAGAAACCTTACCACTATCCTGACCAAGGAAGCGACATTCAGGAAATGAGAGAGGATGAAGTGGGTCTATTACAATGTGTACAGATACATTACGAGCTGTTAAAATATGATAAATATGTGGTGTAAATGAAATTGTCACAGACCAACAAAAATTCGACGAGTGTTTGATGCTCTTGTTGGTGTCTCAGGCTCCAGAACATAGGTCATGTGATCCAGTTCATCAACCACATTCCAGAATGTTTGATACTTGTCTAGTTCCTTTAATGTAACAAGTGGCCTCAAGGTAATGTAATTTGTGTCTTACTTCCATAAACATTTTGACTATCGTACTTAAAGAGTCCTACACAATGAGATAAGACACACAGTCACATTGGTGATCTATAATACTATTCACCTTCTCTGATAGCACATTAGTAACATATAGTAATAGTGTGTATCAGGGATAATGGAGGTTTGCACATTCTCACAAAAAAAATGTGACCAGTAACCAACCTTACAATATCCTCACAGCACCTTGGCAGTATAAAAGCAGTGCAGTCTGTCTCTCCTAAATTGTTGATAATCAGTAGTATTGTGGTCAGGGATTGGCTTTCTACATACGTCACAGTAAAATTCTGCCAATATGGCTAAGTGCCACATTTGATAAGAACACCCATGCCACTTCCAGTCATGCAGATGTTCCTACTTCAACCTCACTGTAGAATGGACACCTTGATAAGCATTCTCCGGAATATTGCCATAGCACTTAAGAATTACAGAGAAATCATTTGTGTCTCACAGATTTCACAATCGCAGAAATTTATGCTAGATACTCTATTCTAGCTGCTTTGCTAAAAAATTTGGGGCTCACAACAATAACTTGCTGTACAGTACACACACTCTCTAATAAAAGACACATCCTCTCTAATCAGAGGAGGTTGAACACGTTTTAAGGGCCACCAAGTTATTACCCTTAATTGCATACATGTAATTTTATTTGGCATTTCACATGATCCTCAATAGTTACAATACAAAACAAGCAAATGGGGGGTTGACTGGGGCAGACTCAATAATTATTTAGATCACTCTTCACGTAAGCTTTAAGGAGATACACTTTGTTTTGCAATAGTACTTAGGGTTTTGGGTGAAAACGCCAAGTCACTTTTTTGCACGTATAACTTCATCATACTGATCATGTATGTATTCATAAACAGAAATGATGATGTCTCACTGTTTTACATCAAGACTACTGTTTACTCCACTCCATAAAGACTTATTTTAGCAGCGCTTAAAGTGTGTCCAACCTCCTCTGCTCCACACACACTCTCTAATAAAAGACACACACTTCCTAATAAAAGAAATAAAAGATGCACACTCTCTAAAAAAAGACAATAGAAGACACACAACACTACCTGGCTACTCCATTCTGGTTCAAATGCCACGGGTAGGTCAGCAACACACATCGGTGGAGAGGAAGGATACTGTATGAGTAGATAGCATGATTAAGTGACACACAATTAGGTGACAAATACAATTGACCACAGTGAAACCTGCTCTAAACGGGCGGTTTTGCTTGAAACTCCCTTTCAAATCATTAACTACTTAGTAGTACTATATTATACTACTAATAAAACTTTATAGAAACAATTATTTAAACAGTATACATACGCATGCAATCTCAATTAACATTACAGATATTAAGCTCATAAAGCAGCATCAGTTATTTGGGTTCGCCACTACATCTCTGTGATAAGGTCACCAACTTAGGCTAGGCAATTTAATTGTGTCATTTATGTACAAAGTGACCTAATGTAGTCACCTGTTTAATGAAAAAGTCACCTGTCTGTAAATTGTTCACTACCTCCAAACACGTCATTTGAGCACAAATGTACTTGAGCTACTGAAAGGTGATCAGGCATTACCGTATACCAAGTACAGTGGGACCTCAGTTATCCGAACCCCTTGGGACCAGGGGTGGTTCATAAGTCTGAAAGGCCCATATCTCTGAAACTGTGTAGAAATAGCCTTACAATGGCATAAAGAACTTTTTTTTTAATTTCAGTATTATCAACTACCCTAATAGAACAGTCATTACTCTAATAGAGCAGTCATTTCCATTGTTTGGTTAACCAAGAATCTGAATAAGTGGGGTCCGGATAACTGAGGTTCTACTGTACTGGAGAAAAGGACACGTTGACAAATTTGTCAACCTCCATGTTTGTCAATAAGTGCTTCATAAAAGTGGATGTTTGGACCAACAATTTTGTAATTTCTGTCTAACACTTTTAATTCATTACATGTGAGGGTCGTGCAGTAGTTACATACCTTCTCAGGCAAGTGCACTGTCAAGACGTGTTCTCTATTACTGCTATCTCTGCAATAAATATCAATAATACAATGTTAAGCAAAACGTTCATTACTACATGTTACTACATGAAAGTCTGTGGCTGCTTATAGTTGACATATGTGTATACCACTAAGACCCCACAATAACAGACCACAGCAAATACATTAAAACTGAGATGATAATCAAATGAATAATTTGACACACATGAGTCTAGACTCCTCTTACATGTTTGTAATGTGATCAAACTGGAAATTACCGTAGCTCTTGCAATTCAAAGTACCAATAAACCTTATCCCAAATGACGTCACAAATGCTTTTAATGTATCCAAGTACAATGGGGCTTAATAAGAAGTGATTCGCTATTCAATTCTGGAATTCTGGAAGAAGATATCAACCTAAAACTAACAGGTAAAGGTATATAAAATGTATGGGTTATAATTTTCAGCTGGTTTTCCAAGTTGCAACATCATAGTTTCTTTGTCGTACCATACATGGTAGTTTTGCTGCAATTTCTTGTTTGTTAGTCACCATACAAATCTTTGAATCTCAATTGCCATTGGTAATGATACTCAAAAATATATGAGCCCTCCAATTAGAAAATTAGTGTCATGTCATTTGGAATACAAGTCACAGACGTGTGATAGTCTTCAATCAACTGTGGGTCATGCTCCAGGTTAAAAAGTGGGCACCTTGAAGGACTCTTTTACAGTGTCATTAAAAGATCAATTTTCACAAAAGTATAAATACCAACAGGCTGTGTAAACTCTGGTATCACCCAGGTCTATGACTAAGTGTGAAAGAGGCTACACTACACGACCTCATAATCTTTCACAGATATATACTGTGCACAGATTAAACCCTCAAGAATTAACAGAGACAATATGAAATATGGTATAACAACACTGAACTGGCCAGAAATTAAAAATTGGACCAAGACCCACATCAGTTGAAAACAGGTTTTGAATATGAACATGTGTAAGGTGCTTCATATATGTTCTTTACATACAGTACATTGTGATTACCTGCAACTAATTTTGATGGTAGTGAAGCCTTCGTCAATGTAGGAAACTCTGTGGAGACAGGTACAATTATTGTTACACAACTACCTAACTTGTTAACTAGAACATTTATGAAAACAGACAGTATTGTATAAAAATCCTCACAAGCTTGTATCACATTAATTGTAAGTGCTGTGAGAAAGCTAAAGGGAATCATGATTGACAGTATAACGCTCAGAAAAATACTAGTGGTGATCCAATACAGTCTGCCAGAGTTGCTGCATTCATTACTACAATATGCACAAGCACAATACACTACAAAATCAAAAGGTTTAGCGTAAGTCGTCAATTATCGGCATCATTTCATCCAGCAATTGCAGTTCTTCACTACAGCAACGTATAACTTCCAGTTTGGACTAATCAATAGAGCAGTCCATAGTTGCTTAGTGCACCAAATTTTAATTATCTCACGTGAGCGAACGTTGTGTTACAAGTGAAATCACAAAGCCTATCGTGTGCCAATTATCAGCATGAGGTACCTATTATCGGCACCCTGTACTTCAGTGATTGATGCAGACTGTGTGAATTCATGAGTAACTCTCTGGAGCCTTGTTGGTTCTTTGTGAAATTTTTGTGGAACATGCAGTCCTTGGATAACAAGTTTACAAAGATGAGGCCAGCCATTCGAGAGATGTTCAGGTTAGATGCAAAAGCATACTGGTTTCCAATACAAAATTATTTTTACGCAAATCCATGGTTAGCCAGCATAGCTTGTAGAGCGCTTTAGGAACAATAACTACTGAACGAAAATGATTGTAAGAAATGTTTTAGAGGGTATAACAACCCACAGTGCTAGATAGGTTCTATATATTCTGTAGTCTATGTACTTTACAAGTGCCAATAATTGGTGCCTGCCGATAATTGGGGACTTACGCTACAGACTAAAGGTTGATTTTCTGCTTCAACACAACACCTTACATTACAAGTATGTACCTGTCCCATCCTAATTCATTTATTTCTTCAATTAACTGCTGATAGTATGATGGTGGTGGTGTCTGCTTAACAACATGGTGGCAGTCAGCAACTCTGTTCTAAATAAAATACCACACAATATATTCACATAAATATGCAACTCACTAGTAAACTCTTAAACTCCACAATAAACTCTGACAGATCTTTACTTTGCTGCAAAAGCTGGGTAGATATTTAATAGTTGTTGCAATGTTCACAGGCTGCACCTTTTGTATCACGTGTTGGTACCCCTGTATCATGTGAGTAAGATGCCAGTCACAACTAATGCTTCAAATAAAAATAAAATACATGGTAGAGTATGGCTATAGCTACCGTGTGTCCTGCAGTCTGTCATGGTTCGGTGCACTGATGCTGATCCTAAAATCTTTCCCCTGCAGCAACAGGCAATATCGCTAGTGACTAGCGTACGCCCTTTACAAACTCACCGACACATTTACGAATCCATCATAAGAGAGCGATGACAATGAAGAAGGCAGCAAGTGTGGACACGCGTCTGCTAATTTGTAAGACATGAATAACACAGTGTAATACAATCCATTTAATAAGCACCCCATGCGCATTAATTAGGATCAATACTTGGACAGTAAACGCGCGTGGTCGCAGTCCCGGAGTGGCTAGCCAGCAGTAGGTGTAGTTTAAGCCACTGAACGTGGAATAGGAGTTCTGTAGAATGTGACAAACTTCATAAGAGATTTCTGCACAAGATGAAACCTGTACAAAGATGGATCTTTCTTGGGATGTTATTTGTAATGGTGGTGTTCTTCTTGTCTTGGTACATGACAATGTGGCGGTCTATACCAGTGGTGAATGAAGAAGAGGAAACAGCGAAGAGATTTTTTGGTTCACTGGACGTTTCTCCAGGAAGAGTTTCAGTGACCATGGGGCATACTGAGCATGAGGAAACAACAGAGTCAGTTAGAACACCTGATACTTCTAAGGTGACATCTGAAACAACTGCTTCCCCTACTACTGCTAAAACTCCAGCAACTGTTAAGACTTTAGCTCCTCCAAGTGGCCATGGATGGGATAGCGGCTCATTCTGTGACACTTTTCTGCACAGAACTTTTCAAGAAATTGTTCCAGTGTGTATGGCTAAAGGCACCAAACACAGCTCCATAACATGTCGAAGAACTCCTTTGTCTACTCGAATGGCTGAGTGTAGTATTTCAGATGTGTTGATTAGGCCACAGAAATTGTACTCAGCAATGACATCAGATCATATTCAAAATTCAAATGCTATTGAGTTGTTAGACAGCGATGAGACTGAGTGCAGCTCACCTGACACAAGCAAACTGCACAGGACTACTGAAGCTGGTGACCACGTTAGATTAATGGTTGAAGAATCTCTGAAGCAATCGTTGCATGTCAAACGGAGTGATTGTAAGAGATGGGTTAATGAAACAACAATTATGTTTCAAGGAAACAATGTCCACATTTACTTTGAGGTACTGGTTTGGTATAATACTTTCAAAGTTATCATGGACCAAGGTATGCAAGAGCCTTATAAAGTGATGCGTGTTGCTGCACACGATTTTCAATATCTCTTCAGTGACTATGAGAAACTACTTTTCCCTGGAATTGAATTTGTTCACGATATTCCTGAAGAAACAGTTTGCTTCAAAAAGTTGATCCTACCTCCAGGCTGTTTTGCTAGTCTGTTGTTCAGGTGTAAAATGGAGGCTGATGTTCGGGGTAAATGCTTCAACTGCAATGGCAAAGATCGCCCCTCCACTGCTATTAATATATTCCGATTACAAGCAGTAAAGGCTTGTTCTCTTGACGATTCAACTTATGATAGCGGATATCGTAATCCACAAAAGATTGTTGTTATTCTACGTAAGCAATACAAGCGCCACCCTGCAGACAAGCCAGAAAATTTCAGACGATCACTTGCAAATGGTCAACAACTTATTGAAGAGTTGGGTAAAATTGTGCCAAACGTTGCTTCATTTCATGGCGAAGATTTGACCATGTGTGAACAAATCAAACTTGTCCACAGTGCAGATATATTTATCGGTGTTCATGGTGCAGGTTTGGTACATGCGTGGTGGCTGCGAGACAGTGCATTGTTATTTGAGTTAGTCCCTTCAGACCAACTTGGCAATCCAACCTTCCACATGTTAACTACTCTTGCTGGGAGAAACTACAAGGGGTATCGTTTGAACCTAATGGGATCAGCATCAATAACTGTAGATATTAAAGATATTATTAATACACTAACTAATATAATACATAATGGTCTTTAGTTGTTTTGTTCTGGAATTTTTCACCCTTTTTAAAAAAATATAATTATAGTGGTTTTACACGTGGTTGTTATTTTAAGCGCCTACTTTTTGTCAAGCGCCTGTGGCTCTACTACCGATGGCTCTGTTTCCAGCGGCCTTCTCCAGTGTAGACCAAGCAGAAAAGAAGGATGGTAAGTTATAGTGATAAAGTACGTACGTATTATATCAATGAGTATAATCGATTTCTGAAGAGGCGTCGCTTCGTCTGGCGCACTTAATGCGTAATATAAACGTGACCCATCAACCACTTCACTCGAGGACTTCACTATCATTTGATGTCCAGAATATCACGAAGACTGTGTAGTTTGATCTGTTCACTGTTAATGAAGCAGTTGTAAACTGCTTGTGGTCCAGTACAATCATGTCACTTTTTTTGTTTTTTTTGCAAGGTAAAACTGGGTCCTTGCTGCAGCTGGTGGTCTACAGTAGTGAAATATAGCAAATGGATTTTTAATAGCAGAGATTAAGAGAGTAGTTGTGTGTATAAATAGGCAGTAGAATGGCTTAACAAATGTCTACAACCATACCACGCTGAAAGCACCAGTTCTCATCCTATCACTGAAGTTATTTATTGTTACTGTGGTATGCAAAGTAAAGTACTGTATATAATAGGGTCTGGTTACTAAGACAATATTAAATGGCTGCCATGTTAGTCATTTATTGCTGAGAGCACTTTTCAAACAGAATTAATAGTCCATATGCACTGCTGAAAACATTCTAAAAACACAACACGTTTTGTTACAATTTAACACATCACGATGGTGAACGACTGCGATAAATTTACATAGAAAAATGCGAATCTCAGAAAATAGACCACTTACCAGTACTTTCAAATCTATAGACTCCTCTACCTGTATAGCTAGAAACAGGAGCCGAGTCTGTAGTGTTAGAGGCGAGTTATAGCTTGAGCCGCATTTGCTACCAGTACTTTTGTATGGGGTTTGCGATAGTCATTCACTGTCAAAAATACTCAGGCACACTGCTAATCAATGCTATGCAAATTGATCATTTTTTGTTAAATAAATGGACCACACATATAGTCTATTAAGACACCTACTGGCATAAACTATAGATAATATGGTTGCATACTGGGATTGCAACGGTGATGTCATTCCCAGAGTTTTACGCAAGGGTGGTGGTTTTTCAAGGTAGTGACATATCTTTTCTGCATTGTGTCATGACAATTTCCTTATTACCATTGTTTTGGGTGAGTGTTACCAAACTCCCATATTATGAAACCACGGATTTCACCACTATGGTTACCTGGGCGCAACACCAATAACTTGTAGTGTTGTTACTAAGGAACATGAGAATATTTTGGCATTGCAGTGGAACCTCTCTATTACGGACGTTTAGAGACCCAGCATTTTTGGCCACTTTTTTGCTGTAATATAGAGGTTTTCCTCTTTCAGAGGTAAGAAAATATATTAAACAGACCTGTTGGGAGCAAAAATTTTGTCTTTACTATGGAGGTTTTTTCTAGTGTGTCCTTACTTTGAGCAGTTTGTTAAGAGAGGTTCCACTGTAACTATAGTGATATAGGACCAAGCAATTATGAAATTTTATTATTATTATTATAGGATGCAACATATCATGATTATGATAACTATCACGATGCTATAACTTTACATGTATAAATAGCACCATATATGGACAATCATTTATTTTAACAAAGACATTGTGTACAACTGTTCAACACAATTAAGGCCATAAACAGTTCAGTTTAATGCAAATAGTGTAATGAATAATATAGTATTCTCCGACAATTTAATGGTTTCTTACAGGTTACAGGTTAACTAGTAAGATTAATTCATGCAGTGAACTGTCTGAGAAGTGTAGGCTTGTTTTCCAGATCAACAACAGTATGTGCCACAATTTGAATTAACTAATATACATTTACCTCTATGATGTCACATCATCACGATTATTTATAAAACACATCTCAACATCACAAAACAATCATGATTATTCCCAGCCCTATAGTAATATACTAGCCTCTGAGGACCATCTGGTGTTCACATACCTAATATGATGCAGCAACCTTAATGACATTGACATGAGAGTACTACAGTGACTCCTCAGTTCTCAGAACGCCTCAATTATCTGAATGCAAAAATGACTGTCATTTTATTTGAGTAAATGTGTGTTGCATTAGAGTAATTAAACAGCACTGTATATATTTTATAGTTGTAACATGGGCACGAGTGATTTGCCTGATATGTATGCCCAAAGCTCGAGGGCTGTGGACGTATGTATTAGGCAAATCACGAGTGCCCATGTTACAGTTAATGTGTAACACTTCCGTTCAGGCTGATAGCCTTAATTCCAATATGAGTGTAACCACTGGATTCGTAAGATTTGATTATGGTTAGGCAGCAAATAACATTGTAGCTATGATTGTTATGATAAACGTACAAGTCCTACAGATATCACGGAAAAGTCAAGTAGGGAAAATTTCAGGGAATTTACAAGTGTTTTAATGCTTTCACGCTGTTTAAATACTAATCACAACATATACTAAAGACAGTAAGCTTCGTTATAGAGTGGTTAACTTGTGTCATCCGTAATGTGGGCATGTCTACATTCGAAAATGTTTGTGAATGTACTGTAACACTGGTTCTCACCTTTAAGTAACATTTCCCAACTTGTAGAACGGCAAGGATACTGAAACACTTTCATTTGAGTGCTTCTTGTTGCAACACTTCAATTTATGTAATCATCATGTGAGCATTAATTTATTTCCATAATTGATTTTGGTCTGAGCTTGTATAAAACAAATAGAGGGCAGTACCACTACCTCATCCACATCTAGGCCATGCTTGCTTTGATGAAAGTGGCTTGCTCTTTTAGAAGTGCAATCACTTTTTTGGGATACATTTCAATATACGCCGGTGTACATTTAGATGTCTCCCTGTAAAGAGGTATACATGGCAAATGTATCCTCTGGAATTCCTTTGATCTGAGGTGTCAAAGAGTTACATAAATAAATGTACCTCACTCACCTGAGCACTGTACTTGCACCAGCCCAATGTAAATACATATACTAATGCAGAATTACTACTGTATACAGGGGAGTGTGCAAAAGTCCTCCATACGAATGTTACGAGCTTTTGATATAACTAAGGGCAGAGGGGGCTGTCATCATTTTCAGTGCCCTGAGGTGCCCAATACCTCAGGTCATCATTCTTGCATTGTTTGTCATCCAATGGGCAGGTGTTATGCAGTGTGTGTTGTTGTATGGAGGCCAGATGGATACACTACTTTATACAAATAACTTAGTACTGTACCACTTCCAGTATTCTTTTTGTGGAGGTCACTATATTATTAGGAATTGAAACCCTAAACTGTGCCAATTGTGCGTAAATCAACTTGTCAAATGCACCCATCTACTTAAAAATAGTAGGAAATTTGACCTGGATAAACAGATTTCACTGATGCATTTAACGAACAGTATAAAGTAGCTGGCCATGGCTGTGCACGCTAGTACTGACACATAATATACATGTGATTTTCAGGAAATTAAATACAACTGTCTGCAGGGTATGTACTACTGCGTGTATTTTGAGTCACTGTTTAAGCTTGTATGTTCTATTAGAGTATTTTGTATGGGTCCTGATACATTTCATTGTGGTTGAGAATATTATTTTGTGTTACTTGTAGCTATTGAAGATGACCAATTGGACTGGCTGAAAAATAAAAGTTACAACGAACCTACAAATGAACTACTGTATGGAGAGAGTGGAAGAAAGAGGCACAAACATTCTGAAAAAAAGTCCAAGAAGCTGAAAGAGTCACCTGAAAATGAAGCTAAGCCAACAGCAGTCATTCAACCCAAAGCCGTATGGCTGGAAGATGTTGGTCTTAAACCTGAATTGGCTTATCGGTTCGACAGAGCACCAGACATAGACAATGCTCGATACGGAGGCTTGTATAGTGCTGACATAGCTAGATATCGACGACATACTAACTACTGTGTAGGGTTACAAGATGAAATCAATTACACTGATAGTAGGGGCAGGCAAATGTCAAAGAAACACAAGAAAAGTGGCTCGTCAAGATACTTCAAATCTTCTCTCAGTAAACAACAAGATACTATGGTTTACACTAGTACTAAGGATGACACGTTTGAGTGGAAAGAGAGTTTTATTTCTATCAAAAAAACTGAAGAACAGCAGCCATCTGATGAAAACCAAGACACCAACACAGATACTCCTGAGTGGTATGTCACACAGAAAGCTAAAGCATATAACCAGTCATTGGCAGAAGATCCTTCAGATGTTTCCCTTTGGCTAGAGTTTATAAAGTTTCAAGATGAAGCACTTCTTTGGGGTTGTGTGCCTGGGGTTGATTTACAAGGTGATGGTGGCAATTCAAAGAAACAAAACCGTGTTGCCCTAATAGAGAGAAAAATGGCAATCTTTGAAAAAGCCATGCAAACCAATCCCCTTTCTGTAGACTTGATTAAAGGGTACATGGCACTCTGCGAAGAGGTATGGGATCATGATAAAATGGTCAAATCTTGGAGGGACACTGTCTTCAAGCTCCCACACAAGGCTTCACTCTGGGTGGATTACATACTCTATTGTCAAAGGCAATTCTCATTTTTCACTGTCTCCCAACTGTGTGCAGTTTATGCTAAAGGTATCTCCATGCTTTCCTCACTGCATGAAGGAGTTCTTCGCTCCCATACTCCTGACGCTGACATTGAAGAATCCATGGTCAGCATCATTGCCTTATTCTGCATCTTCCTCAGAAATGCTGGACACACAGAAAAAGCAGTAGCACTGTATCAGGCACTTCTTGAGTTCAACTTGTGTTGTCCACCATCTTTATCAGCTGACATAACCAT
This sequence comes from Dysidea avara, assembly GCF_963678975.1. Classification (NCBI taxonomy): domain Eukaryota; kingdom Metazoa; phylum Porifera; class Demospongiae; order Dictyoceratida; family Dysideidae; genus Dysidea; species Dysidea avara. Next base: position 12,957,369 of record NC_089281.1, read on the forward strand.
AAGGGAAGCCATAGCCTTTTTAGAACCTTTCTGGGACAGTGGTGCGGCCAGAATTGGTGAAGTGGGTGCCGTGGGGTGGAAGAACTGGGTAGAACGTGAGAGTGACAAGGAAAGAGGTACTACTCTGCTTGGACTTGTACAATTGTCACAAGTCTGGAATGAAAGTGATACCAAAGTAACTGAGGTAGGTACCAATGATGATCAAGAGATGGAACTAGTTCATGAACATCCATTATCAGAATCATGGATTAATCTGGAAACATTTAGGGAATCACAGCATCATCTGCCATGGAAGCTTCCAACAGACAGTACAGCTGATACCAGTGAAGATCCTGATAGATTAGTCTTATTTGATGATATTACTCCATACTTGTTCAGGGTGAAAACTGAAGAGTCACGATTGTTACTACTGTTGCACTTCCTCAACTTTCTTGGTGTGTCTACTCCAGCAGTGGCAAGCAACTGTTGTGTACATCATCATGTGATGCATGCACTGCTGCAAGCTAGTCAGATAGCCCCGCCCACTACTGCTAGTACTGTGAGTGCCATGATTAAAAATTTTAAAACTTTTCAAGGCTCTGCAGTTCCCATAGCATGCTGTACCATTGGGAGTGACTTGGATGGAGTCCAGCTTGACGATATACAGTTGGAAACTTTACAAAATCCATCTGCTCACCATTCTGTGTGTTTTATTAGAAATTTACTAAACCAGTGCTTACCATTATTTTCTTCCCAAAATCAAACAGTGGTTGCCCAGAATTGGTTGGGTTTTGAGCTATCAATTGCCAAGCATGCAACACCCAAGGAGGCTAAGAAAAAGATAAAATGTGTTAAGAAGTTGGCAAAAGCTCTTCTCAAGCTTCAAGCTCATCGTAACAATGTTCAGCTATGGTGTAACTATGCTCACTTGGAACTCACCTCTGAGGGAAGGAATGATGCCATAAAAGTCTGTGAGAAAATTTTATCACAATGTACAGTTGATATAGACAGCAACTCATCAATACCTGTTCTGCACATGTATCTGTATCTGATTGGACTAATCCTTTGTGATTCTGATGGTGAAGAATTGTCCTTCACACCAGAAAATGTTTCATATGTAAAGCATGTTCTTGTATGTCTGACTGAAGGCAATTACCATGTGTATTCCACTGGTAGTAGTGCTATATCTGCTCCAAAGTCGTTGTCAGCTCAAAATAAATTATTACAAGCTTGCCAGAAAGCACTGAAGATGTTGTCAGACACAAGTACATTACTTCAAAATGGAAACTGTCTTCAAAGATACTCTTTTTTGATGAGCTGTTTTCTTCATTTAAATTCGATTCTCTCTGGCTTGTCCAACACTTGTAAAATTGTCAAAGAACATTGTGAACAATTTGTTAATCACTTGTCAACAATGAACATTTCCTCTTACAGTATTTGCCATCTTGAAAAGGTTTTCATGACGTCTTGTAAACTCATCCTGTCCCAGTCAAGGTCACAACACTGTTCACCTCAATTGTTACATGTCATTCTTGAGAATTCACTAAAACTTTATCCCAATAATCCATACTTTCTGAACTGCTTTATTGAATCAGAGAAAAGGTGTTTTGTGACCGGCCGATTAAGACGGTATTTTGACACAGTTGCGTCACAGAATAATATGCCTTCAAGTTGGTTATATGCAATCAAAGCAGAATGGTTACGTTACCAAACACTTAAATCACATCAAACCAGGATATCCATCGATGAACCAGTGTTGGGTATTATCCACAGGATTAGATCTCTGTTTTATCGAGCCAGTCAAGCACCAAATGGTCGATGTTGTGTATTACTTTGGAGACTATACATGGCATTTGAGGTACCAGTCACTCTTGTATTCCATAATTTTACTCTTTGATATGTAGTTTGAACATGGAGATGAAACAAGCACCAGTGCTGTGTTTTATCAAGCCATCCGACTTTGTCCTGGTGTCAAGGTAGTTGAGTAGATTAACTTTGAAATCTGTTAAGTGTTTGATATTATAGGTACTGTATCTGGATGCTGTGAGATACCTGCCTACAGAACTGACAAAGATAACAGAGATAATGGAGGAGAAAGAATTAAGAATTAGAGCACCTGTGGATGAGGTCAAGCTACTGCAGGAATTGTCGGAGGAAGATAGTAAACTTGTACAGACATCTCACAACTAATTAAAGTGTTTTCATTGTGTCTGTATGACACTTATTATACTTGCAAATTACATCAGGATGTTGCACCACTGACAACATTGTGAATTGTAATTTGTTTCAGTTTCAAATGTTTGACCTTACAAGTACCAGCAAAATTATGTTGCATTTTTTACTTTCAAGATATGCAGACGGTTCAATTAAATTGATTGCAAGTATATGGTTTCTCATGTAGAAACTGCTATGTTACACTTGTATAAGGATCCATTGGTAAACTTCAGTGTGTGCGGGAAAACAAGCAGTCCTTCCCACTGGAAGATCTGTATGTTAATTGCTTACGTTCCATTTTGTAGCAAGAAAGATATCCTATAACACTGTCAAGTGAGTTTATCATCTCACTGAATGGTACTCTCCTATGTGTTTCGCTTAGGCTCCTAGGCTATGGGTAAACACCTCGAACAGGCTCTGCCTTCTGTGTACACTCTCCAGTGCCTAACTGGTAAAGTAGATAATAACAAATAATAATATGTGACTCACAGGATAAGAAAGTAACGGTAAGCAGTTATAGACCTGCCAAACTAGCTGCATTAATGCTATTTTAACAATTGTATTCAAGTGACTGAAGAGTACACTTTAGCTGAAGTCAGGAGACTATGGTAACTTGTGTGCAAGCTATATACTCGCCCCTGTTGCTACACACACAGTACTCGTAAAATTATGCTTTTGGTATACTGCCACGTGCATGCACGTGCTAGGCCACGTGGGTATAGAATTGTCGAGGATTATGCTGAAAAGTGAAAACCTGAAACCACTGTCTGTTGTGAACTGCTCTCTATATAAATAGTCCATTTCTCTTACAATAAAATATAGTTTTAAAAGTACTAGCTAAACGACCATAACTAACAAACTTCAAATCCGGCTAACAGGGATCGATGGCATCCGGGCAGTCAGAAATCACCGTTGCAGTGACAACAGCTAAACCAGTTGTGGACGAAAGTGTCCCCCTGGTATTGGTCAGTGGAGCTTCAGGCTACATCGCCACTCATACAATACAACAACTTCTCATTTCTGGAAACTATCGCGTACGAGGAACAGTCAGGAGTTTGAAGAGCGAAGAGAAAGTGAAGCCACTACGGGAACTAATTCCTGATGCTAAATATCCTCTTGAACTTTGTGAAGCTGATCTACAAGACAAGGGTAGTTGGATTCCTGCCGTGAAGGGTTGCAAGTATGTTCTCCACATCGCTTCTCCTCTTCCACCAGGCGTTCCCAAAAATCCAGAAGATGTGATACGCCCCGCCGTCGATGGTACACTAAATGTATTGTCTGCTTGTGCTGAGAGTGGCTCTGTGTTGAGAGTTGTCTTAACGAGTTCCATAGCAGCAGTGTCATGTGGGTTAGTAGGTCACCCAGGCAGGTCAGACAATACATACAGTGAAGAAGATTGGTCACCTCCAGAAGCTTGTGCACCATATGAAAGGAGCAAGACACTAGCGGAAAGAGCTGCTTGGGATTTTGTGAAGGATTTACCTGAGGAGAAGAAATTTGAGCTGGTGGTTATGAATCCTGCAGCAGTATTTGGTCCAGTAATCACCAAGAATGCAGGTACTACAGTTGGCTTCATAAAGGCTGCACTATCAGGAGAAGTTCCTGCAGTTGTTAACCTTAATATGGTAGTAATTGATGTCCGTGACGTTGCTCAAGCTCACATTGTTGCCATGGAGAAGCCTGAATGCAATGGAAAGCGCTACATTCTTGTCTCTGATAGTAACTTTTCCTTCCGTAAAATGTGTGAAGTAGTAAATAAAGAATTTGTCCCTCAGGGATACAAAGCAGCCGGTAAAATCAAATTACCAAAATTTGTTGCCTGGTTTATATCATTGTTTAATTCTGAGATGAGTTTAATTTATCCGAGCATTGGTAAACAATTAACTTTCATCAACAACAGAATGATCAACGAACTTGGAATTCAACCACAAGATACAGAAAAGATGATCATCGATACATGTTACAGTTTGGTTGAGTTTGGGTTAGTCCCTAAGACACCACAATATCATGGTGCAAAACCAAAAGTACCACAAGGTGATCAGAATTTGTCATAAGGTGATACAAAACAAGAAAAGAACATCACAACAAATAAGTCTTTAGATCTGTGTGTATATAGCTAGTTAAATTTAAGTGCATGCATTTGTGTTTATACTTCTTGTATGTACTTATATATCTTAATACATGTACATGTTCATTTTGAATATTGAAGGTGGTTGTAGATACTTTATATAACAGGTGGTTCAGAATATATTGAACAATTAAGTACAATATCATAGCCACTGCCAAGATAAAAGTTGCATGGCTTGTATACCCTTCAGATTAATAGCTATTTATGTGGCATGACCAAAACTTATTCAATGCACTTTTTATTTTCAACTTCCTGTAGTACTTTATGTGGTAATTTACACACTTTGGTACCTGTAGCCTGACAAAGCATTATAATCACCAATTACTAAAAGGATATAATTTGTTGTCTGCTGAAGTTGTGTATTTTCAACAGAACTTCTGCTAGGGAGGAGGTAGAATAGTATACCACAGTGTATTTCCCTTCCTCATGCATATGTCATACTCATGCAGTTATGCAATGTAGCTATAGGATGCACAGACCATATTGGTACTCTTGGTCTGTTCACATGCGTGCAGTTGTTCACAGCATTTCAGCCTTTAGTCTTACATGCAGGCATAGCCGAGACATCGTGTACATGTGCTTGACAGGCTGACTGTTCTATTAGGATGAGTGTATAGATGCACAAAGTGTGCTTAACAATAAGTGTGCTAAAAAGAGCAAATAAACATGCATAGTGTTGCTGCTTCATTTGTGCTATTTTATACATGCACTGCACTGCTATATACACAAAACAAACAGTGAAGGTCCGTACTAATTCTGCCAGCATTTTTAGGCAGGCTACTTTATCACATTATCAGTTACTTTCATTACTGTCACTACTTTTCACTCACTGAAAAAATGAAGTGACTGACAAAGCAGTTTCACTACTTTCATTTTGCAATGCAGGCCAGGTAGTGACTAAAAAACTAACAGTCGGGGTGTAAATGCTACCACGCTTGTACTATCCACTGTTTCTGAGTTTTTATATATACAGGAGTGTTGCAAATGATTTGTCATAGTGCTCTAGCGATTCACCAATTGTTTTTTTGGATATGATGTATAAAAACATCCACACATATAGCTATACTAGCAGGGGCAGATCTAGGATTTCATAACGGGGGTGCTCACAGAGGTATTTATAATGGCTGAGTGAACAAGAAAAGCAATAGCCAATTGATATATAGTAGTATAGCATGCAGAGCATGCTTAAATTTGGTAATATTTTTGACTGAAATATGATGTCACCTGAGGATAATAATAATGAAATGAAACCTTTATTTCCCAACGGTTGTATTCAGTTGGCTAAAAAACTATTTTTTTACAAGTAGCCCAAACCTGAGACCGGGGGGGGGGTAGTAGTAGTAGTAGTAGTACATAGCTATAAATTTTGTGTTTGAATTACATATTTTGTATTTAGTGTTCTATATTGTCACGATTGTTGTGTAGCAAAATAACAGTGAAGGGAATGATTGAAGGGATTACAGGGGGGTGTGGGAGCATATTTGAACATAATTGTGGCAAGATTGAATCTGGAAGCAATTTGAGATAAGTGAATGAGACCTGGAACTAGGAAATAGCAAACAAACTTACAGTGATGTACAAGCCAATTCTTTGGATCAAACTATATTGTTTTAGCTATAAGATTTTAAGGCAATTATTTTGTATCAATATAGTGGACTGGGAAATGACCATTACTATAAGTTGTAATTTTAGTGGACCACAAGTGAAAAATTTTTGAAAATGGCAATCTCAATACTGGATCTTGAGGTACTTTTAGTCAAATCCCTGTAAACATGCACAGCACATGTATGTAATTTTTGACTTTATTCTTTTCTGTGGTGCAGCTTGCTATTTAGTCTGACTTTTACAACTAGCCAAATCACTATTAACTAACCAAATGTCATTACAACTAGCTTTTTGGCCACAACTAGCCCCTTTAGCCCCTGACAGCCAGTAACTAAAAATCTATTGTTTAAATATTAAAGAACAGGAAGGGGAAAGATATGGGTATCAGCTACACATGATCAATTAACAAGGTTGCCATTTGTGTTTGAAATACATACCTTAATTTAGTGGTACACTATTTTGGAATTTAGCAATTTTAGTTTTTGTTGTTTGTTTTTTTTGCTAAATTTAATACCTGTAAAATCATTGATTAACTGATGATAACATCAATTCACGAATTTAAAATTTTGTATGGGCTACATGTAAATTCCTCAATATACATACAAGATCACTAAATTTAGTGTATCACTAAAATAAGTCGGTTTAAGGTATAGTGTGCTTTACAGTCCCATACAGCTCAAACTATAGTTATAATGTTCAAACAGTAACAATGAAGAGAGGGCTTGAGAGGATAAATACAAATGCATAGAATTTTCCAGCTGGGGGTCTGCTCCCCTGAACTCATCCATCTTGTACCCACAATCTTTCAGTACAATACATGCAGTCTTTGGTTAAGATTGCTTCCAGATTCAATCTTGTAATAGCCATTTTCCAAGGGGCTATAAGTAATTTTAGTTGAAAAACAGAGCTACACTGTTACATGTTATTAGTGGTCAGGATTGTCAAAGAGAGTAAAGAGTAGTTGATTATAAGGTCAAATGGAGAATTCAGGATTGGATCTTGAGGTCATTTAGTCAAATGTAGAGATTTAAAACACGCAAATAACTTCAACTTTATATTATAGCCACAGACTGTTCTGTTGCTATTTCAACCTGACTTTTTACACTATATGTATTACAACTGGGGTTCAAAGTCACTTACATAATACAATTAGTTTTTGGCCACAACTAACCCCATTTTAGCTCCTGGACACACTGACAGCGTAAATGCTGCAGTATCATTTAAGCTTATAAAGTTGCACTCCAAAGGATTTGGGAGTGCAAACTCCGGAAGCTGTGTAATATTTAGCTTAAATTGATGCTAAGATGGGGAGATTCAGACAAATGCAGCATAGAGGTTAGGGTGCTGCCTAACTAATAAAGCATATAAAACAAAAACAAAACAGCTCTTACGCAGACGCTGCAGCCTTATTAACTTTATACATGCTAGGAAATTCACTATAATTACTGTTTTATTTGCAAGAGAAAGTATGTCAACCCAAGCATCAAGTTTGTAGTAACAACTGAAAATACCCACTTATATTAAACCATTTGACAGAAGTTGTTTTTAGAAAGAAGTATTGATGTTTCATATATAATTCAGTACATAAAAAGGTATAAATTTTTAATTTTAAGTGATTATAGTATATATGGCAGGATGTTTGGAACAATGGTGAGATAGCAGTGCACAGGTCAAGAGGACACACTGGTAACTTCTTGAAAAACATAATTATTTTTATGATGGATGTTCTATTAGAGTAATTGACTGTTCTATTAGAGTATATTTCGATTTCAGTAACGTCTAGGTTAAGCCTTACACCAAAAGTATAATTTTAACCCCTCTTAGTAATTCTTAGAAAATATTAGTCATTCTCATTGCTCTTTCCATCTTATCATTGCTCATGCATACGTATAAGATGCAATTGCATCTGTACTGCAACTTCTAGAAGCTTCCTAGCTTGCACATAGGAAAATTTTGGAAGGGGGTGTTTTAGCACCCCCCCTAAACCCGCCCTTGATTAGCTACAAATTATTATACAAATAAACACACCTAACCATAAATTTGTCAGTGATGCAGCTTGCCACTTCGGGCTGAATTTTACAGCTCCATTATCATATTAATATGTGGCCAGATTTGCGAAAAGGTACCTTTTCCATACATTTACATGCCAGCAAACAAAATGATGTAACACTTGACTCCTTATACTGATTAACTTGCTCTTAGTACCAAAATGTAGCCACTTTAGCTGTACTCATGGAAAATTTCATTTAGCTAATTATATGCAATGATAAAGAAGTTATGAAGCTTCAAAGTTCAAAAAATGGGTCAAATTCTGTGTGTGAAAAAAGTACCTTTTCGCAAAATACAACTAACCCAAAGCCACATTGAGTTGGCCTATTGACCACAACTGTTTTTAGTTCCTGTGTGTTACTTTAGTACACATGGAGTGTAAAAATAAAACTGCGTTAAAAAAACATACCATCCTACTCACTGTGTGTAAGAATTTGACAAGTTACAGACTCATGCATGCATGATTGTTGCAGTGTGATATACTATGTAGCTGTAATGTGCATGGTGTGTACTTTGCTGTAACACATTATACTGTTTTGCAGTCTGAAAATTCATTTAGCACCTGACATGTGATGAGTTACACACTGTAAACAACACACATGGTGAAACAGCACGAGACATGTATCAAATGTGTTTAAAGACCCCGCTTGTTTTGCTGCATTTGCTTAGCAGGTATTATAGTGACAAGTGTATGTTCTAATGGAGTACACTGTTTTACATGTTTCTATAAGAATTGACCTACAAGAATTAAGGCCACTGAAAGCCTGTGTGAGAGTCAAAAACATTAAAACACTTTTGAAATTCCAGATCAGGCGGTGAAACAATTTTCAAGCTATAGGCATTCAGTGGAGTCAAAATAAAATGGTTAACATGTAGCTTTCTATGACTATAAGGCTTTACTCCAGACAAAGAATTCATACTGTACTATACTAAAGCTGTTCTATGGTGTAGTATTTGTGTCAAAATATATGGTGTAGTATTTGTATCAAAATATACGGTATATTTTTATAGTATAAAGAGTAAATTTTTGTGAAGGTGATGTGGATGAAGCCGGGTGCTGAAATTATAATGAGTTACTCAAATATTTTTTTGGTAGGCGCAGTAGAATATTTATGAGGACAACATAAATAATTAAAAACTGCACACTGATTAATTTTTGATAGGGCGATGAATATTTGTGAGGGCAGTTTAATGAATTAAAAGATTACACAATTAATCATCTTAATTTTGGTGGGGGTTGATAAATTTGGTTCCATGAATGTGGTATAGCTAATATCTGGCATACAAAAAGCAACTGAGGTGATTGCTTTGTTAGAGAGTTTTGTATTAATAAATGAATTCAGTGTCCAGCACAATTACTACATGACACACATGTATACTCATAGACGATTCTAAGGAGGGCACATGGCCCCCCTGCTGAAAAATAACTTCTTAACAATCTTGAGGAAAATTTGCAGTATAGATTGGCATTGTTATTTTTAGCATTTTTCATGTTTTTAACATAAATTTTAGGCTGTTTTCAAGCCTTCAAATTGCAAAAATCCTATAGCTTCTTGGGGTTGCACCCCTAGACCCCCTCAAATTCTACAGTCATACAGCAATAGTTATGCTGTTCCCTACTTGCCCTCCCCCATTAGGTCAGGTCTAGAATCACCACTGCATGTACTATGGAGAATAATATGCATGGCAGCTGTGTGTGAATTATTCTTGTATACGACGGTGTATTTGCACTGTTTGTCTTTGGTTTCCATACTTACAGTAGCTACTCTGCATGCCATCTTGTAAATCATAGGTTCTTTTCCTTCTCAGTTCTTTATGGGGTCATGCTCCATGCATGCAGCTTCAGTTGATGAAATACTACAGTTTTCTTTTTCTATTCTTTGTTCGGTATATACACAGCAAATATAGAAGTACTATAATTTTCTTAAAGTTAGAGTGAATAGGCATTCACTGTGGTAAGAATGAAACTTTCTAATTTGAAGAAACAGAACTAAATTTCAGTATATAATACTCTTAAATTTAGAAGTAACCAAAGATCACTGTGGTGAGAATGAACATGTCTAATTTTTAGAGGGTATCTTCTTAAATTTACAAGAAATGTTTTAAAGTTAGAGCAAAGTCTCAGACTGCAATGCTAGCTATAGCCTGGACATTCACATTAGCTACTTGATTTAAGCTGAGACCCTCTTAGATTAAGGATTAAGCAACCTAATGCTAGAAACTAGTACTGCAGTACTCTTATATTGTGGTATTTTAAGAATGCAATTAATTATGTATATTGTTGTATAATTAATGTGATTTTCATCTATATATGTATACAGTAAATATGTTAACCAGCTTACAGTGTTTGTAAAATGTATTTAAAACCTTGGTCAGCAAGGGTAACATTCTATTGTGGGATTAGTTTCACTCAACATTCTAAGAATTAGTAGTTGTTAGTTCAAACTATCTACGTACTTACTTGTTTTTAGGGTGTTCACTAGCTATATTCAAGAATTGTAGTATTATATTTAAATGGACCAAGTTATGATTTAACACTTAGAAAAGTGGTTCTTATTTCTAGCAATTGGTATACTTATTTCAGGTATTCATTCTAGCCTTAAGTGTAAAAAAAATATAATTAAACAACATGGTAAAATTTAGGATATAGCTAGCAATTCTTGCTATTAATAGTCTACTAACCAAATTCAAAATACACTTAACCTACTAATAAGGTGGTACCAGTTTTTAGTATGCGTCTAGCAATCAAGGACCTTATATTCAATATATATATATATACATATACTAGAACTAAGTAACCAACATACTGAAAATAATAATAGTGTTTTTGTTGTGTAGGTTTGAATTCTGTTTGTAGGTGCAGGATTTGTAGCTATAAAAACCATAAAGGATATTTTGTGCAGTTATATTGATTATATATACAACTACGCAGCCAATTCAAGTAGCTGCTTAGTATAGTGCTCAGCTGTTATTGTGTTCCAGTGGATCATGTCACTAACGCAAGCATGTATGAGTGTTGCTATCACAAGCATCTTTCTGCTGCTAGCCTACTGCTGCTGCCACTGCATGCTCACTGATCATTTGACACATTACAGCTTAAACAGTCACCAACATGTATCATCCATCAAAATAATTATTTAATACCTTGGAGTGATAATTATCTTACTTGGTCTAATCATGTCACCTACATTATTCACAAGGCAAAAAATGTCAGAGCTTTTTGCAAAGGAATCTAAAACATTGTCCTCCATCAGTTAAGATAAAATGTTGCAAGTCTTAAGTTTGCTCCACTCTAGAATACTGATCCACTGTGTGGGCCCTACACACATCACAACGCATTCAGAAACTTGAATTGGTTCAATGCCGTATGGCTAAATTTCACTTGCAAGACATTTCACACATTTTCTAGGAGTTGTTAAAGTTAATATAGATAGATGCAAAGTTGTGGAATTTTTTAATCTTACACTAATCTTTAAATTACATCCTTGCAGTAATTGACTGTTCTATTAGAGTATTATTCTAGTTTACTTAATCTCCCTATTCTTTATGTAGTCCACACAAAGTTTACACAGGCTATATGACCAGGAGTCCTATAGACCTTCAGCACTTGTTCTGTAGAGCAATACAATTAAAGTAATGTTTTGGTTCCACAAGAAGTACTTTGAGAATATAAGTCACTCTCCAGAGTTCCTGTGGACATAGATACCTGAAATAAACAAGGAGAAAACATCCTGATGACCTGGCAGACTCCTGTAAGCATTCAAGGGTAAATTAGATGGCAGGCTATTCTCGTAGGGTCATTGATTTTTTAATTTTTTCTGCACTTTTTCAAACGCACTTAATATCTTTACACTGCAGGCTGTAGAACCTGGAGTCTCAGCTGTAAAGCTATATAAAGTTGTTGGTACATTTTGGCTATTATTCTGCAGAATTACAACATTCCCTTTTGTCCCCTGATTCTCAAGATGTCTCTGAGGCTGTTTGCGATGTTATGCTATCTGTTGTTAATAAAAGTTTATCTAAGAATCACACCGTCACTTTTGCTAAGGTTGCAGGCAACAACCTGCAGTCATCCCATGTAATTTATTGTAATTCCAGGCTTGTATCATTGACTGTGCAGAATAAATTCCTTCCTCTCTTATCATCATTAAGCATACATGACTTGGTTTTGGTTACTATAATATATATATATATATAAATAAAATATATAAATAAGTATATAAATAAATAAATATGTAAACTTTATACTATAAAAATATACCGTATATTTTGACACAAATACTACACCATACAACTCATTATAATTTCAACACCTGGCTTCACCCACACAAAAAATTACACTGTATCTACCAAAATATATACTGTCACTAATACTACACCAAACAAAACCAGATAAAAGATGTTCTTATCAGTTGATTTTTCTTTATTTAAATTCAATTTTCTGTGGCTTGTCCAACACTTGTAAAATAACATTGTGAACAATTTGTTAATCACTTGTCATACAATGTGTTGCAGTATTTGCCATTTGGAAAAGGTGTTTGTCATCCTGTTTGAGATCACAACACTGTTCACCTCAATTGTTACATGTCATTTTCACTAAAAATTTTCCCTAACAGTCCATACCTTCAAGTTGGGTAAGGTAGAATGGTTACACTATGTAAATAATACACTATGACAACATCGACCATTTAGTGCTTGACTGGGTCGATGAAATAGAGACCTGATTCTGTATAATATACCCAGCACTGGTTCAGCAACTCAGTGGCAAACCCAGAAAGACGGACGTGCCTTTCAACCTCACCATCTACATCCTTATATGAACCAAATGTTATGTAAAATGTACAGAAAAAATAACCAGTAATCTGTCAGAACAAGTTATAAATTTCCATATAAAGACCTATGTAGCTAAGATGCTTTCACAAAGCATAATAATAGCTCTTAGAAAAGCTAATTAAGTTCTAAAATATAAGATGTACCTGACCATACACATGCTATACATATTCTTATCATGTGGCTATGAATAACCTATATAGTATAATTGTTTTTCTTTTCCATTTTCTCTAACTTGGGGCTGAATGTTGAGCTATCTAGTGAAATATTGCTAATAAATCTGTCACAGTATATTATAGCAAAAATTACACCTTAATCCAGTCTAATTGGATTATTATGTATAGTCAACTGGTTGGTATCAATTGTGTACTAGAATATAGGTGCTGAAAATTTCATGACCTGCGTGATTTAATGTATGTGGTACCTACTGTTGTAGGAGATATAAGGCAATATGCAAAAATAAGGGTATAGCTATTTTCAATCCATGCAAGAGGTGTGTCTTAATTGTACACACACACAAAAAGCAAGGCCTTCAGGCATGGTCACGCCTACCCAGTGAACCGGCACTGGGACACCTGTGCATTACTCAGGTTCTAGGAGTCAACACAGGCAAATCCTCCTGAGGCAGGACTAGTAACCCGCAGGAGGCTGTACCATGTCCCCCACAAGTGAAGGTGTGGGCACCCACCTGGACCTTTACCCCCTGTGTGAGACATGGATAGTTGGCATTTGCTTTCCCAGTTAATACCAGGTACCCATTGATGTTACAGCTGGGTGAGCTGCTTCCTCAGTTGATACCAGGTCCCTATTTAAACAGCCGGGTAGACTGAAGCAAGTTTCTTGCATAAGGAAACATCAACACCACCAATTTGGCATAACCAAGCATTGAACTTGGAACCCTTCGATTACCAAGCTGACACACACATGCATGTATGCATACACACGCACACATGCATACACACGCACACATACATACACACGCACACATGTATGTCCTTGTGCATGTGGTACTGAAAAAAATGGTTATATTATGTTATGTGCTTGTCAGACTGATTGCTGTACCAGCCGCTCAATAAATTGCAAGTGTATGTTCTATTAGAGTATTGGTTATTCAAAGACTTCATCCTCATCGTATCACTCAGTCCAGAGGTGACCACATTAGATTATTAAACAGTTTATTGAACACATCACAGTAAAATCAAAGGTTTTCATTAGTTGAAAATAATATCAAAGATGTAAACTGGTTGAATTAGGGGTGGGCAATATACCGATTTTTAGTTGTGCAATATTTTCTAAAACCGAATTACTAAATATTTACATTTAGTAATACCACATACCGAGAATACTGGTTTTCAAATTATTTAAACAGTATTGTAGCAGAACTTGATAGCAAGAGTGGAGCAAAGATCATTACATGGGACTACTAGCAAGGTACTAATGGGAGACCAGTCAAATATGAGAGTGCTATTTGTTACCTCTGTCTAAAGAGTTTGTTGGTTAATGCCTCCAATTTGTTTTCCCACTTGAAGAGTAAGCACTGCCTAGTCTACAGTGAGACTATTGATGTAATGGAAGCTTATACATATTTAGTGGGTATTTAGTAACACAGTGCAATATTTATAAATGATATCAATACCACCCACTGAATGCAGTGCTACATTATCAGCTGCCATCATCTACACGGGCGGGCTTCTTTTCATAAGCCTCTAGTTGGATAGCAATACAGACGATGGTAAACATGCACCCTTAACCACGTACAGCAGTCATTAACTGGTATACCACAATGCAATGTGGCTTCAAACTTTCAAAGGAGTTTTTTCAGTTTGATGAGCTGTTTTAAATTTGATCCTCCCTAGCTTGTCCAACACTTGTAAAACGGTCAAAGAATATTGTGAACAATTTGTTAATCACTTGTCAACAAAGAACATTCCCTGTTACATATATGGAAAAGGTGTCCATGACATCTTGTAAACTCATCCTGTGCCAGTCAAGGTCACAACACTGTTCACCACCATGACAATGCTTCAGTTTACTACGTTGTGGTGTTGCCTTGAGTGAGAAACTTTACTCACATTGCTACCCAGTTGTAAACGGGAACCTGATGTTGATTGGGCACTGCCGGACCTACCCAGCTGCCTGACGGCTAGTTGAGCTAACTGAGAAAGAAAAATGCCATCAACTTTCATGTCTCACGCCATGGACTGGAATATCTAACAACTACACGAGTAGCATAGCAAGCCGACTGAATGTTTTAGTGTGTACTGTAGGTTCAGAGACTGTAGTACATCACTGAAGTCTGCCCAGGCTGCAAATGGCTACTGAAATGTAGCTACATAGATAAATCACCCAATATCATTGGTCTCTTTCCTGCTGCAAAAGATACAGTGCTGATAAACATTTACTGATAATTAAAACCCATAATTGAAAGTTATTTGTTGTGTCTGTATGGCATTACCTTCACTTGCAAAATATTTCGGACTGTTAATAATTGCTGGATGTTTAGGCAGTGTTGCTTTGGTGGTGTTCTGGAATTATGGGGGCCAATCACATATACTAGTAGAAGATACGTCTGTTCACTCGAGCCTGACACGTTTTCATCCCAAACTGTTGAACGGAGAAAAGAGCCCACAGCTCGGTGACAAGCTAAAGGAGATTGCAGTAAATAACACAAAGGCGTTGGTGTGGGATAAAGGTTCGTTCTGTGACGAATTCTTGCACAAAACATTTCAACAACCAGTTCCCGTGTGTGTAAATAACGGAACTAAGAGCTCCGTAAATTGTTACGGCAGCCAATATTCTAAGAAAATGGTCCAGTGCAGCATAGACAACGCCTTAGTGAAACCCCAGCTGCTTTATAGTGCAATGACAACACAAAAAATCATTGGCTCAAATGCTATTACAATACTAAATGCTAGCAAGTCTCATTCCCACCCATCTGCCTGCAACAAGGCAAGTATGGATGGTTTAAGTCAAACAACGGAACAACGAGACCATGTTAAACTGATGATTGAAGATGCTGTGATGCATTCCAGTGTTAGCCGTAAACCAGAAGATTGCCATTCATGGATTAATGAAACAACATTTTTATTCCGAGGAATTGACGCACATATTTATTTTGAGTTTCTTTCATGGTACAATTTGTTCAAGAGTATAGTCGATGAAGGTTCTCCGACATCACTTCAAATAATTCGTATGCCAGTCAACACATTCAAATGTCGCTTTGCAGAGTTTGAGCAAAGACTGTTTCCTAATGTCACAGTGTTACAAAACATGTCAGACAAGCCTGTTTGCTTCAGACGTCTTGTCCTTGTACCAAGCTGTTATGCAAGTTTATTCTTTAAGTGCAAAGGAGAGTCTGACCTTTTATCTCCATGTTTGAACTGTCATGGAAGAGGGAGATCGGAGACAGAATTTCAAACATTTAGATCTCATGTTTTGAAGGTTTGTTCAATTGATGATTCACAGCCAATCAGCAGTTATCGGTCTCCAAAAAACATTATTGTTATTCTCAGAAAACCATACAAACGTACTCCTAAAGATGACCCTAGCAGATTTGAACGTGTTTTGAGCAATGGAGATGAAATGGTATCACAAATTAAAGCAAAGTTTCATGCAGTTAATGTAACAGTTATTTATCCGGAGGACCTTACATTATGTCAGCAAATTGCAGTAGCTCAAGGGACAGATATTCTCATTGGGGTACATGGGGCTGGATTGCTACATTCCTGGTGGCTGCGAGATAATGCATTGTTGTTTGAGCTTGTTCCCACAGAACAGCTATCAAATCCCACCTTTAAAATGTTGTGTGCACTAACTGGCAGGAATTATATAGATTATCATATACCTTCTGGGTCACCACTAACTATTAATGTTGATGATGTTATTAATATTTTAACAAAAGTGCAAATAAATGGAATTTGATTTTTTTTTTTTAAAAAGCTACTGGCAGTTAACACGCATGCGTGTGTCCGAGGGTCCGCAGGTGGGGGGATTAATAAGCGGCGGGATCCAGACTTCATGTCCCGCCCCCTGAGACAGCTGTTGCGCCAGCTTAGCTCATCCTTCCAGTGCTTGCTCGTTAGAAGTAGCCTCATGAGCTTAATAATGGCTGTTCTAACGGAGACTTTCTCGGAACGTGTCAGAAGATACCCAGTAAAACGGAGCAGGACGGAGGACGAGGAAACCGCGGAGAAAAGAGTACTTTACCTAACTTGGTCAGGAAGCGGTAACAACAACGCTGGAAGTGGTTTATACAAGTGAGAAGGCTTCCACGAAGGAAACGCGACGCCATATTTAATTGTTCACGTGTTTTCCTGCAGGCTATATCCGGGGTACTTTAACTGGCTTTCTCAAAGTTCCTATTGGAGTGATAATGGCCGATACGTCACGGAACAGAAACAACTGCGTCACCTCATGAATTTTCTTAAATTATTTGGTTAGCCCTTTTGGTTGTTTTGACCTATGTGGGATCCACATTAGCTGGAGCCAACAGTCCTAGACACCCGTACACCTGAACATGTAGTGGTATGTAGTTTATAATTCCTTTGCTTGGACATGGCTCAACTAGTTAATAGCATGAATTTAACACAACACAAGGAATTCCTTACATTTTAATAAAATAGAATATTTTGGATCCAGTGATAAATATTGATAGTTATATATTGTGGGATGTTAATAAGTGAATGATATAACGATTATGGTGAAGTTATTTGTATGTGTCTTGCAAGGGGGTCACAATTACAGCTCGTTAGTGGCTATTTTGTTTGTCGACATGAACTCTATTCAGGCCAGTAATACAGTAATGTACAGAGTTACAGCTCTGATAACTGTACTAATGTTCACGATGGGTTATGTTGTGTAATTTGATGTGATATTGAATATGTGTTTGTTGCAGAGGATGACACAATACAGGACTTTTTATGGATTGATAGTTGTGCGAAAATCGCTGACAGAGTTAGTAGTTGTTGTATTTAACCGATTATATGGTTAAATGACTTATAATTACAGTACATGTTGGCTATGGCGTATGTGTACTTCAGACGAGCAGCATTACCTCCAGATCAGTACAATAAGAAAAATTTCTTTTTAGCTCTGTAAGCTTGGAAAGCAATAAAAGGGCACATTAATTTATTTGTCATTTAGGTATCTTGCTAATGATATGGAAGAAGACGAAGAAGATGAGAAATATGAAATCTTTCCATGGGCACTTGGTAAAGGCTGGAGACAACTATTCCCAAAGTTTCTAGTAGAGAGAGACCAGCTATGGAAGAAAATGAATTACAGAGGGGTTGTTAGCAGGAAGACTTGTGAAGAGGTCAGGATTATTAACAGGTGTTGTGTAAAGAATCAGCTGATATGTGATTGTTGAGAACTTTGTTAACCAGAATTAAGTCATTTGCTGGCTAATCTATTTTAATGATATAACCTTTTTCACAACCTCTTCTCATGATGGGAACATGTACAATGTTTTCATAACTTATTTGCAGCTAATATTATTAAAATAAACTTTTATTCATTGTTATCTGATGCAGCACAGTGTTTTGGTTGCTATGAAATTCGATATGTGTATGGACCATGTGGATAATATGTTGTTCAATGAATTTTCAATTTTATTCTATGAAATAGTCGCTGTGTACTATCAAACAGTTTCTAGGTATTGTGTGATGAATTTTATATTCTTTGAACTGTTATGTAGTGGTTGATCACCTGGTGTCTTTATCTCTAGGTAATATCCATGGTGCCAGATCATCATATATGGAAGAGAGTGCGTAATTCACATCACGGTGGGGCAATTAGGGGCTACTGCAAATCACCCGTGACAGAATATGGAAGGAACTCTCCACTTCACTGCGAAAGCTGTGCTACAAACAAGAAAGTAAAACCTGCTGAAAACCCTGGAATACAACAAGCAGACAACCACCTTGATTTCCTGGATCAAATTGATTTAATGATACAAGAACAGGAGTTGCACAAAGGTCAGTGCAATCAGGTCAATTATGTAAAGTCATAGTGTTTCTTTTCTCAGCTCAACAGTTACTGTTAGGGAATTATTTGCCAGTGGCTAATACAACTACTGTCTACACTGTAGAAGAGTGATGTTTGCTGCAAACTAGTTGGATATTTATGATCAATCAAATTGATAATTCAATTCTCAATCTTTGTCGGGAGACAGAAAAACCCTCTGTAATTTGATCAATACTTAGTATTTATTGTAAACTAATCAGTGCTCAAATCATTTCACCAAATATTGAAATAATGATTTTATATAAAATGTACAAATTATAACCAGACAGTTACACAGGATAAACATAGTCTATTCCATACATGCATTGTCAACATTGCTTTTACAAGTCTCCTAAATTTGGTGCTTGTTATGAGGGGTGATTGTATTGTCTGCATTCCAGGTTTGGTAAACAGACTGGGTCTAGTGTATCAAGGGTATATGATTGTGTTCTCATTTAACAAGAGCGCCTGCTGCAAGCCACAAAAGACACTCATATTACACACTGTGTGATGGTGTTGAAATTTGATAAATTTTAGCCAGCAAGGTTTTCATGTGTTTGTGCAGGTTGAAAAGACTTATTAGCACACACACATGCAAGGCTTTCTCTACATGTTGAATATTGGCCAGAATCCTGACTATTTAAATTGTGGTTGCACTGGTGCAATCAAGTAAATTTGCTGTTGAAAGAGAAACATGGTACATGTTAGGGTAGATCTAAGGTTGCTAATTCCATTGGATCATTGTCCATGCTGCATCCATTGTTTTACAAATTAGCCATCACCCACACATTTCATCAGTATGAATTATCATTGGAAGGATTGATTGTAGTGGAGATGCATTTAACCACAACTAAATTTTTTTAATGTGATCTGGTAGCTTAGAAGTAGTTAAGGTGGCCAACTCGACTTGTGTGTACTAGCAACCTATGCTATAGTTTTTCTCAGAAATTCAATGGCTAAACATTGGCATTCAGCCTAAGTAACATAGTAACCTGCTGAGCTACATGCCAGATAGTATTGAACATAATAATCTATATCAAGAGTATCACCTAGCTTGTAAAGTATTCTTTATGCTTTAAAAAGCTTTGATCTCTTGTTAGCTACTAATATTAATCAATTTTGTTTGTGGCCATTTGCTTGTTGGACAATCATGTAGTTTGACAGTTCATTTGTTGAGAGCAAGTTATAAAGATTGAGAAGATTAAAGCTATAAAGATTGATCTTAAAAACTTAAGTTTGTGTCTTTTTTTTGTATGTATGTATGTATGTATGTATATATGTATGTATGTATGTATATATGTATGTATGTATGTATATATGTATGTGTGTATGTATGTATGTACGTAAGTGCTGCGTATGTATATTATGTATATGTAGCTATATGTATGAATGTATGTACTGTGTATACTCCTCCTATATGGAAGAACGGCTATGCCAAATTGAGATCACAGTTCCCTTTCATCACAAATTATATTAAGCTTTGCCATATGCAGAGTGGAGAGTTTACAGGGTATAATTAATGACAACATGACTATAATACATGACTTTGTTATTCCCCAACCAGTTGCTATGTTACTGCTAAACACAGCGTGATATAACGTCACAAACATTTGGTCGGTTTCAATTTTACCGTATTTGGAGTTGTGCGTGACACAGTTTCCTGTCTCGTAGCTTCAAAACTTGATTTGTCTTCGCTACTTGTGAGTATCGTTTTGTTTCGGTCCATATTTGGTACCTTTGACCTGGAAAGGAATACAGCCGTATCTTTAAAAATGAGTCGACTGCCGGCAAATTCTCATTCACACACTTCGAAGCGAAATCTACCCAGCAATTCTAAAGAACAGCAACCAAGAACAAACATGTTAGGAGACTCAAGAGTAGCTGGAAACAGCCCGCAATCAGAAACGCAGTTCAACCTCACCAGTACCTTCCAAGACGGGTTCTCAAGAAAGCGCAAAATGGACATCATCGAAGAAAAGCCCCAAGAAGCGTTACCTCCTCGTGACTACGACTCTGATGAGGACGAGAAACCAGAAGAATTGAAGCCCAAGCCTGGAAAGAAGACACGCGGTAGAGTGAAGATCCACATGGAATACATCCCCAACAAACTGAGGCGTTACACCACCTTCAGCAAAAGAAAGTCTGGAATGATGAAGAAAGTAAGTAGTGATTTATTGTTTGTTACTTGTGCTTTGCGTTCTTTGTTGCTGCATGTATGCGATCGCACTGCAAAAGACAGAAAGTTAAACGCTATTTTTCATTGTAGGCTTACGAATTGAGCACGCTGACTGGCACCCAAGTGATGTTGCTTGTTGCCTCTGAAACTGGACATGTCTACACTTTTGCTACCCCCAAGTTGCAGCCAATGATCACCTCCGATACTGGCAAAGCACTGATCCAGACTTGTCTGAACTCGCCTGATCCCATGCATCTCTTGGGAGGCGACCCAGACGTCAGGATGTCTCAAAGCGGTTACGAGGAAACTGATTTGGCTTATCCCCCTGTACCTGAAGAAGAGCAAAAGTTGAACGTAAGTCACAGCACTTGTTTACTAACTTTCAGTAGCAACAATTATGTTTCAGTAACAATTCATGTTGGTAGTGCATATTTTAGTCAAGTGGTGACCTTTGTTTGCTCTTCTTTGTACAGGATTTACCTCCAGTCTGCAGTGGAATGTCCCAGATGAGTACTATCCTTGGTAGTCCAGTAGTTGGCCTTAATGCTTACTCAATTGCTCAGATGCCGTTCCAAGATTTGAGACATACCAATCAACCAAGCTTTCCAATCATTTCACCAGCTTCAATGTCTCAGTCAACACCATTGATGCCCTTACCACCACATCTCCATGCTTCAGCAATCACAAGCCAACCAATGACTGTGCCACAGAGGTCCCCTGTTCACTATGGCCACCCTGTGAACCACCAGACATCTCCACATGGCATCATGGTCGATGAGATGGGACCACAGACCCCAATCAGTGCAGGAGGTAGCCCATTGAACAGCAATAGTCCAGTTCATTTGCTACACCCTCACATTGATGGCTTGGATCACAGCCCACCACATGCACAGTCATATGGGGTAATGGTGAGCAACCCATCAAGAACACACTCTCCAAACTCCATCTACTCTTCACCAAGCAACAGTCCTCAACAACCTTCTTACATGAGCCTTAACAGATCGCCAATTGGATTGTGAGTATTTAATAAAACAGAGACTCTATCAAATTATTGTTTAATCAGTAACCTTTTTAAGCTTTGTCCTCCCAGTCGTCACTTTTCAGTTTTATTGTAATTTTTATTTGATCAGAGCGTCTATTTCAGTTCACTGCTATGTAAATAGCTCATCATTTATTGTACTCTAACTTAGGATAGTGTGTAATGTATAGGTCTATATTGTGCAGGTCACTAATGTAATATAAGTAAGCTAGCTAGTGTAGGATAAGTTTTAAGCTGGTCTTGTAATTTAGTATCCAGTTGATCTGGAGTTTTAGGTTTTAAGTTAGCTAAGTTGTAGTTAGTCTTAGGGCTGGATCCCACATTTTCTATGGTTGTAAATAGGAATAAGTAACAATGTTATATGCAGCAGGGCTGCCACTGGTATTTTTCATAATTATTTTCTGTATTTTTGTTTGTTGTACATGAGCAGGTCTCTATAACTTGTATATTTCGCAGGGCGAATTAAATGATTTATTAATATTCAATTAAACTGAACATGTTGAATCTAAAGCGCTGCATGTTGGTAGGTGCTGATTACAGCAACCTAAGGAATGCGTGTGGGTTATCTCTTCTCACGATGGTTTGCTTATGGGTGTGCGCAGAATGCGGAAGCTGTTTAGTACATATTTTACCAAATAAGGGCATTAGTGCAAATCACGCGACATTTGCTAATATAACTTGATTATTCTTTGTTACTATAATTAGAAAATGCACAAACACTGATTAACATTTATTTCAAGTAGAAATACTCGTGCAAAAATACAATGAAGATCTTTCTCAGATTAGAAATAGTTGGCTTGTCCAGGGCTGAAAGGTTGTCACTTGCCTTATGCCACACACTGGGAAATGGGTAGGCTATCAGGTGAAGGATTGGTACACCTAAGAAAAAGTCATACTCATGTTAAATCACTACACAGTTATGTTAGACATTTTGTAGCCAACTTGGCTCTGTAACACAAAGGCTGCAGTATGTTTTGGTTGGCTAGCTATTCACCAATGGTGTTAAGAAGCCTTTTCTGCCACACACAAAATGTACAAGTCATTAGATCAGTGCTAGCAGAAGCCTGGAACTTGACAACACATTTATGGTACTAAAGGATACATCTATTACTGGTTAGCCACTACAGGATAAGATGTAATTTTCTACTTATCTGCTTCACTGGATTCAACTGACAACACACTAGCATTATGCACACCAAAAAAGAGAACGGACAACGTGTATCTGAAAATAAGATAAGGTAGCAGCCATGTTTGCTGTGTGATTTAGTTCTACCTTCTTATGACTTCATTGTCTAACCAAGTTACTGAAACTAGGGTACAAGGGAGAAGATTTCATGACACCAGACAGAAGCCTAAGCTATCCTTGATATTAGTACACTTTCAACATGCCTTTCTTCAGAAATGGAATATGATCATCTTCAATTCTGCCATACTGCAGGGTTGGTGAGGGGAAGTAGATGTTTGACTTTGAGTGACCCTCAAGATGATCGACCTTGTGGAGTCTCTCTTCTGCAGGCATGATATAAACAGGGTATTGTTAAACAGCCTTACAACCAACCAATTTTTGCTAGCTGCTCGTACAGTGGTCTTGTTTCATCAAAAAAGTTTTGGAAAGCTGGTAGCTTAGCTCCTATAAGGTCTAGCAAGACCATAGCTTCCTACATAACAGAAGTGTATATTATTTATCAGTTACAACAATACCCACCATAGCTTTTATGCCTGTTTTAGCTCCAATGCTGAGCAAGCCATTGTCTTTGGCCATCTCTTCAGCGAGATGCCGAGAGCCGTAAATTGAGTCTTGATTTGTCCATCTAACAAACGCCTCCTCTCCGTCAAAAAATATCAACTGTAGTGAAATCTCTTCAAGCTAAAGAAAGAAAAAACAAGTGGGTTCCATTGAGAGTTCAAAATAACTCTTGGTATCATGTACAGTACAAAGTGCAGGTATCAAATAAATTTTATTGCTTGTGTTTTGATAGACCAACTTGTCTAACAAACTACCCACTGTAATATTTGACTGCCTGATAAGGCCAACAGATTGATTGTTAGCCTATTGGGTTAGGAGACAATAGATAATACATCATTGTCCAATTGTTTCTTTATAATGAGATCATGCAGGTACATCTCTTAGCACTGTGTAGCTGTGTGGTAACAGTTAATTACAAGTCACATTGATGCTAACTAACCTGTATGGGTTCTGTTCTCACAACAGGTATGTTATGTATTCCATGGTGTGTGTTACCAAGAGTAAAAACTCTTCCATTATTTACTCTTGGTGTTACTTATTCCATGGTGTGTGTTGAGTAGTTAGTGCACTTGTGTGTGTGTTTATGTTGTTTAAAAAGTGTATGTGTGTGCCTATATTTGTGTATGTGTGTGTCAATATTTGTGTATGTGTGTGTCTATATTTGTGTATGTGTGTCTTTGTTTGTGTAGTGTGGTTAGTAAGTGAATATAGTGTGTAACTGAGTTATTAATGCCTCCAGTGTTTGTGCATGTGTGTGTGTGTGCGGTGTGTGTGTGTGTGTGTGTGTGTGTGTGTGTGTGTGTGTGTGTGTGTGTGTGTGTGTGTGTGTGTGTGTGTGTGTGCACACGCATATGTATGCACACTTGAACATGTTTTTGCAACAGTGTGTAACATGTAATGTGCCTGTGTGTGTCAAAAGATATATTTTAAGTGACTTCTTCCTTAAACAGCAACCATTAATAAGTAGCAAACAAAAAGAGGACATTAAAACTAAAAACAATTTTGGAGATTCATTTAAATTGGTAAAACAGTTTCAACAAGACTCTTTCTCTTCGCTGCAGGCAATGCCATCTTTTTTATTTTAAATTCGGTATTGTAACCATGGCTACATACCACAGGTAACCAAAGACCATCCCATGAAACCAATTCAATGACCTTCTCAGAAGAGATCATTATCACAGCCACTTGTTAAACAAAGACACCTACAATGTTTGTATAGGGCACAATGCCAGCTGACTAATGTAATGCCTGTGTAACACTTGGTCAGCAACCAGCAGAAACCTGTAACTCTACAAGTAACCAACACCACAACTTGTTAACAAATACTGGGGTAAGGTTGCAGCCTTCTCAATAGCCTACATGCTATCAGTTGACTGAATTGGATACTTCACACTGGTTCGATCAAGTTGGTATTTGAGACCTAGCTGGTTTAATTACTTGTAATAAGATAACTACCAGCTTGTTAAAGTGATTAGCATAGAATCTGTCCATTGTGGATGCGATGGGACCAAGTACTAGTGTCCTGGTTGTCAGGTTAGTTATGTACTAAGGGACCTTAACTAAGTATCTAGGTGTCCTCAAGTACCCACATTAAATATTCACTATTACACTTTGTGTGTTTCAGTTGGATGATCAAACGTGACAAACGATTACGATTACATGTCATAGAGCAATCATGTTATTCACACAGTGTTCTCACCTTTCGTGCCTGTAGTTTGGTGTTGAGAGCGTGCGCCATGTCAAGTAGCAGGGCACATGGCAGTGCTGAATCTGTGGCTCCAAGAAATTTTGTAGTCGAACCGTCAATGATTTTTGTGTCATAGTGAGCGGAGAGCACTAGCCGTCGATCGATGTGTGGATCCAGCGTAGCCACAATGTTGGTGAAACTCTTCTCTCCAAGAGGGGTTTGTGATGAAAACGAATCCAACGTCACCTTCCAACGTGGACCAAGCTGCTCCAATCTTGTTATAATATACTAGTAATTACATAACACTTGTAAATACATAGAAACACATAAATACTAAATGTCATATACAATGTGTATACGTAAAATTTGTTTTAAGGATGCATTACTAGGTGCAGAGAATTATATTTTAACATCACGCATGCTGTCTGTATAGAAGGATAAATTCACAGATAAAGTCACAGCAAATATATTTTGTAGTCAACATTTAAAAGACCTCCCTTTACAATATACCTACACACATTTTTGTCTATGAATTTGCAAGAGATAAAAAATATTATGAAGGACTGTTTGTCACATTGGCAGTAGTCTCACACTTTTATGGGTTTGTGTACTATAGTTCATTAATTAAAATTACAACAAACAATTTGGTCCCATAATACAGATCACGAATACTCATTAAAGGCTGTTTCCTTTCTCATAGCTCTGACTACACAGACACTACCACCACAGGACACTGATAACTGGTTCATGACAGAAATTAAATCAGCTATGACAAACATTTTCTACACTCACTGATCTGTTTACACAAACACATACTACTGATAATGAATTTGTGATGCACACATCAATACACACATTCATACACACACAAAGTGAATATTTTGCTTATGGTTATAACCAAAAAGAGTTATGACCCTTAATGGTTTGTTAATGGACAATTACGTAGGCAGACCAAGGAATAAACATTTAGGTTGAATTGTAAGTGTGACAGAATTACCATTGAGTATATTGTTAGCTGTAACATAGTGCAATGCATTGTAAACTGATACGCAACACCTCTTCATTTGAAAGGTGTCTAATTTTTCCACACCTTCACAATTGCAATACAGCTGATAGAAGATAATTTACAAAGGGTTCAAAAGCACTAACCAAATCAAAAGAGCTATTTCACTGTATTCAGAACCTTCACCAGGAGCTCATAAGTGCCGCAAGGCACCTTCAGAAGGCACTTATAAGCTCCTGCCTCCACAAAGTATGCTTTGAACTGCGGGATAAAGAAAATTTAATATGTGTAATAATACAAAAGGGTGAACTTCTTGGCATACCACTGAAAACCGAGGGGTCAGGAACAAAGCGTAAATATTGAAGAGAATCTGTAAATCTTAAACCTCAAAATTAGCCTAAATTACTGTCAATTTCTGTTTGTCTTCGTATACTAACAGAGTGACAGGTTTTCGAGAAGTTTGAAAACAACTACTCAAACTCAAATAGTATTGCTGACAATAAAATTACCTGAGTCAAAGAAGGGAATCCTCACACAGTTGATCACTAAGGGTGTCTACATTGTACTTGGCAACTCCTTCACCCACACCCCAGCATTATGCTAATACTACTAACCCAACCATGTTATTGGATGTCCAAATATAAAGGCATATATTATAGTCATGAATAAAACAGTCATGTTTACAAACCCTACAGTCTCCTTTCTGGGGTGCTGCTTATATTTTTCCTAGTCGAATTCTTTAAATGTAGAGAGAAAAAGAAGTGTGGTCTTTTTGAGGGGTACCACTTTTCAGAAAAAAGCTGATTTTGTACTACATACTTGCACATGACTCAGTAAGGGATATACTGTTTCTTGCAGTCAAGTGACTAGTGACTAGATTAAGATCAAAAGGTTTGAAGGTGTTAGCGCATCAAAGCCTGAGTCTTAATCAAGTCAGAATCACAAAGCATGATATCTGTTGTAGTACATATCAGGCATTGGATGGTTCCTGGAACTAAGCTTGTGAAATATTATTTAACATGTCACTACGCAGCAGATACCATTGTTAGCTCCTGAATCACCAGCATTTTGTGGTACATTTCCTTTCTCTTGTGCAAACCATGATTTCTCACTTTAATTGTCTGTAATTTACTCTCAGCCCTTCTACAGCTTCTGTACATCCCATCTCAACTTTCATCCCACTAGCCCAGACGAAACTGTATTCACTGTCTGCTGCTGGAATCTGTCTTAGTCTGTAACATTGCTGCAAGGTTAAGTAACAACTGACTCCCCAGCACATGGGGCTTGGCTATCCCACTTGAATTGTGAAAAGAATGTTTGTAGAATTCATAACAGAGAAGAAAGGCTTTTGTTCACCATTATTAGCATACCCACCACACACTCACATGCACAGCAACACACACTCACATGCACAGCAACACGCACACGCACACGCACACACACACACACACGCCCAGGTCTATGTCCACGTGCACAGAAACTAGGGCTAGACAGAAAAGACCTCCACAAAAGGGCAAATATTTTGTCCAAACAAGTTTAGCTCAACATATTCTGAAAGAATGGAAATGAGTCTATATCCTCAACCATCTATTACACAGAGGCAGTGAGGATACAAAGAAGACCCTGAACACATTATCTTCCTTCCAGAAGTCATGATATCAAAATGATCCATTACAATAATGGTATGTATTACAACACAATGATGGTGTGGTTTCACATAAGCAGGTGGCATGAAAACAAACACCAGAAACTAACTAACTACCCAGCACAAAACATTCCAACAATGCCACAATAGGCATCTCATTAGTGTATACTGTTTATGAACTTTCTCATTCATTAGCTCACACAATTTACAGTATCAGGTCAGAGTTATTGCAAACAATCAACACTTCTCAATAGAAGTCAACAGGTGATCCAAAGCAAGAACCTGTCTACAGTAACCAGTTAGCAACCCAAACAACATCCATGTATTTGCCTTACAGCCTCTGGTGCAACCTGGGAAAGGACAAATCAGCACTTACTCTGTAATGATTCTTGTGAAACCCTGGTAAACCTAACAATGTGAAACAACAGATGCCATAGAGTTGGTGGACACTGTTAGAAGATTGGCATACACAAAATTTGTGGTTAAATCTTTTTTGGGTATTTTTCTTTTCTTTATAATCCCATAAGAATTGTATTTAACCAACAATTGTTAAGGGAGGTTATGGGTATGTTTCCATAGCAACCATTATACAATATTCCCTGTACAACTTGACCATTCAGCCAGCCACCCTGTTTTACCACCAGGGATTGGCTTCCATAATGTTTATTAAATTCTAAGTATACTGTAAAGTAATGCCCCAGAATGATGTACAACTCGTAGCAACATGTTAAAGCAATGAGATTTGTAAGTTCAAGTTGACTGCAGAAGAATGTTGAAAGCAGACATTAACATTTAAGAGACATCACTCTCAGACATGAATTATATGTGTTATTAGTTGAGTGTCTTGTTAAGGCAAAAAATCATTATGTTCTACAAATTACAAATCTCTGTGTAGCCCCACAAGTTTTAATCACACCATTAAACACTACCACACACACACACACAATGAATGAAGTTTAACATGTTATAATGTGTTGAAGATCTGTCGTAGCAATAACAATGACGTAAAAGGTGATAAGCTTTCAACTTTAGACTGAGCCATGTGGCAAGTGCAACCAGAGATATGTGTTGAGAAATTCCAATGTGAGAAAGACTCAGTTTAAAGATTATTATCTAAGTTTAACACCCTAAAGCATGCAGATAAGATTACTTCATGAATTTGCTTCCATACAATGTGAGTACACCTAGTGACATTAAATAAGTTATCATAGAGAAGTCAGGGATAAAATTTAATTTAAAGTCTTCTAATTCAAGCTACAAGATACACAGAGACAGTCTGGGTATACCCTATAATTTAACTAATACTACTTGGTAACCTTGACAACAAAAAGAAAAAGACCTATATACCTGTAAATGGTGCAAAACTGTGGGATACCCCAGACCATCTATATATGCCAAGAAAAAATAATTCAATGCTCCAATAAAAAAGAAAAGGGATGCTATACAAGGCACTTCACACTTTAAGTGTAGATACCAATTTCCTGATAAACTCTGACATAAACAGGACCTGTTATAGGAACCGAATGAATCTTTATGATAATTAGTGTGGTGTTCTTATTATGTATAACTTCATGCTTACTTGTTTGACTTCAGCATGTGATGGTGTCCCGGGTACGCGTGGCTTTAGTATGGGTGGTAGGTCATACTTGAACAGAGGCTCAATGTCAGAACACTCAGCTACCGAACGAGTCCTCCGTGATGTAAGCTGCTTGAAGCGATGCTGTTGAGAGAAAAAAATTGTCAACAACAGAAAGATAAAATTATTATTGGGACACATATTAGCAAATTAAAAAATATGGCTTTAAACAAGGAAAACAGCAATTTATCACTACAAATTTTGGGGGGTAAACAGAACCCTCTGTATATCATCACAGGTGTACCAGGATACATGTTTACAACTTCTATACTTTGGGTGGACCAGCACAAATATACTGCAAAGCCAAGTATACAGCAGAACCTACTAACGTGTACACTTGAAAACATCTACTGTACATATTCCACACACTTAGTTAAGGTCATTAGTAAGGTCACAAGGTTAGCTTTGTGTCTTGGCCAGTGCCCTTTATTCAAATGTGAGACAACACAATAAAACAAGTTTTGTCTTGCAACAGAAACAAGCTGTCGACATAACCTATGGGGAAAAGATCAGTTTTTGCATAATGGTCATGTGGTGCTGTAGGGGAACAAACAAGCATCAACAAAATTTGACTCATCCCTTCATAACAACACCTGTTAAGGAGATTTTAATCCACTTACAGTACAATTGTTTGCCTAACTTCATTTTGTGGTAAAGTATTTACATACTGCAGGAAATAGTCATCAGCCTAAACAATAACACATCATTTAGGAATGGCATTTATCACAGGAAGGTAATATGAATATCCATGCTAACAGTCCAGAGAAATTATATAACTATTTTACCTGAAAAGGACATGAAATGATCTCATTGCTACACCAATAGACACTTAGAAGGAAAGCTTGTGGTCAGATGTAGACATTGTTGAAAACAGGATGTGGGTAGCGATTAAAAATGTGAGAGAAAACAATGGCCTTGTTCAAGGTACAGATTTGCACAGACATAACAACACACACATCTACACATACTAGCTCTTTGTGTGTTCCAAGTTAGAAGAAGCGTTGTGTTAGTGCAGACACGCATGTAAACAGATACGTGGTTCGATGGTCACTATAACTTTTATGTGACGGTAACCCAATTACTAGCAGACATTCTAACTTAGCAACTAAAGTTCAACAGAACCCTTTAACCTTCTCAAATGTCGGGCTTTAAGTGAGTTCAAACGTGCTTTCTTTGTACGTGTACAACTGCACATGTATTGTGTGAAAAACAAGTTTGACAGGCACATCTTGTTGAGATAATATGGCTACCATCCACAATTATACACCCTCATACAGTGAAAGATGAAGAATGTGGACACTTGAGGACACATACACAATCCAGACACATAGTTAAGGTCCTAAAGTGTCTCTCTAAACATTTGCGTCCATATTATACAGGCTCCACTGTACACATCATGGCATGTTTTTCTCAAGCTGATATTTTCTGTCTTGCCAATAAACGCACGTCTCTTTTCAATTCACAGTTACCATCTAAACACAACATTTCTCTGAATTCACAGTTACAATCCCGACACACCATTTCTCTGAATTCACAGTTACCATCCTAACACATCATTTCTCTGACAAAAAAAAAACAAAAACAGCTCACACAAACACCTGTCGTACCCTTTGTTACACAAACTCGGATACCCAGATACAAGCCACAGTGGCTTCCACATACATACACACACGCATGCACGCACGCACGCATGCACACACACAAATCTCTTGCAATTCAGATGCTACAGGAAGTTCTCAGGAAAAAACAACAAAAAAAAATGCTAAATACTTCTTATACAGATAGTGTGACTAATCAATGCTTGACACCTTTATCAGCCTTCACTGTTGCTAGAACTTCAAAAAGAATCAGTGGCTTCTCTAAGAACATTTGTAGAAGAAAATTTAAAAAAATAAAATACTTGCACTTAGGAGTGTGTAATTGTACATGATTGTTATGTGAGTGTTCACGTAGTCATCCCATCTTGTGCTACAAGGTGAAACAGGCCTAAAATTAGTAACACCGACAGCCACAAGCCATTAGTAAAAATTTGATAACTTCATCGTGACAATATTTCTGAAACTTTCTTTTGCTAAATACAGCTCTTAAGCACTGTCTTGCAAAAAAACACGCACATACATGTTTCTTGAGGCTTTTCATTTAAAAGTGGTCATCCACCACAAGATTTGCCCAAAAAAACAAAAACATCTTACATCAACACATGCTATACAATAACTCAAATACTTGGATACAAGCCACAGTGTCTCTAAACAAGTAACAAACCCTCTACTTCAGGGAATGATGTTTTAGAATCCATGTCCCTTGTACAGCACACGCACGCACGCACACACACACACACACACACACACACACGATAAGTCATTTTTTCCAATACAAAATTAAAAAAAAAAAATTTTTTAAGAAGCACTGCCTTGTAATTGATGTCTGAAACACTCAGCAATATACTTCCGTCACGGATATAGCAAGTTAATGTGCACTTTGACCATCAACATTCGACAGCCTTCACTTTTGTTCTGATGTGCTAGGATTTCTATAAACATTACTGGCATCTCTTGTGAATCTCCTTAAAGCAACTACACAAAATAAATGCTAGCACTCTAAGGTATGTAATTGCTTAACTATCCGTGTTTGTTATGTGAGTGATTGGCACGTAATCTCTTCTTGCATGTGCTACTGTGTAATACAAGCACCTCAGAAACAACACACATCTAAGTAATTACATGCAACAACGTGTAATCAGATTCTAACTAGGTGGAAAATCTCTGCCATGTAGTCTTAACATTTCTCCTGATAAAAATAGTAACAGTAAAAATATATATTGGTGAATAAGCATGCCCAAACAGGACACTTATCAAATTACATGTAAGCAAGTCGTGTGGGTGTGTGCAGGGCGTGTGACCACATGAATGCTTACAGTTTACATGTGCACACACATGCAGCAGTAATGCATTGTCTTTGTACTGAGATAGTGCACACACAGAGGTGCTGTGTGCAGTAGCACACACACAGAAGTGCTGTGTGCAGTAGCACACACACACACATATGGTTGATCAACAAAACACATGACCCACAACAATCCAATGTTGTGTGATGTAATTATTACCACAAAACATTGTATTCTCATGTGTATAGACATGACTCTACAAAGGTTATTGCTTAACATTTAAATGGACATTGTTTGATGGATAAGGCACAAATAGTTTCAAATTGTAGAATACTGGCAGCAAGAAGCAAGCTGGTGTTGCCTTATTGTAACTCATTTGGCTTAACAATTTTTCAGCATTTTTTAAAGCTATGCATTAAGTCTCATTTCTTTGGGTGTATGTGTGTGTGCATGTGCGTGCGTGAATGCGTATGTGTGCGCATGTGTATGTACGTGTGTGTGTGTGTGTGTGTGGTTTGCCCCCCTAATAAATGACCGTTACTGACGTAAACAAATACTCTCATGACACACTGCATACCAAACACACAAATTATTGTCTTTACAACATAAAACATGGTTGATCTAATGAGGTGGTCATAGAATACACCTTAGTTATTATGTTGGACTACTAAAACGAAGTGGTCTTATTAAAGAGGTAAAACCTAAGTAAGGTTTTACTACTGCATTGATACAACACGTGTATGATGTCATTGTATAGTAATGATACAATTATCACAATCCAGGATTGTATCACGGACTATGTGGGCTTGTGTTAAACCACAGAAGTTGGGTTTACATTAATGAGAGTGTTTATAGCAAGTAATTCAAGATAGCCAACAGCAGCTATATAGTTACACATCTATAGGTGCCACCTTGACACAGTTCAATTAATAAATATTCCATAGCAACCAACCAGAGACTAACTAACTATATGGTCATGATGGCTAGACCTTTTCCACACAGGGCCTCACCGCTTTCAGTTAAAGCATCTGTACATAGAAGGAAAGGAATGAAACAGTTGTAGAATCTTCAATCATCAGGTGGATAGCCTATTATTAGCTCATGCAGTTTGAAGTGCTATGACACAATTACACAAAGCAAATGCTGCAATCTGATTGGATTACCAAGAGATTTCAATTTCAAGCTCCTGCAAATAAGGCCCTACACACAGAAAAGGGTTTGGCTATACCGAGACTTAGTGGCTAACTTCACTGATGCAGCATTAAAGAGGAGTAGCAATACAGTTGGGTCATGCATAAAGAACTCTGTAAATTAAGGACACAATAGGTTATCCTCCATATTTAAAGGCAACAGTTCCATTGTTGAAGTCTCTAAAAGGAGCCAAACTAGAAAGTGTACTCAATTACCTTGCTCTAGGAAGCTCACTTGCTAAACAAATGCTCAGTGCCTGTAAACTACATACAAGCTAATACGGAAACTGGAAAAATGAGGACACCTGAGTAATATACACGTCAAGTATCCTTTAGGACACAGAGTGTGTGTGTAACGTCAATGGGTATCCGGTGTTAATTGGCGCCCAACAGTCCTTGTCTTGCTGTAGAGGTGTCGGGGTTATTGTGGAACATCAGGCACCATGGCCTCTGTCTGAGACCTTGGAGGTTACTAGTCCTGCCCCAGGAGGATCTGCCTGTACAAGTGCCTAAGTATTACACACACATCCCAGTGTTGGGAATATATAACTGTTTGATACAGCTGCTGGAGGCTTCACTTTGTGTGTGTGTGTGTGTGTGTGTGTGTGTGTGTGTGTGTGTGTGTGTGTGTGTGTGTGTGTGTGTGTGTGTGTGTGTGTGTGTGTGTGTGTGTGTGTGTGTGTGTTTATGTGTGTATGAATGTGTGTGTGTTCATGTACATTGCCATTGTACTGACAATAGTGCAGGTGTTGCAGACACATGTGGTTGATAAACATTCAACAAAACACATGATACTGCATAACCCACAGCAGTCTAACATGGTATGAATGTAATTTATTAGTTGAAAAGAGGCACCACTTCTTGCAAAAAAATAAATAAACCCTACAATCTACACACTGTATACTAAACACATACAAGTACATCCATACTATTTATCAGCACACATATGACTCTGGCCACTATAATGAAGTGAAGCCTGTCGTAATTTTCATTGGATACAACACTGCGTGCTGACATTAGTATTCAAACAATGGAATTTCATTTGTATACAAGTGCAATATCACAATGAGATTGTATTACTAACTACGTGGGCTTGTGTTAACCACAGAAGATGGCTTTACATTAATAAGCATGTTTATATTAAGAAGCAACTTAAGATAGCCAACAGCTATAAAATTACACCTCTAGAGGTGCCATTTCTAATGACACTTATCAAGTGTTCAATGTACTAAACATTGTATTATTATAGAAATGCATTAGAATGCATGCTTCTGAAAGCAACTCAAGATTGCCAGCATCTATAAAGTTACACCTTTAGCCAACAAAACATACATAATAGTTAGACACCAAGACCAAGGGAACTGAGCGATTTAGTAACCCTGATGGCCTGAGGCTGTAGCGTCCCGAGCGCAGCGAGGGCGCTACTAAGGGCCAGAGGGGTTACCAAATCGCTTAGTTCCCGTTGGTCGCGGTGTCTAACTTATTTAGACTATAGTTTAAAGTACATACCTTTATAGCCAGAGCATTAGGGTGGGGTGAAAGAGCAATGCAGAACAGCAGAATGGTTTCTTCCTGAAGTCCTTACAGCGCCCACAAAAATAATTATTCGACCGGTAACCAGAGTAACAGCTAGAGCTATAGTAGATATGCTGCTTAGTCTACTATTTCTCCAGAATTATTCACAGAACACGGAGAAGAATTGTATTACAGTATTATCAAGTACTCCAGTGTACCTTTCGTGTCATAATTATTTTTCACGTACAAAATTGCCTGAGGGCGGGTTACTAAAAGAACATGTGTAGGTGACTAAATGAGCATGTCAGGTGACTAAGTGATTTAGTAACCCTCTAAATGAGCTATATCATAGTCTAAAAAATAGTAATTATTCCATAGCAACCAACCCACAAGACTAGAGAGACTGCATGCTTGTGTATGTTATGGTTGACTGGCAACTAACTTCAGCAAAAGAGTAATGACCTTACTGCATGGAGACACTAAAATTATCCTCGTTATCAATAAAATGACTCCACATTTCAGCTGTGTACAACACAAAATATTACTACTTTGTGCAGGAAGAACTTTCACTACATGTACAGCAGCAGACATTACTGTGTGAGCAATCATGTGTAGGCAAAAGCAAAGAACATTAAACAAGGAAAATTTGTTATGACAGTGACTGTAGATGTAAAATAGCGTAAACATTTTAAACTACACATTGGAAAACACTATAAATTACTTTTTGTACAAAGTAACAAGATACATGTCCTAATTATCAGTATGCAACATGTACGCTATTATATATGCACAGTAAGGACAGGTAGTATACGACCTTATTTGGTGTGTGCACACCGTGCAAGTTATTTAGTAGCCAAAGTAAATACAAGTAGGATGAAGTCACAGTAAAATCTGCATAATTATTATGGACACCTTTGGACACCACCCAAGGATGTTCTGATTGGTGTCTCCTACGTCTAGAATGCCAAACAAACGTATCCTAGGTCAAGATATTTTAGCACACATTCTAAATAGGCTCCTTTTAGAGACGTCAACAATAGACTTATTGGGACTGTAAACATTGTCCTTAAATATGGAGGGGTACCTATTGTGTCCTTAATTCACAAAGCCTTTTAAGCAGAGCCCAACTGTATTCTTGGTACTCCTCAAGGTACCAAATACAGTGTGTCAGCATTGGTCACTCCCCTGCAGCTGAGTGCTGAAAAGAGAGATCATTTTACCCGTAAAAGTGCATTCATGGCACCATCAAAGATTGTGTAGAAATCGTAGATGCTAAAAAATAGTGTAGTCCCTAGCTGCCCACCTTGATTGTGTGAATCTTATCCAGTGACATTAGCCCGATCTCTCTGCCCCAGGAATATTTATTTAACATGCACATGAGTGTATGAAACATGTACAAGCTGCAGTGACACTGCTCTAATCAGGTCACTGCTCTAATCAGGTCACTGCTCTAATCAGGTCACTGCCAATGTTAAATTCCCAAATGTATTATTTGAGTACAAAGTGACCTTAATGAGGTCAACAATTTTGAGGGAGAATCATCATCGAATAATAATAAATTAAAAAACCCAGCAACTTGTATTAAGCATGCACAAACCAGTACAATATGTTCTCTGTGCTGGAAACCATTCCCTATATGGTAGGACCAGCAAATAGTTTGAGTATAATTGCATTTTAAAAGCGTATGTATCTCAGCACAGGTACAACACAAAAAAATAACTTGGTAAATAACGCTACACTTCAGTCCCGGAGACAGTTGGCCACACCCCTATAATGTGTGGCTAAGCATTATGCTATGTGTTAAGGTTTGTTAGTAAAGTAATGCTGCCAATTGATGATTGTATTGAGAAGATTGTAATGGCACTGGGATGTACTGGCAATCTGTCCTTTCAAATATTAAGAGGTGTCATTGTTGAATTAGTCCAACCCTGAGATCACGAAATGAACGATGATACATACCTCCTCTGCTTCAGCCCACGTCTGTTAGCAATTGCTTTATGCACTTTTGCAATGGAAACCTGCCTAAATGACCACCTGCACAAGAATACCACATCTCTACATACCAGCCAACTAAACTATTTTATATAGCTTCATAAATGAGTAACATTTTAAATAACCTGTAAATGATTTACTTGGGATTTCACATTAGAACAAGGAAACACTGAAAGGTTCCACCCCTCAAGAAATGCACCATTTAAGGAAATAAATACTCAGATTTCTACACAAAGAAATGTGGTAAAGTGATACTGGAGAGCCCTTGAAGTGAATGACCAGTCAAAGCCTTCTATGGCATTGTCTATAGTATTGTACATCCTATAAACTTAGTGTAGATTTTATGCATGCCTAAACTTCCAAAGTTTGAAAAATGAATATAGATTTCTGTGCCCTGCTTCCAAAAAGTACATTATACCATAGATACTAGAATACATAATTACACCAGTACTCAAGGCAAACTTTGGCGCGCCACTGCAAAAAGCTGACATTAATTAAAATCACGTGATTCGATTATTTAAATTTAGCGCTTGTTTCACATTCAGGGCACTGCCTTGCTGTCCTTAGTATCAGAAAACATGCGTATACTTCAACATACTATACAACACACCTCGCAACACACTGAGAATTTTTTTCACAAAAGATTTTAATACTCACTTTACTATTGGTGGACTCCACGAGGCATACAACGGTCACTATTATGCACACCACCAGTAGACGCATCTCGTACGCTCTTTAGATTTTCGCTGTTTCTTTCCTCTTTGAAACAAAACTGAACGCCACAATCGAAATCTCAACCAGGACACTCAATATCGATTGTGGGATTGTATTCAAGCAATGGCAGACTGTGATAGTGACATGACTGCTGCACAGCCAGCCAAAAGCACAGCTGTCGGGATAGTGAGAAATGTGACTGACCAGTTAACGTGTCCAGTGTGTTACCAGCTCTACAAAAATCCCAGGTATCTGTCCTGCTACCATTCTTATTGTGAAGAGTGCTTGGTGAAAATACAAACTGAAACTACAATTACCTGTCCAGAGTGTAGGAAAGTTACCAAACTACATGAAAGAGGAATTAAAGAGCTGCAAAATAACTTCTTCATAGCACGCTTAGTAGATGAGCTAGCATTTAACAAGAAAGTTAAGGAAAATTCACCACATTGTGACCAGTGTGTCAGGGACAAACCTGTTGAAGTATTTTGCTTTGACTGTGTTTTATTTTTGTGTGGGTATTGCCATGGACACCACCAGTATGACAAACTTTGTTACAATCATAACATCATTCCACTATCGGAAATTCCAGATGATATTGTACTACAACCAAAGCCTTCAACTTTACAGTGCCGAGAACATGAAAATGAACTGAAGTATTATTGTGAGACATGTAAGGAGCTTGTATGTCTTTACTGCACCACAAAGAAACATTCTACTCACAAGCATGATACTATAAATAAATTGATTAGCAAACACAGAGAGAGGCTGAATAAAGTATTTGATCCAGTGGATGGGATGATTGGTGATTTGGTCAAAGAGCGGCAAAGAATTAATACCATGTTAGAAGAAAGCGAAGCACAAAATCAGAAAACAATTACATTGATAGATGACTATTATGAGAACATGTACAAGAAACTACAACTACAAAGAGATTTGCTAAAGAAAAAGCTTAATGATGCATTACAACAATCCACAAAAATATTCCAGACATGTTTGGAACAAATAAACTGTATCCAGGCACAGTTTGAGAGCATCTTAGAATTGAATAATTCTCTAAGTGATGCCAGTAGCCAAGAAGTGTTGTTGGTTGAGAATGAAATGATCACTCGTATGAATGAGTTAAGTGAGCAATACAATGTCTGGAGGAGCAAACCAGTTGATCCAAGTGATGTGAGGTTTGTTCCTAATGAAGACATCTCATTTCCACAATTTGGGCAAGTCTTTGCTGTTTCCAATTGCTCCCCTTATAACTCTGAAATCACAAACTTCCCAAGATATGCTTTAGTTGGAGGGCACATTGGCTTTATCGTGGTTGTCAAAGATTGCCATGGTTATCTGTGCTACTCAGAAGGAAGCGACCAAATTGTTGTAGGGGTAAAGTCCACCCGAGGAGAGAAAATCTCCGTACCGCAGCTAACTGATAATCATGATGGTACATATACTGGTGCCTTTGTAGTGCAACAGGTTGGCAAAGTAACAGCATCAGTGACCATAAAAGGACATCATGTTAAGGGGAGTCCCCATGAGATTACAGTTGGTAAAGACTACACAACATTCAGTCAAGTTAACAAGGTTGTAAAACTAGGCCACCCTTGGGGTATTGCTTTTGGCAAACAGGGTACTTGGGCTTTCACAGATTGCACTAACTCGTGTGTCTATGTATTTAGTTCTGATCACTTGATGAGGACGTTTAGCGGCAGTGGTGAGACAAAGTTGTACAATCCTTGTGGGATAGTTTTTGACAATGACAATCACTTGTATGTGGCAGATTGCTGTAACCACACAGTGAAGAAGTTTGACATTTATGGTAACTGTTTGCTCCACTTTAGCAGCGACATGCAACACTTTGACAACCCCCTTGGCATTGCCATACATGATGATAAAGTGTACGTTACTTCCAATGGTTGTTTGATGGTATTTGACACAGATGGACAATTCTGTCACACCATTGGCTCAGGAATATTAAGTACCACACCATACGATGTTGTGGTAAGTTGTAACAATTGCCTACTTGTTGCAGACTGTGGGCATAACTGTGTGTTCACTTTCACACTTGATGGCAAATACATCAGAAAGTTTGGTGCACAAGAAAGTGAAGGTACCAGCAATGGACAGCTGAAGGGCCCCCATGGAATAACAGTGGACAATAATAGCTTTGTGTTAGTGGTTGACTATAACCACTGTGTATCGATTTTTGACCAAGACGGCAGCTACAGAGGCAGCTTTGGTTCATATGGATCAGGTGACGGCCAACTCAAATACCCACATGGAATAGCTGTCAGTCCTGATGGTAGTGTGTTTGTTAGTGACTATAGCAACAAGAGAATCCTAATATTTTCAAGCAAATGAAAACAGCACAGTTTACTTGTACAGTACAGTACATAGGCACTTAAAATTTTGTACAATTATTCTCAATGGAGAGTTGTATTATATTAACTTTGAAAACACACACATAAAAACATATTAATAGAATATTTTTAGTTTGTCCAGTTAAATCTTTTTTGTGCCTCATCAATTACCATTTCTGCTATAGCTAGTGATGAAGTAGCCCCAGGTGAAGGTGCATTGCGAACATGAAGCATTCTCTTCCCCAACACACTGTCACCTCCATCGAATATAAAGTCATCTATTAGAGATCCATCCTGTCCCATTGCTTGAGCCCTTACTCCAGCTGGGCCCCTAGCAACACCACTGGTAACCATTAGTAACAAACAACAAAATAGCTACCTAGTAACGTCCTCTACTCTGAGTTCTGGCACATAACGTTGTAGTTGCCGTACCTGTTCAGTTAGTGATAAACTCCTCACTATTTCACCCACACCAAACTGCCAGTACTTCATCATTAGCTGATACAATCCCCTGTAAACATTGTGAAACAAATTCAAACAATACAATGGAATGTAGAAGGGTTTACAACATTAGCTATGCATTATGTACAACAGGAAAAAAAGTTTATAATGCAATAAGCCCTTCTTTAAAAGGCACCTAGAGTCCCATTATCAGTATTTAGTATTCTATCCCTGAATATAAGGACAAGTAATTGCCTTAAGAGGAGCTAAGAATTTAGTGTGTGCATGTAACTGAGACTAAAGACAGCAAATGAAGTTCCCTCTTATTTCAGGGCTGGGCTACAGCTAAAAGTTCACCAAAATTTCTGACCACAATGTAGTGTACTAAACACTCATTCATGCTGTATGTATGTTCGTACATATGTACATATGCAATTGACAATGTATTTGTTTCAATGCAAAAGTGGTATTTACCTGTGTTGAGCTATTTCAAAAATGTCCTTCTGGTTAATTGTACTCCAATTATAGCCTTCCCTAGAGAAGGCCAACACTGCGTTGGGTCCCAGCCAAATACTCCCGTCCATACGAGGAGTAAAATGGACACCCAGGAATGGAAACTTGGGATCTGGTACCTGCAGAAGAATACATTATGTAGATCAAGCATAAATCTGTTTGTCCCATGGTTTACAGCATAGCTGTGTAAATAAATATCAATGCATAGTTATGGACATGGGTACTGCCATTCATTGACTACATGGTATTGTAAATAGAGCTGCAACGTAATCAATATTATTATTTAGTAGTTCAGTTGCTTGAATGGGTTTAATTAGTGAATACCCCAATGGCTTGAATAAAGCTACACACTATTGTATTGACTATTGCACAGTTCCCTTTTCATATCAACATGTCTTTTTCTAATTGATGACAAAATTTTAAATACAAAATTAATAAACAAACATTTCTAGTTTAATAAATACAGTGCAACCTGTCACCCCTCTGGTTAGTTCTGAGCTAGGCATAAACAAACAAGAAGGTGGCTGTAAAGGAGCATTTGTAAGAATGAACTATAGGGAGGATTTTCAGGCAATTTTAATAGTGGACTGTAAAAAAGAAAACCAAGAAGTGTTGGCTGTATGTATATACTGTGTTTATCTTCAGTCCATTCTTGAAACTTGAAAATGTCATGTTATTTCTATCATTCTTGAAACAGGTCACCTCATATTCAAATCTTCCAATGAAATTACTTTAAAATTTCATATATAGTAAAAACAGGGTCCTCACATAAGACAGTACTTAGCATACTTACAGGGTAAACGTTGCCATTAACAAGGTATGACTTCTCTGGCTTCAGTATCAGGTATTCTCCACGGAATGGTACAATGCGAGGGTCACTCTTACAACCCGACATGACCGCCACTCGGTCAGACTGGAGTCCCGCACATGAAATCACATGATCTGCCAACAGTGATGGCTTGTTGTGGCCACGGATGGCAATCTTCCCTAAAACCATGGAGGTCATGTGATGTTAAAAATCACACGATATACTAACCTTCACCACCTCCTTCAATATCAAAACCTGTAACCTGTAATGAAATTGGTGGCATTTAATCAAGCAATGTGGCATTGAAGAAACTTTTCACATTCATGATGAAAATTACTTCTAGATGATCCAAAAGGAGCAAATTCTACATGACAGTTGCCACTTTTTATATTGAATAGCCCATTACACACAGTACATAAAAGACACTTATAGT
This sequence comes from Dysidea avara, assembly GCF_963678975.1. NCBI lineage: Eukaryota > Metazoa > Porifera > Demospongiae > Dictyoceratida > Dysideidae > Dysidea > Dysidea avara. The sequence continues at coordinate 12,999,948 of NC_089281.1, forward strand.
ATACATACGTATCAAAAAGCCATATCTTCTTAGAAAAAAGTGCAGCAAAAAAAGTACGTACTCCGAATCAGCTTTATCATAACAATTCAATAAATTTAACATGCAACATACTTGTTGTGAGTAATGTCTGCAGTAGACTAACCTCAAAGCTAGTCTGAATGTCTCCTCCAGCATTCTGAATATCTTCAGCATAAAAGTGTGCAACCTGTGTCCAGTTTACAATACCAGTGTTTGGAGAATGTAGCGCTCTGTACCCCTATGAGGAGAAGAGTTAGCAGTGACAGTTAACCTAGCTTTAGCCACTAATTCCAGTCTAGTTTAGTTGGGAAAATTACTGTACATTTTCAACCAATAGGAAACCTGAAGCCAATAATACAATACAGTCGTTTTTATGCACACAATGCAAGGCCTAAATCTGCACTATGACAAAATCATTAACACTGTTCACTCGAAAGCATAAGAATTAGTCTTCAAGCAGTACAAAACCCACTACAATGGAACCTCAGTTATCTAAACTTTCAGCAAACTGAACTCAGAAAACAATTGTTCTTCAGTGAAAAATTTTAATTGTTTGCAAAAGTGCTAAACAAACTGCTTTAATAGGAATGTCCCAAACTTATAAATGGCTAACCAGTATTTGGTTCACATTTCCAGCACTAAATAATGATTATTGAATAAGTGACACACTAACTCGACAGTGAGGCTCTATCCTCTTCATCTCCTCAGAATCCATGAGAGTCAAATCTTTCACACCATTTGCTACACCTCTCTCATACAGCTTGAGTAGTCGTGGCACCTCAGCTTGTGTTACTGCCACTATTAACTAGATCACACGACCTGCATCATGTGATGCTGCGTGCCACATCCCACTCCTCACTTTGCCACACTTGCGGTGAGGTATGTTCCGTCTTGTGCAGTAGTCATATGTCATTGCAGCACCCTTGACACAGAGCTGTGCCTTCAAGGAGCCAGGAACGTAGTATATCCCAGAATGGATGACCCCACTGTTGTGACCAGTCTGATGTTTAGCTGGAATGGTTAAGGAATTTCTATAAACGGACATAGATTATGTGCATCCCTCAAAAAGGACACCCTGAAATGTGCTATCCTGTAGGACACTATCCATGGTCTCATTTGTATTATCTAATGTAGACACATTTAGACCCCTTAAATTGGGCTTTAAAATAAGGACACCTCACTATTAATGCATACTCTCAAGGTCTCCAGAATAGAGGGGTCCCACTTTGTCTTCTACCTATGGTTCAAATAACACATTGAGACTGCTTTAGTCAGGTCACTGTATAAAAAGGTCACCTGTTTAAACCAGTCAACTTGAGAATATATGCAATTTGAAAATATGCAAGTATGTTATCATTCAATAAGTGACCTTCTTAACACAAGGTCAAAATATATCTGGCCAAGGTGACTGGACTACAAACAGGTTCACTACTGTAAATACAACAGCATAGTGAAGATACTTTATCAATCTAAATTGTGTATGTACATTTTAATTAAAAACCATGTAATAGTTTGAAATAATGCCTCCCCTCCTCCTCAAACTCTCACCTGCTACAGGTAAAATATAATTCCCAAAATCACCTACTCATGAAGAAACCATCCATTTTCAACCACCAGGAGGACATTCATGACCACCACTAGTAGGCTTCATGTAAACTGCTTATTCAAAAATTCCCTCCAAATGTGATGAATACATAACAGACACAGGTAATCAGAATTTCACATTTTTCACCTTTCCTTTTGGTACACTATTGAGCTTAGCAGGGGAAGTTAGTCACACACTGTAAACATCTTGTGGTACAAGTATCAAGACTAATGAATTAACTCCTGAGAATTTACTGTTCTTTTTGAGTCACACACATACTTACCTACTTGATCATTTTACATCTATGTCATATATGCTTCAGCTATCCCAGTACAAAACAATTAATACATGGCCTTTCTAGTTAGGAAGCAAACTCTACGTTAAAAGGTCAGCATTACCCTAACTAGCTGATGAAAGTAGACATCTCAGAACACTTTCATTATTTTATACGTGCACATGGAGATAACCACATCTCATTTGGTATATAACACCCTGGAACCAACTGAAGATGTCTTGGATAACAAGGTGTCCTATTTTCCAAAGTAGTTTATGTGCTTTGACAAACATCTGAGTGCCCTCATGTTTAATCAACAAGTTCCACTGCGTATGTCTCACATTGGAGATTATATATATATATACTGTAATTCTCATATATATAGGTAGACACACATAGGTCTATATACGGACACAGTACACACCAATCTCTGACTCCTTTTCCAACACAATTACTTTCAGTGATGGTCGTCTTGTTAGAAGTTCTCGAGCTGTTGCCAGACCAACAATACCCCCTCCCACCACTGCCACATCATATGAGCTACCGCTGCTGTATTGTCGCGTGATCCTGACACTGCATCACGTGATACACATAGCAGGAACAGGTAAAATAAATTGTAAAGTATTAAACACATAGCAGGAACAGGTAAATTGTAAAGTATTAAACACATTCAATATGGGGGCCTATATAGAGTTTAAAAACATACAATAATGTCTCACCACAAACGTTGGATGCACCGCATCGACATCAGTCCCACCCAAAAAGTAGAAATTCAATACCACAATCAAACTCTCAGTACGCCAATTCCAGGCCAAAGCCCAAGACAACTGGACAAAACCCCAGGTAATTCTAGCAGGAGTCCTAACACAGTTATCTACATATTATAGGAAAATGATGAGCTTGAGCAGCCTGGTTGCTAGACGATGGAAAACGCCCCCGTGGCTGAGGCTTTACCACAGCACAGGTTGTTTTGGGTATAGGCCAAACAAAGGCTTGATAAGTAATGCCACAGTACCTGGTACGTTTTGTGGAACTTGTTGTGTTGAGATTTATTTTTCTGTGGCCCCTGTAGTGAATGAAGAAATTCTAGCCAATAGAATTAGAGCACCAAACTTGTGGCAGCTGGTCTTAGCATACAGGGAACATGGTCACCGTATGGCTTCCCTGGATCCTTTAGCTATGCCCACTCAGTAAGCATTTGTGTGAGTTATTCCTAAGCTGCACACAATGGGATACCTATGGTCCCAGGGTGCCTGATACTGGTCCCACACTGTGTATATATTTATCACAGTATGTAGCTTAAAGCCTTCAAATGTTATATGCAAGAGGGATAAAAATTTTGCACACGAATTATTATGGAGCTATTGCTTCCACAAGGAAAGTAAAACTTAAATAAAACCAGGGTGGCTGGTTTAGCAGAGCTTTTCCCAACAAAATAAAGTAGAGTGGTAAAACTCAATTTTTTACCAACATCAAAGTCAAATTGTTAATTATGTACATTCTTTTTACCACATCAAAAGAATTTTGTGGTAAATCAGGTGATCTAATAAAGCTGTATGACCACATTATGGTGTTATCCACAAATATTGTGACATGATTTATAACTTAGTAACTTTATAATGGCCTAAAACACACGTGGTATTGATGGTCCAATACTACTGCAGTGTCGTCAATATGACACAACACGTGTATTGAATTTACCAGCAGTAGGAATAAGGTGACATAATCACAACAACAGTATATTCAACCTTATTTCCGATACCTGAAAATGTTTACTACATTCTCAATTGAAGAATATCCAGTTGTAACAGTGCATTTGACTGCTGTTCATTGAACACTGCACATCAGCTGTGGACACCAGCAAATACACGATTCAGACACATAACCATCTTTAGTACATAAACTGGCCTGGAAAATCAGTACACAGACACTTCTGTTGATCCCAAGGTGTCCCATGTTGTGCAAGTTTCACTAGTTCAGCAAAGCACCAATATTAATTTTTTTTTTACAGATTTTATTGCTATACAAGTTTTAACTGTTACCAATGTGATGTTAATGTATGATATAAACCCCTTGACATTAATGTATCTAGTGGATGTTACCTGGGGCTGGCCTACACGGGCTTCTTAATGTGTTCTGATTTCATTGAACAAGACTCCTTGCATGATGATTAAAGAATTCTATCCCAATTACACAAGAGATACATAACAGATATAGGTACTTACACTGTAGGTGTTATTACATGAAACACCATCACATTTACATAACATTAGAGTGTGTAGTCACTGTTACCTTGAATACCCCACCATGTGCAACATCATTACTGCACTAGGATGTATTTACAATAATGACTGTGTAATATCCTATTGATGTCATGTTGTATCATTACGGGGTATTGTTGATGGTGCACCTTAAATGGATCAGTAACAACAAAAGCACTGGTCCCTCTATTGTAGAATTTCCTTCATGCAGAGCACACTTAAGGATTTTCTGTAATTTATAAGGATGGGATATTCTTCTTAAGGGGAAAATTGTGTGTAGCCAAATGTGCTGAAACCATAATGTGTGTGTGTGTGTGTGTGTGTGTGTGTGTGTGTGTGTGTGTGTGTGTGTGTGTGTGTGTGTGTGTGTGTGTGTGTGTGTGTGTGTGTGTGTGTGTGTGTGTGTGTGTGTGTGTGTGTGTGTTGGTTTTTACTTCACCTTCTTATTCACCTAGTGATAGAAAAGTTATAGTAGATCCTGCCAAGTTTGGATTAGAGGCCAATGGTAGATACCGGACTGATGGGTTGGTGTACGGGCTAGGGAAAGATGAAGTTAGTTTGGAGGAAATCATTGGCTATTTGGAGAGGACATATTGCGGTGTGATAGCTCTTGAAGTGTCACAAGTTATGGTGGGTGAAGCTGCTAATATTGTGGGGTGTGTGGCTGATTATTTAATTTTGTAGGATGAGGTTGAGAGGGAGTGGCTCATCCAACATTATGAGTTGTCACTGCAACAAGATGTCCCACCAGAACGACAACTCCGTATTGCCAAGTCAATGCACAAAGCAGAGGTGTGCATTTTTAAAATGTGATTGTTGTTTTTTGTAATGTTATATTTTGGGCTGACACCTTGTACAGGCTTTGCCTTTTGTGTATGCCTTCCCTCGTGGTAAAATTGATAATAATAATGATAATCCAGGAATTTGTGTTCCTTGCAAATAATGTATCAGCTAGGTAAAGAGCTAAAATGAAACCATCAAATCTCATCTCATGGTACTGTGCATGATAAGAAAAACTATCGTATAGCCTAAATATTTCGATGGGCAAATTTTTCAAGGTTGAGCAATGTTACCTTTAATTTTTTTTTTTTTCAGATCTGCAAACGCTTAAAATGTAGACTATATGGAGGTGTAATATTTCATCTTCAACTGAACTGATCCCTTAATTCATGGATTTAATTTATCCTGATCATTTTTATTGGCTAGATCTAAAATTGATGTATATGCACTGTTTCATGATGTTTGATAACGTACCACTGGAAGCATTCTTTACTTTTGCACTAAAGTTCGGACCTTAGTTATTTAATTCCTTGATAGTTTCCACATTGTGCGTGTGTTATAATAGTGTTTATGTTCAGACATTTGACTTGTTCTTGGCGAAGAAGAAGCCCACTCTGAAGAGATACGGAGGGGAGGGGGCAGAGTCCATGATGGCATTCTTTGATGAACTGTACGGTAGTGCCACTAAAGGTAACTAACCATACTAATGTGTAGTTGAGCTGGTTTTTAGAAGTTTTGAAGTTTCCAGTGTGCCACAACTATTATTTGATTTTAGAGTTTTTTTACTGTATGGCTTGTCAATACAGTGATACTCTAATTAAAGGACACTCCCTATGCAGTTTTTGCATAATTAATTTAATGAACATTCATATCAGCATCCCCATACCTGAAAATTGAATGGATACAACCAAGCATATTTCTTTCACTAACACTCTAATAGAACATACACACCAAATGCCAGATCTGTTGTAAGTTATTGTTCCCTCATCCAGCTGGTATCACTGACGTGGTTATCGGAATGCCTCACAGAGGGAGGGTTAATTTGCTGACTGGAGCACTACAAGTACCATCCATTGCTCTGCTACACAAGGTAAGGGACTAGTATGGTTAAATAATTGGTTTGAGCATGTTTTGTAAAATTTCAAGGTTGAGTCATATATATACAGTGTATATCTATCACAAAATCTACTGAAGTCACATTCATCTGAGCTCTTTATGGCAGTAGTATCAAAGAGGTCAACACGTTCCCAATATTTTAATACCCTCTTAACTCACTTGATCTGGCTCACATCACAGCACCTTTTTGATAAATATTTAAAGGCCTTTACTAAAGTGAATATGAGCATCCTATATTTATTTACACAGTAGTCAGTCCCATAATGAGGCCAGTTCAGGGGGTTCGGATGAATCTCTCTCTGAATTTTATAAATGTTTTGGTAGACTGGCAGATGACAGCATGTTCATTGGCAGAAAAGGAAGGGGAATGAAAGCCGCTCTTAGGTGGCTGGAGCTAAGCCCCACCTCTAAGATCTGGGTGGGGCTAAAAAGCCTCTTTAAAAAATGATATGCTCAAACACACAAATACTCTAATAGAGCAATCAGATGTTAGTATGAAGTATTATAAGAGCAAAGTAAGTGTCACGTCAGTTGAGATTGAACATCTTCATTTCCTAAGACATTTATCTGAACACTGTGCTACCTACTGTTTATAGTCTCAGTTATCTTATCAACATAAATTCCTAATTATTTCCCACTGCATGAGATATTATACATGCTAACATACAACTGAAATTATTAATATATGACTCCTAGTACTGGGGTAGCTGAACTATACAGTCTTTGCTTGAGTTAGTTTAAACACAGTTTGATGATATAGATGGCAAATAATAAGCTGAAATGGCTGTGTTTCCATTATGCCTAGTAGTTGTCAATTAGTATATTCAAGAAATTGTTTTGTCTATCACTCCTAATGTAATCAAGTCCAAATACAAAGCTATTAGCAATCTCGTTCATTCTAAGACAAGACAGGACACTGCAGATTACATCTCGGCTTTGTCAAACTCTTACTCCGCCAATGCAAAGAAATTTTGGAACTTTGTCAGTCAGTGAAAAGTTGTCATCAGCCTCCTCCTCCTCCTCCTCCTCTCGATCATTCTGGTAAGTTCATTTCTGATGACCTTGAAAAAGCTATTGTTTTTAATGAATATTTCAACTCAGTTTTTACTACTGAAGACTGTACAAATCTACCATCTCCGCATGAATCTATTCATTTTTACCCTAAATTAATTAACACCATCAAGTTTACACCAGAGAATGTTTATGAGGAACGTGTCAATTTGCAATGTGGTAAAGCTTGTGGTCCTGATAGTATTCTAGCCCACCTGCTTAAAGTTGGTGCATTCATTTGCTCACCTTTGTCTAGAATTTTTCAACTCTCCCTTGACTCAGGCTCATTACCTAGAGACTGGATTACTGCTAATATAGTTCCAGTTCATAAAAAGGACAATAAACACATTCCTTCTAACTATTGTCCCATCAGCCTCACCTCTATTGTTGTTAAAGTGATGGAAAGAATTATTCACCGTCAACTTACCTCTGCTCTGGAGTCTAACAAAACTTATTAGTAAATCACAGCATAGCTTCCACAATAAACATTCCACTGTTACCCTCCTTGCCTCTACTATTGATGACTGGGCAAGATGTAACTCTGTTCACAACCTTTTACTTGACCTTGCTAAGGTTTTTGAGTCCATCCCACATCAGCAACTGTTACTTTGACTTGAGAGTCTAGGAATTCATAGCAGTCTGTTATCATGGTTTCATTCTTTCTTAACTAAACGATATCAGGGAGTTGTGGTTAATGGCAGCTTTTCTGAATGGCTGCCTGGCAATCTGGAGTGCCCCAAGGATCAGTTCTAGGCCTCCATTTTTTTTTTTTTTTGTATCTTGATGAGTTCCATAAAATTATCCAACACAGCAACATCAAACTCTTTGCTGACGATATTACACTTTACAAGGAAAATGTGTCTCCTAATGATCATAAACTTCTCCAAGATGACCTACCTAAGATTTATGAATGGTACAAGAAATGGCTATTAAAGCTGAATCCTCTCAAGTGTGACAGCTTTTGTATTTCATGCAAACATCATGTAGCTATTTCTGGGTGGCCAACAGATTCTGCTAAAGTCAGTAGTCAGGTACTTAGAATTTTCATTAACTGTCAGCTCAAATGGGGTGATCATGTGAAACATCTAGCAGCCAAGACATCCTGTTCACTGAACTACCTGCACCATACACTGTATTCATGTACTGCATCAACCAAAGCAACTGCGTACAAAGCTGTACGTAGGCAGACCAATTCTAGAGTATGTTTCTCCAGTTTGGTGCTTACATTCTGCAAAAGATGTCAACATCGTGCTGCACGTTGGGTGTACGGTAGTAGATGGAATACTGTTAGCCATAATTGATCTAAGTTTTCAGGTTCTTGTCTGCAAGAACTTAATTGGGTCACCACTCCATCTTTCTTTTCTATCAGTCTGACCTGTGATATCTTACAGAACAGAGTTGCCATCCCATTTTCTAGATATTTTCAATTTTCTACCACCATCAGTAGATCTCATCCAACGATGTTATGTATCCCATTAATCCTCGCTGTTTCTCTTTTTTGTCAACACTCCCTTCCTATGGATCACCATTCCCCTTCACATCTTCCAACTGTCAAATCCAATTGCATTCCGGACTGCACTTCGTCGTTTTCTTTTTGTGTAAACTCTGTATTTTAAACTGTTCTGTTTTGTCTGTTGTTGTAATTGTTAATGTGTTGTATATGTATATTTGTATGTTTGTGTGGGGAGCATTTTTGCAGGTAATGCCTTCTGTGTACCCATGTCTTTGACAAAATTATCTAATGATAGTGCCAGGTTTATGAAATTAGGAAGTGTCTATAGCTAACTATATAGCTACTAGACTTGGAGGAGTATACTGTATGCTCACGTATACCTCTTCCACTGACCTACACAAGCGTAGTTAACTGCTTGCAGGTGACTTACTGAAGTTGAGGTGCAACTTCACATTATGTGTCAGACTTCAAGTGATAACTTTGTATACGCGTACACTAGCACATTGGAGTCATTAGTGTTTACTTTCAATCTGAGGCCAGTTAGGAGAGATTAAATAAAATATAATATTAAAAGGCAGTCAGTGTCTGGGGACTGTGACCCCACAACCCTGCTGCAGTGATCGCCATACTGTATCTGAATGAACCCCCTTTGAGAATCCTGCTATAGTATAGTGTGATTTACAACATTACATTTTATGTGAACAAACTTTCCACTAGTGGTCCTTTGACTACTAGTATTGCCAGCATTTTTTGATTACTTGAATGTTTTTAACTAGACAGTTTCTGTCATAAAGTGTATGTTTTATTAGAGTAGTTTAACATGTGATCACAATGGCATAGTGAGCAGTACCTGATACTATTTTTAATAACAAGAGAAACTGCCAGTATTTACTTATTACCAACTGTTACACCTAGTAGAATTCCAGTGGTTCAGGTATGATTTAATATTTTCAGATAAATGGATGGAGTGAATTTGCTGCTGAGGAAAGTTGTGATGGAGATATTCTGACACATTTGAGTATGTAGTTTTTATATTTTAGTTTATTTGCTGTATTTCATACTGTATTTTTATTTACTTCAGCTAATTCAGTCGACATTGATGTTGAAGGAACATCCCTTCATGTTACCATGGTACCCAATCCGTCGCATCTTGAGGTAACCATTGGCTTTAAGGGAAGCACTCTTGTTGCCTTTTGGTGACACCCTGTCTTTTTTGAGAAATCAGATAAATTTAAAAAAAGCTGTTACTTAGCAACTGTACATTTCCTGTTGCTAGGGAGTCGTCCCAGTTATAATGGGCAAGACAAGATCCAAACAGTTATCCCATAATACTGGTAACTATGGTGATGATAGTGAGCAAGTAAACAAGGTTAGTTGAAGATAATACACTCATTTGTTCTAGTAATTTTTATCAATATCAACAGGTACTGTGTTTACAGATACATGGAGATGCAGCACTACCAGCACAGGTTAGCAATTGTACATGCAGAAAAATGGTAACTTAAGTTGCTAAAAGGGTTTATTAAACAGTAGTTGGGGGTATCAAATTTTCTTTATCAGTGCCAGCAGAGGTAGTCTGGCCATGCTGTTATTCGTTACTCTAATGGTGCATCCTAATAGGGCAGTCAAAAATAATTATTGTTGTGCACTATGCTCAATCAAAAATCCTGCGCTTTCACAAAATACAGAAGCCTCCTCCAGCCCTGTCTATGCTAAAGTATCCACTATCAATTTGAGATGTCATGTAGCCATGTGCTGTAGACTGGTCAAAGTCTATAGTGAGTGCCTGTGTGTCAGTAAACCATTGTCTATTACCAGTAGTTATCCAATACCTGCCGATCAAAGTGTCCTGATTTTCCAGTTCAATTAATACACTAAGGGATAGGGACCTTAATAATTATGTAGTGTTCTCAAGTGTCCACATTACCTAGTTCCATTTTAATGTACACATTGTATGTTCATGTAGGGAGTCATTATGGAGACTCTATCAATGGCTAACCTGCCTCACTTCTCAGTCGGTGGTAGTGTCCACTTGGTGGTTAATAACCAGTTGGGGTTTACCACACCTGTTGACCAGGCCAGGTTAGTGTGTGTGTTGTGTGTGTTGAGTGTTCCCTCGTCTGCCACAGGTCCTCACTGTATTGTAGTGATGCGGTGAAGATGATTGGTTGTCCTGTGATCCATGTGAATGGGGATTACCCTGAGGTGAGTGTGGTTATGTGCATGCACACTCACTTACACACAATTCACACAACACAAACATGCCTTCTTTTATTTACTGCCTGGCACTTGTCACACAATTTTCCACAAAGGAAGGGGGTGAAAGTAGCTAAAGTGTGATCATTTCAGTGCCAATACAGACTGGGTTATCGCAATGGTCATAGCACAGTTGTGTGGAAATGCATTTGAATTTCAGTAACACCATGTTGCAACAAAGCCACCCAGTCAAGTAACAAATCACACAAACGGGAGATTTAGTTGTAAGCACACATTGCAAGTTTATAATTATGGTTTTATACGGCATGTACCGTATTTTTTTGCCCAAAAATAAGGATAAAGCCCTTCGAATAGTGCTGCACTGCAGTGTTATTTGAGGGTGCACTACTAATTATTTTAAACCTGCCACTACTACAGCTATTCCACATTGTAGTTTATAAAACAATTGCAACACATTGCTACTTACTTACTTTCACTCAAGTCCTTGTAGCACAACCATGTCACGCTTCGTCACTGAGTTGTGCTATGTGGTCAATTTACTAACCAATATCCGGAATTTTGATTATATGACGGCTGTGCAAGTTTTACCAGGACCATGCCTTCCTTAATTGAAATGGAGATTAATACTAAAGGTATGAGAGCACTAGTAAAAAGTAATTACAAAAGTATAGTGCGGTACTATTCAAGGGTGTGGTACAATTAAAAAATTTTCAGAAACAAGGATAAAGACTTTCGAATAGTTCCGCTGCAGTACTATTCGAGGGTGCGGCACAAATCAAGTAAATACGGTATTTTTCTTTTCTATTTTTTTCTAATACATAACAACAGCAAGGTGACAGTCAGTGTTCACCCCACTGTCCTTCAAGAAGTCGACCTTATCACACTGCAGATAATGAGGAGTGTGTGAAGGAGTGTATCCTCTGGAAAAGACAACCAGCGATCACAGTATGATTCATGGAGTAAATGTATTAGAGAAACATTTGGGTGTTTCACCCCACAATAAATCTTTCATTTGAATTTTGGTTGAAGCTTGGAAATTTGGTGGGTCTGTTACTTTCATCTCCCAGCAATGATCTGTATTGTAGTAAACAGCAGTGCAGCAACCCATACTGTAATAATGCAGAATGTGATAAATTAATAAAACCAATGTTTACCAGCAGTGACAAACTATTGGATTAGAACATACAGGTAAATGATTTCAACGTTATAATGAGGCATATGCTACAATTTGTGGTTTCCAGAGTAAGCCATGTAGTTCATGTTGACTAAACCAAAGAGAGGTGCTGATATAGCCCAGATGCTGAAAAAATGCCACAGCATTTATCAAACCAGACTGAGCAGAATGTGATTAAGTTTTGAATCCCTACATGGTAGTGATGCAAGGTATTGACCAGTGGGCCAAACAGTCGTTTATGTTGCTAACTGCTTGCTCCTGGAACAAGCCATCTTGCTTCCAGGGTGTACTATTCACCAGAAATTTCACTGCAACTTAAGTGAAGTGAGATGTTTTTTGAATGACGAAAGTAGCGAGACAGTACAACCATCACAGATTCAACTTGTCAGTGTAGTGACGAGACCATGTGTATAGTTGTTGAGGACTTGCTTGAGAGGTTTGTTGCCATAGAACAGGATGGATGGGTGATGGAGATGACTATTGTAGTATGGAGTAACCTTAGAGAAGTTGATCACGATTGACACATATTGAAGAATTTTAAGTTGTACTATAATGCTGGCTTTAGAGGACTAGCAAAGAGCTGTGGATTTCGGAGTGCCACATTACAGTCACTAAAATCTTAAAAAGAACCCGCCTGTTTCTTCTGCAAGTGTGGGAAGCCGAGTAATGCACATACATACACCACTCATTCTAATCCAGCCACCTTACTGATAATGTGAGAAGTATTTTAGTGGCTGTACTCAATGAGTCTTGATCACCACATCCTTTTACTGTGTGGACTTTTGCAGGATACGAATGCACTTACTGGCTTTATGGATTTCGTTAATCAGATGGCAGACAGAGTTTCTGTGTGGAATCTATAAACTTTTTTATTTAGCAACTGCTAGTATTATTTAACCTTATTCCTTGCTGTTCGGGGAAGCAACTGGAAGCTTCGATTGTCAACTTTGAATTAAAACAAATGGCTCCTGCATTTGACCAGAACATTTATGAGAGGATTATTCCAAGTCACTTGGCTGCAGTATTCAGCCAGTGTTTGGAAGCAGGAGGCTTGACCATTACAGGGGTAAAGGTAGGATGAAGCACACAAATGTGCATTAATAAGGACTTGAAAACTGCTGTAGTGCACCCAACACAGAAAACTCCCTTCTCTGTTTTAAACTGTTACATTAAAGCCTTCAAGGACCTAATTCAAAGTGTTGCTTCCTAAGAGATCTGAAATCATTGTATGCAATACAAGTACAGTTGACGCACCTTCAATTTAATGCGCTGCATGAAGAAAACGTTCAGAAAATGTACTCTGAAATTGACACTAACAAGCTTCTTAGAAACAGGGGACCTTTGAACGTATTTAGTGGTCAAGTATCCAGCTCCGAGCAAACTGTAGACATGTTATCTTTTTGAGAAATGGGATTGTGGGTGTTTAGGCAGTACACAAGTACTAGAATAACAAGACAAAGTCAAATGCTGTTAATGATGTCTAGTATAGTACAACTAGAAGGAGACCAGCATCACAAGATCAAGAAGATGAGCAGCTTATAAAGTACTTATGGTGTGGTTTACAATTGGTGTGCTGAGATCAAAGGAAGCTGTGATTTAGAAAGAACGCTATGCTGTACTACCACAAGTGTTGGCAGATTAAAACGGGTGTCAGCACAAATCTGACAAACACAACTGGGGAAGAAAAATTACAACACTATGAAGAGTTAAGCATAATAGTGAGTTTCCTATTGTAGGTGCCACAAGCTGTAATCATTGATGCAATGTTTATGATAAACACCGGGGCACTTAGGAGGACAACCACCACTCCTGAATGTGGTAAGCTTTTGTTCTACCAGTACATGTTGGAGTACTTCAGACTAAGGATATCAGAAGTACACCTAGTGTTCGATAACCCCTTAACCCAGGTATTTAACCCGAAACAATTGCTGCCAGTGAGCTACCAGAGAGAGCATCATCTTATACTTCCTGGAAGGATACAGTAGGATCTGGCACCATGCCACCCAGAAAGCTGAAATGAGAGTTGTCATATATTCACCTGACACTGACGTGTACCTAACAGAATTGAGAGTGTACTTGACAATAAGAATATTTAATGTCCACCATGCCACAGACAAAAAGCATCTAATACTATAAAGTCTTTCACACAGACCTACATTAAAATGGTTTGTATGTATGCAACATTTTATTTTGTTTAGCATGCACCACATGTTTTGGACCATGATTAGCTGAGTAAGCTGACACAACAAAGAACCAATATAGTTGACAAAATTTATTGTTCTTGTTCCAGGGTGCTTTCTCCCGCTGCATTTTTTCATGATAAAATAAGCATCCACCACATTCAGGAAGATCAAATAAGCGTCCACCACGTTTAGGAACAGGCTAGCACGAATGACTAAATAGATTGTATTCAAGACACATTTGTTACGAAGACACTCCAAAAACCAATGGTGTTACAACCATCATTTTATGCAAATGCGTGCTACTACATTGCAACCAAATTTGCGCAGAATTTTACGACACTGTTTTGACTGCACCAAACTGTAAGTGTAGCATTAGTAACTGGGGGATCAGCAAAACTATCACAGAGAGGCACCAAATTATGCACACACGCACACACTTATGCGCATAGACATTTGCAGCTAGAGCCCCTCCACCTGTATTTTAGAGAAGAGCAGTCATATACTCAGATAAAATGAACTTTAGTCAAAATTGTTACCAAATTCAATTTTAGAAACCTAATTTTTCAAAACTTTCTATAGAGACATGTCCCCAGACTCCCTTGAATAAGTTTGTCTGTTGAGTGTAATTCACACACTATGCAACCAGTTATTATCCTTCTTAGTTCCCTTGTTTAAACTTTTTTGTTGTTATGTACCTGCTTGTGCAGCACTAAAACTTACTGATCACATTTGTTTTACCTCAGGACGTTGTGAGGGCATGCAGTGTTGCTCTACAGTACAGAAACATGTTTGGCAAGGATGTTCTAGTTGATATGATGTGTTTTAGAAGGAGGTGAGTAGATAATAACCAACATATACACACAAATATCACAAAGCCTGTTATCATCGAAACCCACCTTTACTCTTGCTGCCAAAATTGTTGTTTTAGCTCAAGACACAATGTA
The DNA here is from genome assembly GCF_963678975.1 of Dysidea avara. Taxonomy (NCBI): domain Eukaryota; kingdom Metazoa; phylum Porifera; class Demospongiae; order Dictyoceratida; family Dysideidae; genus Dysidea; species Dysidea avara. Next base: position 13,015,003 of record NC_089281.1, read on the forward strand.
GTGTGTTGTGTGGTCACACATACATTATTAGCAAGAAGAATGGTAACACAATTTTTGGACTTACGTAGCTCTGTGCTCACTATATACTACAAAATAAAACAAATTTTGCTGTGGAAATGTTGTCCACCTTCAATAGTCCACATATCAAATCAGCTCACAGATATGAGCCCTGAAAATTTGGCTTCCTTCTTCTTTTCACACACTTGGAAAAATTACCTAAGGCCACTCCAAATAAACTCTCAATTGTTTTGACGGTTCAATTTGTGTGATACAACGAAAGTAAAAAATATTCAAGAGCAAAAACCTTTTGCATAATTTATTTTCGTAGGTCGAGACAATCACGGAATATTTTTACTGTTATATATTTCCCGATCTACAGTATATACAGTGTACAAAGTAGTATGTTTTCAAAATACTCTAATATAACACACATCTTTTCAGCAGCAGTTGCAAACAGTTCATTTTCAAAGCCATTCTGTTTGTAAAGTTAGTGGCTGTTTAGCTAACTATTCAATAAATTCTTACCTTTATATTGCGACTGTGCAAAGCTCTTTTACCCTTTTAATCACTTTAATAAAACACATTCTTATACCTAATGTAATGCTAAATAAATGTCTTATAATATTGGTTCCAGTATGCCATTTGTGGACCTTGATTGTGTAGGGGTCACAATGAAGGAGATGATCCAACGTTCACACAACCAAGCATGTATCACAGCATTGATGCACATCCTGGACCAGCCTCTGTGTACACCCGTGATAAACTGGTCTGGATCATGTGACCTGATCATGTGATACACACTGTTATTAGGACCCCAAGGCAACAACAGAAGTGGAGGAGACAGTGGCGAGCTATAAACAAAAACTTGAAGAGGAGCTGAAAGCTGCTGATAGCTACAAGCCTCCTGTTAGTATAATGGAATGTTTTCTCTGGTACAAATTTTCACATAATCATGAACAGTTTTGCCTTGGATTGATTCATATTTATTATAGCATTCTGTATACAGTTGCACATTACAGAGGAGGCTGATCACATGTCATAGTCCTATGACATATTTGCATTTGTGATTGTGTGACAAAGCATCTGGAATCATTGCCAGTAGTTTAAAATCCTTTTGTCCTGCATAAGAAGTACAATGGATAACATTGCACTAGAATAGCTATACAATGTGAGCCCTGGGAGGATATCATGCTTTGCAAGGCATTTAATGTCATGTGACCAACACAGGTTGCAACAAGCATTCATGAAATTTGTGAAAAGTACACCCTGTTTTACAGTATGCTTTATTAGGGGCTGTACTTTTTTTTTAGATGAGGATGCTGCAGAAACAGTGGGAGGGGCTTAAACAAACTCCACCTACCATCACTAACTGGGATACAGGTGAAGATAGTTGTAGTAGAGCTTGGAAGAAGTATTTCTAAAAACAGTATGACAGTAAATTAAATCACTGACTTCATGAGTTTAATTTAGCATTACTTGTGCAAATAATTTTTCCTCTTGTCTTGTAAATATGAAGATGAAAAACATATTTCAATTTTTGAGGCACTCTACTCAGTGGCTGTTTTCAACTAGTCTGCCCTTAATTGTTGTCAGAATAGTTGAATTATCATTCTCCAACTGAGGTTCTAAAACTACTTGTTGTTCATAATATATGTTGCCATGGTGACAGGTTGTCCTGTTGATCTGATGAAGTTTGTGGCTGCCAAGTCAGTTGAGATTCCAGATGGAAAGGTAATATTATTGGGTAGTTTATAACTCTAATTACTTTACTCTTCCCCAAGACAATTCATCCTCGACTGATGAAAGCACATGTACAGGACCGAATTGACAGCATCACCAAGGGAACAAGTTTGAATTGGGCAACAGCAGAAGCTATGGCATTTGGTACTTTACTGTGTCAAGGTAAGGCAGTGTTGTTGTTTGCTTGTAGTACATAGCCTTGTACAGTATTTCAAGGACGTAACCAGAAAAAGTATTAGGCCTAATGAGTGCTCTATTAGAGTATCTTGAGCTTTACAGTACTAAGTTTTCTACATTCAAACTCGGTCTCAAATCAAACAATTTCACTAACCTTACCAAATGCTTATAATTTCTATTTAATAGTAGAAAAATTCTGCATGCCTTAACAATATTCCACATTTTTCATTTTGTGCTTTTATTTCTTTCCCTCTGTTAGGCATACAGTAGAACCACATCAAAATGAACATAAAGATAAGTATTCTTTAATAATCAGGACACTTGTATGTAGCCCCATTTATATTGCCATACACACATTTGGACCTGGACACATCACTGATAGAGATATCAGAATAGAGGGACACTGTATTTATCCATGGTCTCTAATACAAACAGGGGATAAATGCTGGAGTTGTTGTGTTATACTAGTTGTGTACTATACCGTGTTTCATTGTTGCAAGTGAAAATTTTGTTGATTGTATATGCACTATTTATCCTGTGGCTCAGCTCTCTGTGCTCTAGAAAATAATGATTGGGCTTGAGTAAATGCTGAGCTTGTTGAATGTCAGGTCTAAAATGATTTATAGGAAATAAATGCCTGGGCTTTTTCTACTGAAGGTATTATATATACCATTGTTGGCAGGATTTAATGTAAGAATGAGTGGTCAAGACATCGGAAGAGGCACATTCAGTCACCGTCATGTGATGCTGGTAGACCAAACTGATGGACAAGCATTTGTACCACTGAATAGTCTCACCTCTGACCAGACCTGCTTTGTGGAGGTGTGTCCAAGTAATCACATGATGTGATGTCAGGGCTCACATGATCCTAGGTAGTTAATAGTTTACTCAGTGAAGAAGGTACTGTTGGGTTTGAGTATGGCTTTAGTATCGATAACCCAAAAAACCTGGTCATCTGGGAAGCCCAGTTTGGTGATTTCTTCAATGGAGCTCAACTCATCATAGACACATTTGTGTCTACTGGAGAGGGTAAGAAGGGTGGGGCTCAGTCTCGATCATAACATTATCAGCCACACCCCCAGGTAAATGGCAGTTGCAATCTGGTCTAGTAATGATGCTACCACATGGAATGGATGGAATGGGACCAGAGCATTCTTCCTGCAGATTAGAACGTTTCCTGCAGGTGTGATATCTACAGTGCATCATTGTTGCTAGGGGGTGTGGTTTTGTTTGCAGTGTAGTGACAGTGGGCGTGGTGAGACAGATGGTGACAATGTTAACTGGCACATTGTCAACCCAACCACTCCAGCACAGTATTTCCATCTACTACGTAGACAGGTATGCAATATTCTTTGGAATCTGTTTCCATGTAACTCTATTACCAGATGATCCGAACCTTCAGAAAACCACTTATCGTAGCTTCTCCTAAAATTTTACTCAGACATCCAGTAAGTATTTATGTGTTTCAAATAATTGATGTCACTTTAAACCTTTATAGTCAGCAGTTTCTTCCTTCAATGACATGGCCCCAGGCACTTCATTCCAACATGTTCTCACTGACCCCACAGCTGATCCTAATAGGTAACAACTAAGTGACAATGATGTCATTATTACATCACAACTATGATATAGTATCAAACGAGTTGTGTTCTGCTCTGGTAAACATTACTACACTTTGGATGAACACAGGACCAAACACAACATCACCGATACTGCCTTGATCAGACTAGAGGTAGGGTAGCCATTTTGTTTGCCATACTAAGCAAGGACAACATTTTTTAGTGTTTGTGTCCATTTCCTTCTGGATACATCCATCAACAATTGACCAAGTTCAGTGGAGCTAAAGGTATGACTTTATCAAATAGTTGTACAGTAGGACCTCCATTATCTGAACACATGTGTGCCAGCTCAGTCATAAGAGTGTTCAGATAAGTGAATTTGTTCGGATAAACGAAGTCCATATATTATACAGAGTTCCGTTTAGCTACTCTAATGGAACATACACTTACTCAAACAGAGTGTTGACCTAATGACAAAATATTCTAATAAAATAGTCACTTGTACTGTTCGGATAATCAAGGGTTTTGAGATTCTGTAATTGAGGTCCTACTGTGTAGTTAGATACTAAACTTTTTCTTCACTACTTTTAAATGTCTTTCTACTCTTTTAAATAATGGCACAGTATATAAAGACTTTAGTCTCGGTTTTCTATGGTGAAAATGTGTCTACAGCTCTCAGCTCCAAACAGTCCATTGTAGAAAGGCATGCAAATATAGAATTGTGCTCTATTTCATTAGAATACATTTGGGCACAAGAGGAGGCACAGAACATGGGAGCATGGTCATTTGTTGAGCCGAGATTGAGGAAACAACTTGGCATAGAGGTACACCCTAACTAACCACCATCACACAGCACACACACATTCACTACCTCACCAGGTGACATACAGAGGCAGGAAGGCAGCTGGTCCACCAGCAACTGGTATAAAGATGATCCATGATGAACAGGCGACACAAATAGTAACTGATGTATTTCAATAATTCTTTGTATTTGTATTTCATCAAAATTAATTTGTCAAACTTCTATATTACATACATTTGTACCACCGTGAGTCTGTTACAAAGCAACTGGTATTTGATCAAATTAATATAATTATTTTGGCTAAATATTTGATTGAATCCTTTTTGCAGACTAGAATGTAGCTATATTGCTGGAACATGAGATTCTATAATAGTTGTAGATCATCAACCTACAATGAATCAGCTGTTTTCTTAGATATTGTATAGTGCACAAATTAATTAGAATTCAGGTATGCAATGTAGGGCTGGGGGATATTATAAACATATCAGAATAGTATCACTATCGGCAGTGGCGGATCCAGGGGGACACGTGTCCCCCTCCTTCATCCCTTTCAAAAAGGGTTGCATACAAGATCGAGATACTCTAATAGAGCATTCACAGTGTTCATGAGGCAGTGTACGTAGCTTAACTATGAAGCTATGAATAAGGATTTTTATATACTTTGAAGTAAATACATTTTAGGTAAAGGGCAGTTTTTCTTTGCTCTTCAACTTTTCAGCAAAGTGCACCCCCCTTTCCAAACTCTGGATCCGCCCCTGATCGGTATCGCCTATTGTTTGAAAACTTACTACCGTATAGCGGGTTATTTTCGAAACAGAAATTTTCGCACAAGAAGCAAAATTTGAATTTCGAAAGCTTTTAATTTCGAAGAGTGCATATTTCGAAGTCCGGATGGATTTCAAATAAACGGAAATTCGTGTCACAAATTATGAAGATGCGTGAATGTTTGCCGAAAACTGACTTACTAATGGAATAATCCCCATTCCTGTGCACTGGAGAGAAGACTGAGGGAGTCTCGGGTGGAGTGAACTCACTGGCACGATCACGCTCGATCATAGCTAGCTCATAGTATCCTAATCACCGTAGATTCTAGAGCAGACGGCATCAATTCCCATTCTGGATCACCTGTTTTCTGGTTATTGGTACAGTAATGATACAGTTTACCCATTATCATCAGCAATACTGAGCTAAAACTCGAGGAATACACGAACGAATCGCCGAAAGTTGGACGGTTGCTTTCACTTGTGGGAATTTATTTTCGAAAAACAACCGGACGTGGGAATTTATTTTCGAAGAGAAGGGCCTCTTCGAAATATCCGAAAATAAAAACCTTTCGAAAATTACCAGCTATACGGTATTGGACAGTAATTATAACATGTAAAATTAGTATGCAGATATTACAGCAAAATGCCTTTTAAAATATTTGGGAGCAAAAATTGGCCACATCCATAAGTAACATCCCTACTTGCATATATCTGAAGGTAATAAGTAGAAAGTAGATGAACTTTCATTCGTGAACAGTGTCTTACTATTGTTCAGACATTGAAAAAATCCACTATTGCCCAGCCCCTGTATTATACAGACTATAATTATATAGGCTGCAATAAGAACTTTGTTTATGAGACTGACCAATAATTATTATGATACAAGCAAACTAAACAAGGTTGATTGCATGCTCTGCCATGCTTGACCTGTTCCACACACTGACCAGCTGCAGTGTTAGTTAGCAACTACATGCATATCAACATCATGCATAGATCATATCTATATTATATATATATATATATTTTAGAGAGGGTATCTGGTTTAAACAACAGGCAGATTATAACATAAGTGGAAGTAGTGCACTCATGATCAGTATGCAGAGCATTCTCTATCTAGGGAAGGGTTCTGCCCAGAAATTCTGAGTGGTGGTTAACATGAACTAATATGCTGTGTGTTATATTAGGGTATATTGTGTGTATTAGTGATATATGTAAGAATTGTACTGGTTGGGTACTGGTCGGTTTTTAGAGGTCCTGGTCGCTTTGAACCACTGCTAACCAGTGTGGGCAGACCCCTGATCTAGGGTGTCTGGGGCATTCCCCCACAGAAAAGTTGAGATTGATTTTTTTAGCAATGTTGACTGCATTTAATGCATAAAAATATATGAATGCAATAAAATTGGTAGAGTAGCTGTAGCCTCCTTGTTTAGCATTATCATCATGTAGCACTCCTTCTGCTGCTTATAGCTTGCAATCTATTACTTGGTAGGACTGATAAATCTTTCTTCCTTCTTCCTTAAGCAGTCATGCTATAAACTGTTTCAATGACTGATAATAATCTCTTGGCTGCATGGGTTTATTCTTAGCTCATTGACCACCATCATTGACAAGACAGGCACATATATATATATATAATCGAAGTGCTACATACATAGGTTCTACAAGAACAAGTTGGCTTACAAACAACTATAACTAAATAATAGTTATACGGGCACAATGTGAGTCTATGAAAATTTATAAACCCGAAGGCCCGGGCTGTAGCGCACATGCGCACGAGCGAAGCGAGGGCGCTGCTAAGGGCCTGAGGGTTTATAAATTTCATAGACTCCACATTGTGCCCGTATAACTGCTTTAGACTCTATTCACGTTACACTCAGATTACCTAGCTCATCCACAGCTGTTTCTGCTGTAGGCTCGGCAAAAGCGGCTGATAATACTAGCGCCATGGCAACTATGCGTCCTCACATGACAAAATAATCACGCTTGTTAAATCACTGCACGTGAACAATGCATAGCGATTGGATAAACCTAGATTTTGAGCATATGTTATATTGTGCCTGAAGGCGTGGAGTATATTAGAAAACAAGGTGGAGTATATGAGATTTATTTCCCACCCAAAACAGCCTAAATAGAGTCTAAGCTGAGTTATATAGATCAAAACTTTTTTTCGTTACAGCACCCAGTAACCTTTATTAAGAAGTATGTTTGTGGCAAAGTTTATCATCACTGGTGAATTGAACACTTGCACAAGTACAGGTTATGTATTGATTATCATACAGTACGATAGTACTGTATAGTAGGGACCACAAAGGTGTAGGAGTGGTGCACGAAAAAACATCACCCAAAAACTAGCCTCGATTTTCCCTGACGATGATGAGGCAGTATTGGTTAGGTAAAACTAAGGCCAAACAAGCTTTAAGATCGACCCAAAATGCTTTTAACAAGTTGCTACGGAATTTTTAAAAAGAATTATTAAATGGAACTTTCTACTGACTGAGTAACTGATGCCTTCAGACAAGCGTAACTTGATAACAGCTCAGTAAGGGCTACGGGCTTGATTTTTTCACTGTTCGAGCCTTTTGGCACATCGTAGACGTACAATGCATTCTTAATGAACTTAACAGTGTCCTCCTTTGTGTCCCAATCATCTTTGCTGAGTGTCAATTTGGTGGTAGCACGTGATGGCTTCTTTCATAACGGAAATCATCGTCTGTATTTTGTAGTGGCTACTTTGATTGCAGAGGTGCTTTTTGAACAGTTCTTGATTCGTAATACGTGTAACAGGCTGAACATAGCTGACATAATGGGTACTCCACTTTTCAGATGATAATTGGTAGCTGGGGCACGGTGTTCGGTATGCATGGGTTCACCAGTCATAATAATTTAAAAAAAGTAAACAAACAACTACACAAAAAACTTGGATTTTTCAACTAGAATAGGGACTACAGCAAATCGATAAAATGTACTGAAACAAACTGGAGTAGTCCATGATATTTAATCACAGTAAAACAATAAGAAGTGATGAATGTAATCCACCATTGCAGAATGATAAATATTTTAATATTTTTTTCATCTCTCAGGATGAAAACTACACAAAGCATGTGACAAAATCCTGGCCACCCATCAAAACATTAAACACACCTACAGATTTTTACATGATGCCTTCTTTGAAGAATTTACATAACAGCTACAAGAAACTGAGGGAGTTCATTATACAAGTGCAATTAGCAGCTTGTGCTTCTCTGTCATTACAAGTGCAAAATTTTTGGATTTTTCAACTAGAGTAGGGACCACAGCACATCAACAAAATGTACTGAAACAAGCTGGAGTAGTTTAATCACAGTAGGGATACATATAACACTTCTTATTGTTTTACTGTGATTTAATATCATGCACTACTCCAGCTTGTTTCAGTACATTTTATCGATGTGCTGTGGTCCCTACTCTAGTTGAAAAATTCCAAAAATTTTGTGCACTTGTAATGACAAGAGTACACACTAGGTAGCTGTTAATTGCACTTGTACAATGAGCTCCCTCAGTTTCTTGTATTAATCAATTCTACAAAGAAGGCATGTAAAAATCTGTAGGTGTGTTTAATGCTTTGATGGGTGGCCAGGATTTTGTCACATGTTGCTTTGTGCAGTTTTCATCCTGAGAGATGAAAAAAGCATTTATCATTCTGCAGATTACAATCAATGGTGGATTACATTCATGCAAAGCACTTCGGTACAAAATGAATAATTGTAATATTTCAGTGCATTAATTGTTGGACACAGATTTTAAAGAGGTATCTTTCTCGATTTTATAACCAGTGGAAATACTCTAATAGAGCAGTCAAGTACTCATGTTTGCTCATTGAATGATAACTCTTGCAAGAGTACATACGTATAATTTTATGAACTCTTGCTGATAGCATTCAACCAGATATCAATACTATATGAGACTGACTATACCATGCATCTAAGATCATGCAGTTATGGGTGCAAATTTTGTTGACTTGGCATTTTGCAACTTTTTACCTGGCGCTCTTCCCCTTGTTTGTAAACACATGACAAGCTGTAAAATTTTACAGCTACCAAAGAATTGCTGGCACAGTTAGGTGTGAATACTGTGCAAGACATAAAGCATTGACAGCCTACAAATGTCTCCTATGTTCAAATGTGGCTGAACAAAATTTCACCTTCTTACTAGTGCTGGGATAACAATCTATTAGGAGCACTATCCCTATTCAATCAATAATAGCATTCATTTTCAAATATTTGGTTTTGACAAGAAAGATATTTTATTACACAACTCAAGTAATTTTTTAACTACAGCAGTAACCATATAGAGTAAAAACACTGTGTCTTGTATATCACGAAGTTGAATTAATAAAATACATATACCCAAATCTCTATTTACCCGTATTCCAGTGAATACTGTTCATCCGTAATTGTGTGAAATCATTGAAATAAGTGCACCACTACCTATTAGGACAGCCATTGGCCCAGTGGTACTGATCACCTACAAGATCAATGTAAGCAACAGTCTTAATCCTTGCCAAACACACTTACCACACTTAAAGCAATAACCATATTTCCCCCAATAGTAGCCAGGCAAGCCATTGTAGTCAGGACCATTATCATATTTATCAACACTTTCATCTGTCTCATCATAATCTTCTGAGTCATCCTCCTCCTCTGAGTCATAATCATCATCGTCATCACTTCCTTCTTCACTGTCGTCTTCATCATAGTAGCCATCACTATAATAATGGTGATGATGTTCAACATGGAAACTATCAAAGCCATCATGCAAATAATCATCGTAACTGTCTTCATCATCATCGTCTTCTTCATCGTCTTCTTCATCATCATAATCCCCCTCTTCTTCATCATAGTCATCGTCCTCCTCATTATCTTCATCATAATAATCATTCTCTTCGCCATTCCTCCAGTTTGAAGATGAAGGTGGTCTAGGGTTCACACCATTCACTGTACTTTCAGTACAAACACTGGCTTCTTTATTTGTTGTTCGCTCTTGATTGGATGAGCCAGTTTGTGATTTTGTTGTGGCCTGGTTGTCTGGCTGTTTTGGTAAATACTCAATCAGTTTACTAATGGCATTGTCCAACACTATGGAATGGACTGGCTTTCCCACCACTGCCTTCCTACAAATAGGACATATTTTGTTCTTCCTCAGCCAGTTAGAGATGCACTGTTCACAGAAGGTGTGTGAGCATGACAACGTGTGTGCCCTCACGAACAGCTCGTGACATATGGCGCAGGTGAACTCCTTCTCAATTGAAGACAAACCATTACTGGTCGCGGTACGACTACTCTCGACACCATTACTCGTCGCCATTGTAGCCAATTATTACAATCAACTCAATCACTTTATTCTTTGGGCAGAGCTCTGAGACGTTCTTACAATGTGCGCTTTTATTAGAGCTACAATCTGGGGCCTGCGCTACGAAAGCAGGGATAGCTTGCGAACGGTGTGTCAGTAAGGTAGATGTCTCTAATATGAAACAGCATGTTTTATTATAGTCACTTTTATCGGAACGGCGCTTACAATATCGATTACAATAGATGAATTCGTAATTTTAAAACCGTTTCCGCCCCTACTCTGCGCTGCCGACCCTTTTATGCCGCTCGCTTTTTGATTAGTTGGCGGCGCTCGACTAATCATAAAGCGAGCCGGCGGCGTAAAAGGGTCGGCAGCGGCCTGTATTTTGTAGGTGTGAATGTCACCAAAAGTAACGTCTCCAATTTTTAAAAGGATAGCATCAGTAATATAAGTCATGAGATATGACATTTTAAAGTTTGCAATTTTCCCATCTATGGGAGGGGGTAAAGTTGCCCCTTCTGGCCAAATGGATAATGTAAATCAGTAACCTCTCCAAATTTAAAACGATAGAGTATCATAGATCATGAGAAATGACATTTTGAAATTTGTGGTTTTCCCATACCTACAAACAATGTTAAATTGAGAAATGATATGTGATTGCACATAATTGCAACTGTTGCCCCCCTCCCCCCAATAGACCGGCAATGTATGGAAAAACGACAAACTTTAAAATGTTATATCTCATGCCCTATATTATGCTATCATTTGGAGATGTTACTACAGATATTTACCCCTACAAATATTGTGAATTCAGGTTGCTAAGGGCAACTTTTGTACTATGATAATGAATTATAATTATAAGTGCCTTTTTCAAGAAGGTGCTTATAATCAATAAGCACCCTACCTAATGGTCACCTCACTTTTCAGTGCGTAATTGATTATTGGGGCACATGTTTAGACGCAAAACTATTAGGGAATGTCTGGCACCACTGATGCATTCTTTCTTTTAATGTGCCGGGTACATGTGCCAGGATTCAGTAGTCATAATTGTGTTATTTAAAAAAGCAGGTAGAAGGAAAAATTATGAATTTAAGTTGGATTAGGGATCAAAACAAAAAAGCAGGGAAACAAGGGAACAGCGAAAGTTATGAAACAAGATAGGTTGCCTATACCTGCAGACATACTAGTGGACATATATACTCTACTCTTCAGTCTATAACCAAGACTGAATTAGAGATTACATGTCCACTAGCAGGGTTGGGAGTAACGCATTATGTAACATTATTACTTTTGTGGTAACTATATAAGTAACTTAATTGATATAACGAAATACGCTATAAAAAAGGTAATATAACGGCTCAGGTTACTTTACTTACAAATGTAACACGTTACCTAAGTAATATAGTTACTGTAACGAATCTAATATTACGTAAAGTAACAAAGTTACTAATCTTGTTAGTGATCCGCTGAGTAACGCCTAGCCACAGCGAAGTAATGAAGCCTACTGAATGAAGCTTATTCACCACTGCCAGCTTCTTACTTATAACCAAGATTTGCACATTGTCCAATAATGCAATCATGTCACATGATAAGGTGGTAGTTCCACACATGACAGCTTAAGGCTGTGGACACAAAGTAATATAATATGTAATATTATTATAGTTACTTTATTTTATGGGTAATATGTAACTAATAGTTCAGTTGCAAGAAATAATTATGTAATATGTAACTACAAAGTAACTGTCCCAACACTGTCCACTAGTATATCTGCAGGTATAGGCAACCTCCCTTGTTTCCCTGCTTTTTTGTTCTTTGATCCCTAATCCAGCTTAAAATTCCTAATTTTTCCTTCACTTGTATCTATATGGCCATGCATACAACACATACAGTTGTATGTGACCCAGTCTGAGAAAACCGGTCTTATTGCCCATGTCAGAAGATTTCGATTTTTCACCCAGGACACAAAGCTACATGAATAAACTATCTAATTCCACAATCAAAATCAGCTAGACTTCAGTGGTCTGGTTTTGCTGTACTGACATGCACTTTCAGTACTGGCTTCCTCTTCTTTCAGTCCCATTTGTAACAAGGGGTGCAGTTGTGGCAAGTGTGTACAGCATCATCTCATGATCAGTAATACGATCATTTTGAAAATTAAATTTTGGATGAGGTTGTCAATAATTATAGCCATGGTTGAGGTGATAACCGTGTGAATACAGACAGGACATGGCTGGCTGTTGCTGATTAGCTGAATTTTTTATACCAAGACTACAACAATATAAATTTTGTATTGACAGCTACATGCATACACATGGTTGATGTTAAAATAGTTGAAGAGGTCAGTGGAAAAAGGGGATATGTGCCATTTTAGATTTTCCTTTTTTTAAAAATTAGAATGTGGCTGTTTTAACCATGTGAATAATATTGTCACTAAGCAAATAACAGAATTTAAAAGTTATGGTAGTCTCAAATCAATGTTTAGTAAATATTACAGTAATTCAATTATGTCCCAAAATTGTGTTTAATGCCCATGCACCGTGTGGTCGTCTAAATTTTCAAATGGCACTTGTCCCCTTTTGTCACTCCCTTCAATTATGATTTTGCATTATTATGTGGTATATGAAGAGAGGACTTGTGTGACAAAGTGTCGGTGCATTGTATATTATAGGCATGCAGGGAGTTATCAGTGAAGCATCGAGATACTTGCAGTTAAATATTCTATGAGTAATCATTGTATTCTATAGCCAACCTAGGAGTTAGCAGAAGCATGTTGAATGCATTTACAGGAGCCCATAGGTGCCGCAAACTAGGCATCTTGCAGCATTTATAGGCTCTGTATATAATTATGCAATATTTTCAGTGACTGTTCATGACCTTGTATGATTTTAACTCCACTTTCATTAAGAGGAAAGAGGCATGATTCTAACCTTCTTAGTTAACCATGCAACCATGTTATCAATCAACAGCAAGTCATAGTGGACAAGTTATACCTAGCTGAGGATCTATACGTATGCATGGAAACAATTTATTAGTTTATCCTCCATGCCCGACTTCATGAGTTTGAATTCAGCCATGTTCACAGGTAACAATTAGTCAAACATAGTGTCTGTAGACCTATTAGCCTAATGGGACTGAACAGAGAGCGATACCCTTAGAGGTCAGCTTTCACAGGTCACACACACCATGGAAAAGCACCTCAATACAGTTGAACCTTTCTCTTAATGCTTTGATAGTAGTGTGATTAGCAGTCTTTTTCTTCAGGTCTTGTTGTATACTGCCTGCATGTTTGTGATATGTCACCTTCAAATGTTGTTCCTTTTTAGCCCAGCTAACCTTCTCTTAGTAGCAGTACACTATTCCTTGTAACATTGAGCACCTGAAACGTATCATATCTCCAACAAGTGGCAATTACAATCCATCCTGTAATTGTAATTGTTACAGTCCATGTAGTAGCATATCTCTGGTCTCCTTAGACAGGTTATATTTTCCAAACTCAGAGTCAACTTGAAAAACTCTCTCCAATCACCCTATATATGAATTCTGCTACTGACTTATCTGGCTTCTGTGAGAGTCACATCAGACTTTGGGTTTCCTGGATCTAGCCATTCAATGCAGTGACCTTTTGCCATGCACTACTGGAGAGGGCAGCTAAATGGACACCAGAGAGAAGTATACAGTTGACTGGCCATGGATCTTATAGAGGGAGAGTACTACAACAGTATAAGTTGTATACCATCATTGCCATAGCAGAGTTCACAACAAAGTGAGGAAGATGAAAAACAGCACTAGAATGATATGGAGGGCAACAGAGAAAGCAACCTAAACATCTTAGGAGTTCTATTAATTTTGTGATATATATAGCCCAGATCATCTGGCCTGAAATTGTGAGCAACCTAAAGCAAGGGGAAAAGACATCACTGCAAGCTCAATCTCAAGCATCCTCTGGCACTAAAGTGGTCAAGATTACTGGCCTACAGAAGAGTGGTTCTTGTTGTGCCAAAATCAAGATTAAGTCATCCACCAGATTAGATATCACCATCATGAGAAGGGATTTGTTGTTACAGGCAAGCTGCTTATTTAGGTACCAGAAAGTCTGTACCTATGATCAGAAACCCATCACACTTGATGGATGGATGGAGATGGAAATTTTTGGTGAAACATCCATAATTACTATTGTGCATGTATGTCAAATTACTATAGCACCTGATGAGTAAGTTAGAGACAGCATCATTTATTGGGGATAGCCTACCACCCTATACATCTGATGGAACTGTGTATTGATGAGAGTGCTGAGAATACTGGCCTTAAGACCCTAGAGAAAGCACAAGAAGCATAAGTTGAACAAACCACAAATTATGCACAGAAGTATCTTACTCAACTGTTTTATAGTTTCAGCACATAAGCAAGCAATTATTATATGGTTTTGGCAATAGGGTACACCTACTTCCAGTAAACACATGTAAAAACAGTTAAAATAGCTAACCCTCAATACACCAACAGCCTTCGATTATTTTGTAGTTAATGGCTTGTTTAGTATACTTGTGTGGATAGACACACATGCAAACACACTTCTCAAACCAATTTCAGCTGATTGGGGGCACATGCCTGGACAAAATACACTGGCTGGTGAAATCGGGGTAGGTATAAACAGTGGACCCAACTTTTCATGGAATTTTACATACTTTGCAATGTTTATAAACATTCTCTACTTTTTCTAGACACCTCTGCTAGTCACAGCAGCTAATCTCACATGGCCAATCCACTTTCTGCCATTGCTGTATTTAAGAAATAACAAGCGCCTCTAAAAAATGCCTGCCAGTAGGCTACTCGTGATGCACAATTAAAGAGCACACTAGCTTATTATTCACCAGTTTCAGTGCACATGAAAATGGCTTCAGTGAAGCAATTACTGTAAGGTACACCAGCAGCTCGATAAACAGACTTTGGACTGTGAAGCACACAAAGGCAATGACCTGCTAGACTTAAGCCCTTGATTAATACTACAGTTACTGCAGGTGTGAAGAATGAGTGGCCTATCAGGCAATTATAGCTATGAAATTTCTAGGGATTGTGCAAAGAACCGTCATGACAGGAGTGATCTGGGCTATTTGAGACTAGCCACTGTGACTTGCAACTGAGGTATTTAGTACAAAGATAGAATAAATATATAAACACTGTGTCAAAAGTATGTAAAATTCCACACAAAACTTAGGGTCCCCAGATCCTTGGGTCCAGGGGCAGAATTTTTAAAAAAGAAAAACTTTCTGCCATTGCTGTATTTAATTCAATTAAGAAATAACAAGCGCCTCTAAAACATTTCCTGCTAGCAGGCTACTCATGATACACAATTAAAGAGCACGCTAGCCTATTATTCACCAGTTTCAGTGCACATGAAAATGGCTTCAGTGAAGCAACTACTATAAGGTACACTGTTTATACCTACCCGGTGATATCTTAAGAATGGTACAAACTAGCATTAGACACACATGCAAACACACTTCTCAAACCAATTTGGTTGGGCACATGCCTGGTTTAAGACAGGGAAAACAAAATGCATTGGATGGTGAAATCTTAGGAATGGTACAACTTAAAGAAACATAGAGCTATGCATATATGAGAATCATGTTTTCTTTCTTCCTGTTGATATACCCACATTGTGGCATGCCAGTTTTCTTGGCTACACAACACACTATTGTGTGTCTTGATCCCTACAATTCCTGTATGTCTTATATTGCCATTTTGTATATATATCATATCTTTAGATGATCGTACACTACAGGAAAAGTTTGATGCAGTATTTTCTGGTCAGCCTTATATAATTGTCATAACTGTGGGATGTGATGATGATATTGTTGATGACCTCAAAGAAAAGTTAATACCAATTACTGAATAGCAGAGTTATAAACATTGGTTTGGGTTTAATTCAGGAAGCAATAGGGCACTGCGAAAAGCTTGAGAAAATTAAGCATCATGTTGTATCTAGCAACACATCTCTTTGTGATGCTCCAGAGTTATTAAACACTGGTCCACTTATGAAGAGTATCAATGAATCTGAAGACAACTTACTTAAACCTGTTGAAAATACAGTACATTTAATTAAGAAAGGATTTTTAAAAAAAATAGAAAATAAATACAATACAAAAAAGAAAATATATATAAAAATAAAACAGCATTTGAAGCTGCTTTTAAATCAATTAAAAGTAGTGTTGACATAATAGAAAATACAATCAAAGGATATAAATTGCTTGAAAATATATTTGATGCAATTCATGGTGGAATTAAAATCATCCAATCTGCACACAAAGAAATTGAATTGCAATCTGAAGAGTGCATGTAAGACACATTTTTGGTTTTAGAAGTGGCAATATTCCTCCTGTAGTGTTATCCTTATCTGTAGAAGAACAAAAACATTAAAATATAGGCTTACATGGACTAATTCTGAAAAGGTACAAGAAAAAGTGGAGAAGTTTCTAAAGAGAGGGATAGTGCTGTCAATGTGGTTTGTTGTGAAATCTACTGGGATCACTATTTCGTAGTGATAGGAGATGACAGTTGTTTGGAAGAAGAACTAATGAAAGATGCAGAGATAGCTACTTCTCAAGCTCTACTTGACAATATTGATATTGAGAGGCTGCATGCTTTGCTGACAGCACAAGGTAACAACAGCATCTGTACAAGTGCTTTTATTATGTAGAAAAGGCTTTTTGACTTTGCTACTGTTCCCTAGTACTAGTGAACTAAGAGTAAAGTTGACTAATAAAAAAGCATCATTAAATCATGGAAAAAGTTTTACTATAATCTATTGTGGCCATGCTTTGTCTGATGGCAGTTGGGTTCTTTCTGATGGTGATTTGTTTAAAGCATCAGACCTAATTGAGGTGATAGATGAAGTGTCATCTGGCTTAAAATATATTCCTCCAATAAAAGTTGTTTTAAACTGTTGTTATGGGTGGGTGTTTGCTAGTGAGGTGGGAGAAACAGATGCATTTATTGAGTGTCTTGCATTTGATGACACCCGAACAATTAAAAATTGTACTAATGGGCAATGAGTGTTCTTCAGAGGTGACAGATACTGAAACAATCACCGATAGTTTCCTTGACGTTTATGAGAAAACCTTACCAAAGTACAAAAACAGTCTTGCAACAGTACGAAGACCTGAAAAAAATGTTGATATATCGTTTTTACCCTTTTCATTTGGCCCTCTCCATGCAGAAGGAGTCTTTAAAAGCTTCTTTGAAAAGCCATGTATCAAAGTTAGACAATTAGACTGGTATAGATCAAGGGGTTCTGAGTTAGCACCATGCAGTTCTGTTAGCCACAAGGGTGAACCACCTGTTCCAGCACATCGTGGTGACAGTACCTTGTTCTGTTGACATAATTTCAACATGTTGGTGGATGGTGGCTTAACAAAGCACCCACCATGTTGTCGACTGCCTCATAACCAAAAACTAAACGTAGTGGTGGTTACACATTTTGATTCCGATTACATCAGAGGTATCCTGAGGCTGTTTGAAGAAGATGAACTTCCTATTGACATTGGAGAACTGTATACAGTAAAACCATCACCACCATTACAGCAAAATAAAAGTACACTGAGCAAAATAGAAGTACAACTGAGGACACTAAACTGTTGAACAGAGTTAAAGATCATAAGAACAGGGCTGAAAGAAATAAAATAGAAGTAAAGAGTTTAATAACTGACCCAAAAAAATTAATTATGCATGGATATGCCGTTTAGTAATGATGATAGTTTAAACATATTCATGGTCACGCCCTATGAATGAGATCTTCAGAAGGCACGTGAGCTTCTATCATGTAAGAAAAATAATTCTAAAATTGCTAATGCAGCCTCAGCCTCCTTGCTTATCAAGTGTTATATAAAAGAAGTTAATGACTATAGGCATGCACTACTTACAGGAGATGCTCCAGGAAATACCATCATAACAAGATTAGCTGAAACACAAAGAATTGCACAAATACTGCGGTTTTCCAAGTTCTTGCAATGCAAAGCATCATGTGCTATACAAGCATGTTCGTGCGCAGTTGTTCAACAGCGGATTTTCAGTGACGACTACTGACTCACAGGACTTTAAACATGCTTACGCATACAACTCAACAGCCACAGAATGTTACAAGTGTAGTTACATACATTTAAAGAACTGCGCATGCTGACACAATATTAGTGCATGACGCTTTACATTGCAAGAATTTGGAAAACTGCAGTATAACATGAACTGATACAAGCACAACAGCAACCACAAGGATCAGCACAAGAAGAACAGACACAAGAACCCCAAGAGGTTTATTGTTGGACTATATTAACATGCCACATCATGGATCAGGATCAACAGAGACTGCACCTCAAGATTTTTTAAACCAAGTAAAAGCTGAAGTATGTATGGTCAGTACAAATGGTAATCTTGTACAATCATCCTGATGCAAGTACTGTTGAACTATTAAAAGATGTTATATCTACACAGATTAAACACATACTATTTACTTACAGAAAAAATAGGGGCTGACGCAATCTTGAGAGTGAATTTGGTGACAAAAAGTAATGCTTGTAGCTTTGCCGACAATGATGTAGATGACAAGAGTGCTAATCAGTGCATTAAAGTGAATTTACATTCACATGAATATCATTTTTTAAAGAATGATGCCATATTAGAAAACACAGGTGACTGATGAGCTTATACAATGACAATACATACACTGTACACAGATACACAAGGTATAGATGCATACATATATGGCATGTGTGTAAAAAAATAACTAGCTATATATACTTATGAACATATAAGCAGTTAGCTGTACTTTATTTCATGTTGTGCATTTTATAAAGTTTCTACTTACAACAGATTATTATTCTATTTTGACTCGTGATTGCTCAATCATCTGACTTCCTATGAATCTGAAACTTGGTATGAAGGGGGGTCAAAATGCTGTACATCATGGAATCTCATTTTTGGCATGTGCATCACTTTTAAGTAAATTTTGTCTTTACAATACAAAAATACAAACTGCTTCAGAGCGCGTAATAATGTTGCAAAGTATTTCACGTGAGCTGAATAGAACCTGTACAAAAAATAGACGAAGGGGCTCAACGGGGCTTGATACACATTTTAGTTTTATTTAGTTTGTTGTTTGCAATGTTGTAATTCACGATTGGAAAAACGCTGCTGTTACGGAGTAATTAGAGTTACAATAATGACGATGTGTGGCAGTCACGACTCTCACATCAACAGTAACAGTGCATCGTGGTCATCAGTGATTACAATACAATCGTTGGTTGTATGATCTATTACTTTTAACAGGTAGTACGACCATGTTTAATAAAAATATTTTTTGTTAGCACTTCATAGTGCACGTGGTCTTGTCCTACCCCCCAACCTTAGGTAGCTACTGTTGCATCATGGTGACTACAATTTACAATTAACTACCCCCTATGGTACACAGCACTGAATACTAATATATGCACTAGTTGCAAGAAACATCTTTGCTCACAACAAAGCATATGAAGTTACTTTTAATACATACAAAATAACAATTGCAATTTCAAATGTGCCATTTTCCTTTTGAAGAAATATGAGGAGCCCTGGAAAAAATTGTACCCTTCTAATTTTCTGTATTAAAAGTTCCATTCATGCCAATTTGAAAGTAGTGTGTAGCTATTATATATTTCTGAGATCAACGATCCATATTGAGCACATTTAAAAGGCCATTTTTCTGAACTTAAAAATTCATGTTGAAATGCCTACTATACTAATTAAGACCTCTTGAATTTAATAATAAGACTGCTGCCATAGCAATTAACAATTACTGTATTTACTTACTATCCATAGCAAGAGTACATAATAGAAACCAAGAGTATCGAATGGGTGTATTACCCTGTGATTAATCATTGCGTAAAGTAACACGGATATTTCAGTAATCATTCGTTTTCATTGCCATTAAGGGTTGCTGTATTTAGCCCAATTCGGCCACTAAACCAAGTGAAAACATGATAGCGTTAAAGGGAATTAGCTAATGTTAAAGTTCTGGCACTGCCAAGCGATCCCTGAAGGCGTGGCAACATGCTCGTTTGTGCAACCATTGTTTTAGTGAGCTGGAGTTATCTTGGGTCCTTACTACACTTTCTTTGTACAATAACTGTTGAATACTTGGCTGAATCACATGGAAAACCATATAGCTGCAACATATCACCAGGTTGTGGTCATTACAGCTGCTGGTGATAGCAGTACACAAAGGGGAGGTAGCATTGGTAAATCCTTGGGTTGGGAAAATGTAGATCTCCTAGCAACCAAGTGACAGTTATTGTTAGCACTACAAACAAACATGTACACATCAGCTTTTATGGTACCACTATTGGTTTTGCAAGGACATGTGTTTGGATCAAGCATAGGGTAAAAAAGGTAAAAAACCGTTCGACATCAGTTGTGGCTGAGTTGTTACAACCGCTTTCAGTTTGTGACTCTGATCCCTGTTGGTGATGTGTCTATTGCTGGTGTTAGTGATTGCTATGCTGTATCTGTCACCAATAGGTTTTCCTCTCTTCTTGTAGAGGAAGTCAGTGGCGTAGCCAGGAAAATTTTTTTACTGAGGCAAAGTTTATACATTGGCCTAATTGAGAGGGTCTGCCTGACTCAACTCTACTGTTCCAACTTAGGTAATGCTACAGTATACCATGCTTCAAATGTGGCAAATATTTCAAATTACCATTTCACGTAAACAAACAATTACTGAAATATCCGTGTTACTTTATGCAATGATTAATCACGGGCTAATATACCGTTGGACACTCTTGGTTTCTATTATATACTCTTGTCCATAGCCATAGTTTCAATCTGGTCTTTTATGAACGTTTTAAGCTTTTCCCTGTAAAATTGCATACAACCATTATGAAGATGTCATAAATTAAAGTTAATGTAAGCATATTATGGGAAATACATTGGAAATGTTAGTACATGGGGCCCATACATTTCCTATATAACTGTCAACAGAAATATGGAACCCTTGTTGAGGCTTAACTGGCAGGAGTTAATCTGGCTATGTACCATGAAGCTACCTAACTTCTCAGGGTATCTTATAAGCCCTGGCTGACCATGGTACATTAAAGTTAAACCATGGCTGGCTACGGTACATTGTAAATGCGAGTGTACCATGGCCTTGATGCAATGGCCCTCGAGCTTGGGTGTAAATATCAAGCAAATCACCCGGGCTCATGATACAACTATTACATATGTACACAATAGACAAGGATTGAAAGTACCAGTGCAGACTCCAGCTTTACTATACCTCTTATTTGTTGTATAAGTTCCTCCAGACTCAGTTGTCCTAGAGGGTCCTCTTCCACAGCTCCAGGAAAATATTATGAAGGAAGGCCAGCCACTACATTAGAACTGTTTGACAGGGCTATTTCCAACTGCTACTGAGAAAATGG
Source organism: Dysidea avara (assembly GCF_963678975.1). Lineage (NCBI taxonomy): Eukaryota > Metazoa > Porifera > Demospongiae > Dictyoceratida > Dysideidae > Dysidea > Dysidea avara. Next base: position 13,036,814 of record NC_089281.1, read on the forward strand.
TAAGCCAAGATTGAGTAACTTTAGCTCCTCTTGGCAACTATGGATTACACTACGTCAGATTCTGGAACTCTGTATCTTGTAATACTGACACACACCACCTACATTGAGACCTTCCAGTGATCAAAGCTGTTATCCATTGGAAATTCCTCATTTTACCAGCGTAGGACCAGTCAACCATTTCATCAGAGTTTTCCTGTTTACCAAAGCAAACCAAAAGTTCATCCTGTCCAGCAGTAGTAATCCAAATTATCTGTTATGCCACTTTCAGTGATATTCATCACTCACTCTTCCCTACCAAAGATGATCTTCAAGGTATTAAGTTGTAGGAAAAGTGAATCTGAAGTTGGTAATGCAACCTCAGCCTCCTTGCTTATCACATGCTATACTTAGGAATTAGAAAACACATCAGTATATGCACTACTTACTATCTGTTGATGCTCCAGGAAATACCATCTAACAAGACTAACTGATACACAAACAGTTGCTAATGTACCACCTTCATCACAAACACAAGATCAGCCAGAAGGACAAGCTCAACTTGTTTGTTTATTGTTTTGATTACATTGACATGCCACACCATGGGTCAACATCAGAAGCTACTACACCCAAAGCCATTTATCCCAAGTGAAGCAGGTCAGAATAATGTACAATACAGACACATTGGAAGTACTTATAATGCTAACGGTACTGTGTATATACTAAAGTGAAAGAGAATTGTAAGTGCAACACAAAATTTAATCTTAATATTAGACAAGAGTTTGAGCACTTACTGAGAGTTTGCTGATAAGAATGCTAAAAGACTTGTGTATTTATGTACCTGAGGATACAGATTTTGATAGTGATGAAATATTCACATGGCTTATAATTAGCTATGCTTGCATATATGGTGTATATGTACATGTGCTCACACAATATTTATTACTTCATATTTTAATATTACTGCAAATTCCTTTATATCTTTTCTTGTATCTTACAGTACTTATGGGCTGTATACAATGTATATGAAATTTTACACTAAACATGTGTATATGGTTAATACTTGGTTGGGACAATGCTATGTAGGGCATGTACACACAAATTTTATTGGGACAAATATTTAGTATTTTAATAGCATTTGGCAGATTATATGCATGCTCACAAGTATAGTGTACAACTTTTTTAGCTATGACAAAATTTAAATTTGGCAATCTTGTAAAATTTGATTTGCTAAACTGTACATGTCATATATTTGTCTTCTTGTAGAGTTGATCTTTCCCATGGTTAGTCATGCCTAGTGTCAAAGATTAAGCCTCAAGCAACTAGCAGAATCCAAGCCCAGGCATCAATAATTGCGGTCGAGATACTCTAATAGAACAGTCACCCTAACACAGCAGTCAGATCAGTTTTCATTAATAGTGACTATTGAAATCAGCCTCATACAATTTCAGATGGATAATCAAGGATTTTTGTATTAATTGCTGTGCTATATATTGCGTATCCATATCCATGTCTGTGTGTGTTGTAATTGTATGCACTTGTATGTTTTGCTCCTGCGTGGAAGAACGGCTTATAGCTGAATGCAAGAGCTTAAATAAAAATCAATCACTATAACAAGATACCCTATATAGAACACCCTACCACAACAATCAAATAAATATATTGTGATAAACTGATTCAATTTCAGAGGGTATGTCTCAGATTCAATTTCAGAGGGTGCAATTTCATAAAATCCTAAGTGAAGGGCATGTCCTTAGAACCCCCTCCCCCTCCAGGTTTACCAAAGCTTTTCACTACAGTTCCTGTTTAGATATTAAAATCTTACTGGTTGTTTAACACAATTCTTGCACAACAATAGATTTTGTATTCCAGTAAAAACAACTTGGTACTTATGGTCAGTTGGAAGAAACCTGGGTAGCTAACTGAGCTGAGGTAGCTAACTGAGCTGAGGTTTTTTGCAGTAACTGTATATCTACCACACTATTGCATGAACGGAAAAATTATAAAATTGATTCCACATTTTCCAGAAATTGCAGGCAGAAGTTCTAAACAATAAATTATTTACCGGTGAAGTATTGTACCATAACATTTGATAGGACCCATAATGAACAGACTGTTTTGGGCAATCCTATGCTATACAGTAAAGCTATCATTAACAACAGAGTATAGAGTAACCTGCTAGTTTTTTTATGTGGATGAACATTTGACATAGGTTTTACCAAGAATTCAAAATATAAGTCTCTTACTTACATTATGAAGTTTTGGATTTCCTTGCATATAGTGTATAAAATTGTAGTCAAAATTCTACTTATATTGTAGCTATAGTGTAATTGTGTACATATGATACAACATGGGATAGGGGCATACAGCCATGTCCACTAGTGCATGGACCTTGACATACATCAATTATGTACATACATACACCTCAGTGTATCTTTATGTGGTCCTCTCTGGTGTTAACATGTACATACAATAATATTATAAAGAGGTATAATAACTGGAATATTTATGTATACTGCACTGACTACCCCATCAGGTGGCAAATGGTCACAATGTTACCATGTAAGGCATCCCTAGATTTTCATCACGCCAGCTAGAGATCATCTAAAGCAGTGTCTGACTTCCTAAAACAATTGGAACATGTACACCAGGCTGCAGTCTACAATATAGTTACTGGATCAGGTATCACTATTATTATTATTAAGGGTGTTTATTCTATCACATAGGCCAAGTTGGAGAAAAGCAGCTTTAAACCTTCATACCTGAAAGCTTACACATACGACCAAAAGCCGACACTTCTTTGGATGGACAAATTGATTTACTCATTAGCTTTGGTGAGAGACTCAGAGTAATCAGTACTTTAACTACACGATATCAATTATGACAAATGAGTGTAGTGTTGCTTTCGAACCTTGAAGAGAAAGTTGATAATTACACTTATATCAGTATACTTGGATTTAATTTTATAGAAACTGATGCCAGCAAGCATATAAGCATTCATGACAACACTCTACATCTGGTAGCCTAGGACCTTTACTATCTGATCATGGTAACAATTTATGATTATGGTAATTGCAAGATATTTGTGAAATTAGAAATGTAAAACACCAGTCTGCTTAGTGTGTAATGGAATGGTTGAAAGATTCCAACAATCCCTTGAAGGCAGTTAAGAAAGTGCTTTTCAATTTGGAATGTATTACGACATAATATACCACTTTGACACCTCAGATCAAAGGAAACCACAGGGTTATATATCACATATTGCCCTGACCACAGGGTGATATCTAGATATCACCCTGTGGTTAGGGCAATATCATGATATAGCCCTGACCACAACTGCCTTTGATGCTGAGGCAGCTACAAAGCATCAGTTCCCTTTGATTATGTATATAGAGATGCTTAAAGGTTTGCATTGTGGTTTTGAGTTAGAGCTGCTTAAAATTTTGCATTGTGGGTTTGAGTTAAACATGTTGATTTAGTTAGGGGCACTGTTGTGAAGTAAAAAGAATTGAGCGAGTCAGCATTGCATAGTTCAGTTACTAAGCACCACTAAATAATCATTTTTGCAATGTGGGGATTGTTTTTCTACAGAGTACATTTCAACTACATGAAAAGATGCCTCAAACATTCACAACCTATATATCTAAGTGTTTATTTTAGCACCTAGCACCTTAGGTAACTTTATTCATCCACAAAGTGGTTATTTGGTTTAAAATGGTATCACTACAACCAGTGAAACCCACAATCATTTCTTTTCTGTGCCCACAATCAATTTTTGCAAACCTCTGTATAAAAGTAATGTGGTGAATGCAGGTTTGTCTTCCTTCACCTATTAGGTGAGCATGCCAGAGTGGTATATATTACTTATACCATGGCCACTCGGGATTTGCTGATATATATTCCCTCGCCCTCGGGCATATATATATCAGGCAAATCCCTTGTGGCCATGGTATAACTATTAAATGTACCACTCTGCGTGGGCAGTTCAAAGGCACCGCCAGTGCCATAATTTGTATATTGCACTGCTGCAGACCGCAGCAAGTGCATTATAACTTATAACGCACTGGTTGCGGTTTTTTAGACCACAACGAGTGCATTATAAGTTATAATGCACCGACCGCAGTGCAATATACAGATATTGCACTGGCTGCGGTTTTGTGCAGCATAGCACAAGTGCCGGTGGTGAAGACCACTACGACACCTCACCTAATAGGTGGAAAGACACTTCACAGATCACTCGAATTCTTTTATAGCCTGACATGTAAAGGTCGATTGTGGGCCATAACGTCACCAATACGTATAATGTTTACAAGCAGCCAATGGCGATCGAAAAATCCAACACGGGTGGCCACAACTCTAGTCTACATATATATAAACATACTTATACACCTTACTAGTCTGGTGCCATCTTAGCCCAGATTAAACTGTAGCCCACTTCGACAATGACTCAATAAAACAAATATATCATAGTTCTAAATAATACTAACTTTTACGTTCGATTGTGGTAACCAGTTTTGTCATGCCACCTGATTCGAGTTTAGCCAGTGTGAATAGTAAGAATTAGACTAGCATCGTTTAGTAGTTAGGTTTTGTTTACTTAAAACGTCTATTTAGCTACTTTTTTTTGCTCGAGAGAATCACTATGGCGATTAGTCTGATGCTTAGTCTATATGGCGATTGAGTGATCACGCTGGCATGCTGAGCACTACATGATGAGAGTCGAACAGCGAATGCAGGTTAGTGATATAACCCATAGCGTACTAGCTTTCAATATCTCAGGTGGCTGCAGTACTGCAGGGGGAACATCATCGCAACGTCCGGCTTGGTTACCCACAATCGATGTTAGAAACCTGGCCTTTATAAGTGTTACAGCTGTCTTGTGAGACTCTCCCCACCTATTAGGTGAGTGGTACATAACAGTTATACAACGTGCACTCGTGCTCTGCCTGTATAAACGCACTTGCCTTCGGGCCTAACGGCCCTCAGGCTCGTGCGTTTATATCAGGCAGAGCACTCGTGGCCGTTGTATAACTATATAATATATACTACTGGAGACATATGCAATATATATGCCACACATCCCTCAACTGATGAAGCCACCATTCTTGGGTTTGACTGCATGCCATCACCCTACTAAGATGCTACATTACCAGTTAAATCTAGAGACTTAGCAGCCAAGTCTATCACCAAAGATGATGAATATGATCAACACAACAACTATATAGTAACCTCAGAGTAGGAATTGGATATTGATACACTTACCGCCCTGGGTAGGTTGTCAAGATTATAGCAATATACACACTCTCCCAACATAAGTTATACTTAAACCCCACCATGAGTAGAATATTGGTTGTTTTCAACCCGAAGCCGAAGTTGAGGTGTTGATAACAGATATCCTATGAGTGTGGGTGTCAGAGGCATCTTCATTTATAATGCTGTGTAAAGGGCTGAAATAGGTGAAAGCGAAGTGTAATGGCCACTTGACTTTCAAGCCAGAAATTGATAATTGGGGTGTGCGAATCGTCCGTATTTTTCATGGTGATTGGATGATTGCAGAGGCACTTCTCCTGCTGTTCTTCGTTCGTACTGCTGTGTAACAGGCTGAACATAGCTGAAAGCAAAGCGTAATGGCCATTTCACCTTCAATTCAATAACCGATAGCTGGGAAGCATGTTCAGATGAAAACATTAACTCTGGCACCATCCTTTATTTTGATGCGGTATGCGCAGGTTCACCAGTCATAATAATGTTACAAAAAAGTAAACAAACAAGTATAAGGAAAAATTAGGAATTTTAATTTTGATTAGGGATCATAGAAAAAAGCAGGGAAACAAGGGAGGTCACCTACACCTGCAGATATACTTGAACATTCAATCCCTAATTCAGTCTTGGGTATAGACTGAAGTAGGGACTACCATATATATACAAATTTTTGAGGTGCGTAATTTTCCTGGATTGACAAATTTCCTTTTACATATTGTTTTATTTTGCGGATCACTCATTTTTTCATTGAGGTTACCTATTAGAAAGCATAGAGCTAACCCATTAAATTTCAAGGATGAAACTTTTGTAGACAGACAAGCAACCACAAAAATTACGTCCCTTGAAAATTTGTAAATATACAGACAGTATCAGGAGGCCATAAGTGCCACAAGGCGCAAAGAAGCATTTAACTAGTAAAACACACCTTTGGTGATTATTTTTTGTTGCCAGCATTACCTTATTCAGCAAACCAATAATTGGATCAATGACCAAGGTATGTTATGGCATCTTGATAAATTGTGAGCCTATCTTCACGTTTGAGCATGATTTTATCAAAACAAATTCACCAGTGACAATGGTGTTGATACAGTGATAAAGAATGCTAGATCTTGGAAGTGCTCTGAAGTCACTATGGAGTTGTGCTTACAGAAATACAAAGACACTAGCTAAGTGTTATAACCAATGAAACCATGCTAATACACTAGACAGATGCTAAAAGCATGATGGGGCAAGTCTGAGTTGTATAAAAAGTGATGCGGCATGAATTGTATTTCCATGAATAGCATTTAATGTGTGTGTGTGTGCGTGTGTTTGTAGATATACGTACAGAAATGCTCAGGCTACTCTAGAGGTAGCTGGAGGAAGGTGAAAAAGTTCAAGTTGGGAGGCTCAGTGGCCTGCCAGTATATAGCTACATAACTGTGTGGAAGCATAGTCAGCTATGACTTATCTCCCTGTCTTCTGCAGTTTCATTGGCAAACTGCATGCTCTCTTCTGCGAGTGTGCATGGAGTCTATCAGGTGTCTACTTGCTTGTGCTTCATGTGGCATTTCTGCTGCCATCCTTGCCCTGTCTCGTTCTCTCCCTGCCTTCTTCTAAGACAGTCTTCTTTGTCCATGTCTATGTAGATAAGAAGCTGTAACCCACGTGACAAATTCTAAGCCAAGTGGAGTAAATATGGCCTTCTTCGTACAAGAAGTTTTCATGAACGTGACGCACGTACCATTCACCCGGGCATTCACCAGCCAGTGTTCCCTCCTTGCCCTGTCTCATTTTCTCTCAGCCTTCTTCCAAGACAGTCTTCTTTGTCCATGTCAATGTATATAAGTTGTGAGACAAGTGACAAATTCTAAGCCATGTGGGGCTTTTTTTCTGTGTTTGTTACGTAAACTCTCGGGAATGGTCAGACGTACGGTCGTACGTACAGTTGAGCACTACCAGTGTGGGGCTGTCCATGTTTGTTACGTAACCTCTCGGGAATGGTCAGACGTACGGTCATATGTACAGTTGAGCACTACCAGTGTGGGGCTGTCCGTGTTCGTTACGTAAACTATCAGGAATGGTCAGACATACGGGTCGGACGTACAAGTGACTACTGCCATTTGTGGGGCTCGCCCCAATTAATGTAATTCACAACATCCTTATAAGGTACTGTGCATTAAAGCTGGTGATAGTAAAATTTCACCAACAGTGTGCAGAGACTATTATCAGATGCTAAACGCTCCTTTGCACCTTGCGGCACTTATGGGTTCCTCCTGACTATATATGGATATATATCACAATAGACTGGGCATTAAAAGTTGCCGCTCAGGATTAACTCACATATTCACCAGGCAATATCATGGGAACATGGTTTGTTCATGGCTTTGATACCCAACCAGTTCAAAGATACGAAACAGTCTAGTCTGACTCGTTTTATTCAGCGACACGGAGTGTTTATTGTGGGTTTTAGTTTACACATTAGGTAAGGCTCAGTGTAGTTACTAATTTGACAGTAATTAAACTACATTCTAAGATGAATACAATCACTTGGGCGATGCATATTTCTATTGGGGGCATGTCAGCCATTGAGCAGACCACGGAACAAGAATGACAACTAGGTGAGTAATAGGTACTTACCTTAATGTATTAACTTATTTACTGCCAAATTCCACAATAGCGAAGGTTTAATGTACACCCCAAAAGTCAACCCCACAATTGAAAGTTCCTGACGTGTGTTGAAACATAGTGACGTAGGAATAACGTTCTGAGAGCTATTTGCCAACGTAATTGAAACCACAATCGATCATCATGTGCTAGTGTATAAAACAACTGCGGTGAATGATCTGTAGTTCTTTCACCTATCAGGTGAGTGTGCCCTGAGTGATATATATATATATCACATATCACAACTGTGTCGGGATTTTGCTGATATACACACCCTTACCCCTCTGGGTTTGGGTGTATATATCAGCAAAATCCCTCACAGCCATGGTACAACTATTACATATACTATGTATAGCAAGTATAAGTATTCATGCAAATTACAGTGAAGAAGTATAGAATGTCACAACAGCTACATGCAGAAAACACACAAAAAAAAATTAACTCTTGATCAAAGTAATTGAATTGCTGGAAACATACAATCAAAAAATTCTATTTGTAGTTAATATTTCAGTAATCACCTCACAATCATAATCACAGTATACTGTGAAATCATTGGAATACAGTTACCAGACATTGGGGCAACCATTGGCCCAGTGGAAAGGATCTCCTGTACAAAAAATAACAGTAGCCTCAAAACATGTGGAACACACTTACCACATTTAAAGCAAGAACCATGTCCACCCCAATAATAGCCCGGCAAGCCATTGTAAGGAGGATCATTGTAATCATCATTGTCTTCTTCATCTGTGTCATCATCAGAATTGCAATAAACGCAAACTGTATTTAAATTGCACTGCACAACACGAACACCACCAAAATTATGATAGAAATAACCAGTTGACTTCGTTTTAACTTTTTTAGGCAAGCACTTCAGTGATTCAACTAGTCTACTGATAGCATTGTCCAATACGATGGAATGAACTGGCTTAAATTGCCTAATACTGCCTTCATACAAAGTGGACATAAGTTGTTCTTCCTTAGCCAGTTGAAGATACACCGTTCACAGAAAGTATGTGAACATGATAACGTGTGTGCCCTCACAAACAACTCGTGACAAATGGCACACGTGAACTCTTTCTCCATCAGACAAGCCGTTACTGATTGAAGAGGTACAGCTAGTGGTAAAATCATTAAGCTTACTCAGCGCCATTACACTAGGACACACTAGAGCGTGGACTCGAACTAGGCTTCACAAACACTCCAAGACGCTCACACTATAGCCAAGTCAACAGTGTCAACCCTCGTGTCAACAAATAGTGCGCTATTTTCAGTGCGCCTGCGCGACGAACTGCTCGGACTTGCCCACGTGCGTTTTGTAGGGGGGATTGGAAAATTGAACCGAAATTTGTAAAATAACTGTACATGCATGGATACATGCTTCACCTATTTTACAAAGACCGCCCTATACTAAGACCTAGTCTGGCGCGGCCGCTCCTTCGCAAACAGTTTGCGAAGGGGCGGCCGCGCCAGACTAGCTAAGACCATCTCATTACAAGTGTCAGGTTCCAACCTTAAAACTATGGAGTTTGCTGCTGAAGTATTATTCATGTATCCCGAGAAGCGAAACTCAGTCGTGTCAGTACGACTTCTGATCCCCATGCAGCTTTAGGAGTTAGGTCTGCAGCTACACATGCACCTTGGGAATGCATGTTGCTTTACAAATTAACGATAATGAATACTCCATCCTATATATATATATATAGCTAATGCTTATGCAGAAGCAGCTATCCACCTTACCATCCGGTCATTCCTTGTATCTTAAAGCTAAAAGTCAGTTGATATCAAACACTCTTTGTCCAATCCAAGTTCAGTGACTCTACTGAACTGGAAATCTCCTGTATAGGATTTAGAATATACTATCTTATATAGCTATCTTATAGCTAGCTCTTACAAGCTGCTTCTGATACTCCACCCAGTTTGCAGATATGGTCCATTGTAGGGGTGTGATGCGAAATGTCTAGTATGTGACCTACATGTCTTTTTTTTGCTTTGACTCAGCAGCAACCAGGCTCTTTATATTCTGCATGGCATGTAACTATGCTCATCAATGTTTTTCATTTGTTTGTGTGCTTGCTGACTTGGACAACCACCAGGCCTGTGAAGCACCTCAAGCTAGTATTCCAATTTCCATTTTTACCAACTCCATATCTGCCAGACATTGTTGTTACAGCTCACAAGTGCTTGTTGGAATTGACATGTCCACCTTTAGTATACAATCAATGCACAATGTACTAAGGTTGAATATGTACAATTGTTGGCAGAATTTGCCTTCATTGGCAATAATAGGCTAACTTCTCAAGTTGTTATGAGGTCAAGTTTCTATAAGACCATTAACATTTCTGCACTTAGTCATTATCCGGCAACCACGGAATTTTCATCACATTATCTAACTCTGCTATTACACTCGACAAGTCATCTGTCAAAAGGAGCTTAGATGATGCTGCCCACCAGAGTATCCTAGCCTGCAGAGAGGATATTTCTGGAAACATCTAAAGAGTGGCTGGATCCAATTACTTAATCTGTAACTACTTACTTTACTTGTTTTGTATAACCACACCCTTGCCATGCCCACACAGGCCTTTTTAGGTCATGCTTAATAGGTCGCATGTGCCTCACCCACATTTGTTAGCTAATTTTGTACAATGTTTCAACATTCCATTAATGGTTTCTCTCTACTCTTCATGTCCACGTCAAGTATGCCCCCAAAGGGTCTTATTATATTATATGCCTACTATTTAATTGTTACACTGTAAATCAGAATGTATGCAAAGTTCATATAGTTACCGAAGTAGACTCCTGTATGTGGCAACTTGAGTATAAGGGTCATACTCAGTTGCCACAGTATAGTCATCCCTTTGGTATGAAATTCATACTTGCAAATTTACAATGTATATGACCATATGCCCACTTTGTTACTATAAACATATGTGAAGTATATATACCAAAGGGATGACTCCAATATCATTTCTTCAGATTGAGCCAATTCAAAAAAGAAAGGGGCACGTGCCCTCCCACCCCTATTCCCAAACAAACGTTAATTATATATACACAAGATTGAAATACTCCAATAGAGCAGTCAATCAAAATACTCTAATAGAACGGTCAATAAAATACTCTAATAGAATAGTCAATAAACTATCTAATAGAACAGTCACCATATGTAACAAATCCTCCACCACTGGCCCATGGGCACACTTAGTTATGTAGCTATAGCCTACAAGGATTCTTTTGCAAATCAAGCTTTTAATTGATCAATGCATGTAGACCACTTAGAAAGTATGATATATCACTATGATTATTTTTAGATATTTGTGCATAAAACTACTCCACATCAAAATTTTCAGTCTTAAAATACCAATAGCATCTGTGATCCCTGCTTTATATAGCTACCTACTATCCTGCTCATGGTGCACCCACCCTTGTCAAACCCTGGATCCACTATTGTATATTGCATAACTCTGTAAAGATTATGCATTCATTGATACTAATTTCTTGTCTCATTTTACTTTAGTCAATGCTTTAGTGAACTAATGTGTGGTAGCTACAGTACAATTTGAGTAAAATCAAGTTACCTATATATGTGAGAATTCATACTATATAGCTTCAATTAGCTAATGCATGAGCTAAGTGGCATACGGTATCCAGACATTCTCTTACAGAAGAATGAGATATCTACTGAAGATCCATCCAGGGGTGTTTCCAGGGGTTTCATGCAGGAAAATGCAGGAAATCCCTTCGTGAATTTTAAAACTATATTAAATTGAAACATTGCATGCATGAAAATTTGAAACTTTGTGTTTCCAGAATCTGGAATTTATGAAACAAGACACACTTTTAATAAAAGCCTTTATCTCAGTTAGCTAGGTAGTAGATTCTCACATGGCAAAACTTGCGTACAATCAACAACTTTGTATGGTGAAAAGATCAAGATATTTTATTATAAACTATATTCTAATATAATAGTCATGCACTATAGCACTTATTGCTGTAGTGAAAACCCCTTTTCAAAATCCTGCGTTTATGCCCCCTGGCCACCAGATACCCTTCCCTCTACTCAAATGACAAGAAAGCCATAAGCTACATTATATGTGACTGAATTTGACAAAACAAGGCTTCCACGCACATCCACTTTTATGACTTTGAAGCACCACGATTCAATGTGGGAGTATGCCATTATTTTCAAATTTGGACCTAGTATTTTACGATGCTATGGAAGAATTGTTGGACCTAGTATTTTACGATGCTATGGAAGAATTGTGTAAAATTTTTAGGTCAATAGCTTACTGAGTAGTCTATAGTTACAGTTAATTAAAGTCAGAAAATTGGATGTGTGTGGAAGCCAAATTCGGTCACATATACTATAGCTCCTGAATATGACAGTCCCAAAAAGCTATTATGTTGAGTGTACACTTCATGTTCTTGCACTGAGACTCATGAGTATATAAGAGCCAGATTGATATAAGAGCCAGAGCCTCGATCATGTGCTTGCAGTGCTTCCACAATGAGAGCCAGATTCTGTTATAACATTTACTCTGTATAGATGCCATGAAATTTTACTGAATAGGTTCTCATGATCAACACTATATAGCTAATTTATTTTCTTCAGAAGGTTCTAATCAAACAACTTATTATATGATCAGAATTAAGATGTATATAACAAAGCAAGGCACGCACACTAAAAATGTGGACATGAAAAGTAGGCATGTCACACATAGCGCAGTTGTAGATGTCTTCAGGGGTGGATCTATAGGATTCACAAGGGGATGCTAATAGCAGGGGCGGATCTAGGATTTATAAAAGGGGGGGGGGGGGGGCTAATTCAAGGTACTAATCTCTTGGGTGGAGGTCTGGGAGGTGTACTTTGCAAAGCATGCTGGAACCAGGGGGGCCTGGGGGCATGCCCCCCCTGAGGAAAGTTTTGAAATATAGATGCTAAAATACTGCAATTTGGAGACATTTCCACATAAAAATACATATTTCTACCTGTAGATATTTTATATACTGCCTTTAGATATATATATATGGCTCTTTGCAGCATTTGCTAGTGGAAAGGTTTGGGTAGGTTCAGACTACCAAGCACATGGTGCACCCATCACAATTGCATGCATGATAATGTTGAAACTGGAGAATTTTGAAATTTGAATGATACGAGATTGAATCTGAGAGCATTTTCAATAGAAATTGTGTAATTAAGCACACCGGTACTGGTAATAACTACACAAGTAGATGAACAACCCTTTTAAACAGACCAATGCACTTCATTGCATGTATAGGTGCAGGAAGATTTCCATAACAGAACTAACTATTATGCTTACACTGAATGTTCTATTAGAGTATCTCAATCTTGTACACCTCCAATGCTGATCCGGGTCCTTGTTGCATAATCTTTAGTATAAATCCACTAAAAATGCCTTGGAAAGATGTTTATAAAGTGAGTTTATGAGTATTTGTATTATTAGTGGTCATATAATTATGCTAAGACAAAATTTCATTATAATCCTTAGCATATTGATCAAGTAAAGCCTAAAAGTGAAGGGGGGAGGCTTCAGCCCCCAAAGCCCACCCCCTAGATCCGCCCCTGAATAGGGACATTTATAGTGCATGGGAGCCAAGAAAAATTGGTAACTGGTAAATGCAACAACTATGTAATGCACTCTGCAGAGCATATAGAGAATACTTTATTTAGAGGGACATATTCATACTTTTGCAAATCTTCTGAGATTGAATTGTGCGGTCGACTGAACTCTATAGAACAGGAACAGCATAAATTATAGTGAGCCACTGCAAGTGACATCACCAGTCAGTGATTGTCATATGAAGGGCACAGCATCAATGCTGCAGTATAAATTGATTTCAAGGGTTACGTAATGTCCAAAAGCTGTAAGATGTTATTAGCTTATAGCTAGCTATGCTAGCATTATGTAACTGTAACCAGAATATTTTACTAAATCTATATGTTGCAACTGCATTCATGCTTTCAAAAATGTTTCACCAGGGAAAGGCACTTGTGGTTGAGAATTTCCATTTCATACTGTATTATGCTTTTGCATAGAGCGTTTCTTTTGGGATGCATTAACTAAAGAACTACCTGTATGTATTTTCTTGCAGTAGATTTAAGCAAGAGTAAATATTTACTCTTGGTTTATGGGATATAAGGTCACATTTTGTTTGCATAAGGCTAGACTATAATATAATAGTATGGAAAGTGAAGCTTGATCAATAAGTAAGGGTAATATCTACTTGTATATTGTGAGAAAGATATGCACAGCCCCAAGAACTGTAAAGTGATGGTCACTCCAGAAAATATGTAGTAACCATCACAACAATGAGTATTATAGATATCGCTTTGTTTCTGCTGCAGCGTAGAATTAATGTTTTAGCTGCAAAATTAGGGAAGGATTTTAACCCAAGCATCAAGTTTGTATATATTATATACCCATAACCAAAGCAAGTTTCTTTTGCAGAGTATACAGGAATTGATGATGTTTAATCCAAAAAATGAATGAATGAATGTGTTACAATATACTACTCTCTTAACGTAATACATCAAGTGATTAGCCAATAGAATTAGTATTACACTTGTGTGTCAAAGTTCTTCAACAAAAATCTGTAATACTAATCTGATTGGCTGAAGTAGTGTGGTGTGTTTTTGTTGGATGTACATGTCTGATTTGACAACCAGTGTTACTATAGTGATAGATGTCTCATAGCATAGCAACAATACAGCTGCTAACCATAGCAACAATTTTATAGACAATGATTACTAAGTGTGATCATTCTTATTTTTGAATTTCTGTTGCTTAATAACAGTTGCTATATATGGCTGTCAGATTAATTTGTAATAGGATGGATGGCTGTGGTATTCGGGATTAATAGTTCTCACATTGTAAACAGGAAGGAAATGGTGCTTGGCTTTACTTTGCACTATTTACTCCTTCCTGTTTACAATGCTCGCACTATTAATCCTGAATACCACAGCCAACCTTCCTATTGCATATAAGAATACCACATAAAAAGTATAAAATTTTGAATGGTGAAGCACACAATGGTGAAATAGCTAGCAGTGCACAGGTTTGAAGAATTAACTGAAAATGTTTTATTTTTGCTCATGATCATGGGCAGTTGATCTTTGCATGTTCCTTATAGAGATTTAACGATGTGTTCTTATAGTTGATTGTTCTATTAGAGTATTTGATTTTTAACAGCTTTAATTGTTACTCTTGGATTGTTCTTTCCATCTTTTCATTACCCATGCATGTATATGTCTAAGATGTAATTGCACTTGTACAATACACTCATAGTTAGCACATCAAAACTTTTGGGGGTAAATCATCCTTCCCTTAATATCTGCCCTTCCACGTTCTTGTAAAAACTTGTTCTGAATGCAGTGACTGCTCTATGTAGTAGTTAACCATTCTATTGATCTTACAAACCATGTGTGATAGGGCATCATGTAGAGTTCCTTGGGCATACTGCACTCACTTGTAAGGAATGCATCATGTATTGCTTACCAACAACAGTCAGTTGTGCATGTAAGATGTGTGACAAGCAGGGTCCGTGAAGTAGTAAAATTGCATGACAAATTTGACTGAGTTGTACACAGTATAGCACATGCGGACATAGCTACATGACAACATGCAACCTTGTGTGTTGTATATAGCTACAGTCACTGACTGACAGTAAAATTGAAGTGCACTGATGTACTTTGCACAAAGTGTGATGTATACCAGCCTGATAAAAACAACTAGTTATGTACAAATTGTGTGTACACTGGCAACTATGCAGCAAGTTTTACACCACTTCATTTGCCAATTTCCTGATAATCAAATACTCTAATAGAGCAGTCAAAGCTTTCACAAGTGTCAGGGTATGTAGTTTAAAACTTATCTGTTGTAGCGTAGCTATTTTTTCATGACAATTATAGCTAGCTTATGTACAGCATACTACTGCACATATGTATTTATACATTATGCCACTAAACTCATTGTCAAAACCAGACATGGTCAAAATTTTAACTACACTTCATGGACTTGTTCGATTCATTTATTAATTGTTTATTAAGGATTTACAGCACAAGTTTTGAAGGTCTCTAGGACACCTGATCCTATAGCCTGTTATATTATGTACATATAAACAAGAGTTTATGTTATATAGTGTTTAGGGAATATTATGAACTCTTGATATAAATATTAGTAACGTTGTGCATACCAATTAAGATTATTTACAGAAATAATATACAAATGTGCATGTTATAGAATATTACAGTAAACTGTTTATTCATATCTTTTTCAAATAAAAAGCCCTTACAGCTTTAATATGTTCTATTTCCAGTGAAAATGGTCCATTTATCCGATCTACCAGTAATATGCCAAATGTGGTGACTCTTTCCCTAGAAAACTGTAGCTCAACATCCTGCATAGTACCTCTGTCAGTTACAAAGAAATTGTGTAAAGGAATCTGTAAGAAACATAAAATGATATGGCATGCAGTCATTTACTCACCGTGATATCCTCCCAATGTGGTCCCCCTCGTGTGAACATGAAGAACTGCCATACATCATCATCTTTTACCATGCTTTGGTTCTGTATGTTAACAAAGAATTTTCTTCCATCACCTCTAACACGCAACCGTAAGGCGTCATACTCTGATACATCAAAGCAGCCATGATCATACCACGTGCTCTGTCATAGCGTAAAATACAATTAGGTCCATAATAAAATATTGGCTGTTGCTATTGTTCCAGCAGTCATATGAATAAAAATAAAGCGTAGACAAAAAAGGTGAGTGCTCAAATGAAAAAAAAAAAAATCCTTGTTCGGGAATCGAACCTGGGACCTCCAGTGTGTTAGCCCAGTGTGTTAGCCCAGAGTCTTAGCCATTGTGCTACGTGGCTCCGAACTACCCAACTCCCTTAGTTTCTATGAGTGGAATAACTTCTATATAATATTGAAGACAAAGGTGAAGAAGAAACCAAAGTTGAACCCTGAGCTGAACCCTACCCTAACCCTACTTTTCGCATCCCCTAAAGTTGAATGCTCGGGGCAACCTACTAGACGCGTCCCCTAAAGTTGAATGCTCGGGGAAACCTACTAGATACGTACCCTAAAGTCGAATACTCGGGGTAACCTACTAGACGTGTGTCCTAAAGTCAAATACTCGGGTATAGCATACAACTAGTGTGCTTGATAGTGAGAGAAATCTAGTGGTCTACCAGAACAATATGTAGCCCTGACAAAATATTTCCAGCTGCCGGAACAATAGCAACTTCGTAAAATATTTACCTTTCTTTGGTGCGATCTAATTGCAGCATAGCCACCTCGTTTTGCCTCAGGTGGACAATATGTACTGAGGTTACCATGAAACACAGCACCACCTATACAATATACACGTGTTCAAAACAGAATCTAACTTACTAGTAAACTGTATTTAGTTTTGCTACTCTAAAACCGGATATTAGCCAGTAGACTTCAGTTAGCTAACTCTGTAGTGTAAGTTATCAGTTACATTTGTTCTACCTCGTTTATTTCTCTCCAACTTTGCCCAAGAGTGCCCATCAATGTCCGCGTCGCAAATACAGTCCCAGTGTTGCAAGACATCTTCTTTTCTAAAATCCCACAGCATCAATTCTTTGTGATAATCGAACGGCTCACTCGCCTCCTTTACTTCACGAATGTACTTGGCTACTGCAGCACGGACTCCGATGAATAATGTACGTCGAAAAACAACTGCCATGGCGAGGGCCATGGTTAATATCGTATACAAACAATCGATTGTGGGTTTGCAATTTTATGGGAGTGGCTATGAATTTCGCAGCAATAATTGCTGTGTTAACAGCGTTACTTTCTGATGCTATCAGTGGTGAACTAAGCCTTGAGGGTCAATGGATTTCTGAAGACAGTGTATACCATCAGCAAAACATATTCCAAATTCGACAAGGTGGTCCTGCATCGCGGCCAGTTTCATATTCACGTGATTCATCTCCATTGTTTGAAGACCTTACAGTGTACCGGGTGACCGACAGTGGTAGTTCATTTGACAGATGGACAACTGCAAGACTGATAAGTAATGGGACGAACGTATACAGATTGATATCCGACTCTGCCATATCAGACTTGTTTGTTGGGCATGTAAAAAATGACGGAGAGACAATTGAATGGGATTTAATACCTCCATGGAATCGTATGCCGAAGATTGAAAAGGTTCATGTGGTCTTTATGAATCATTTGGATGTTGGCTATGATGGAATATATCCTGTAACGGGCTTTATTGTTGATGTTTTGAATAGGTACTTTCAAGAATATTTTTCCAGGGCTATTAATTTAGCTAAAGTTATCAAGCAATGGAACTCGAAGCTTTCGTTTATTTACACTACACACCCATGGCTAGTCAGCCTGTACTTGGATTGCCCAAATATGGTATTGAATCGACAGGTACTGGAATGCCCTGAAAAAGAAGAGGTTGATGTTCTAATTGATGCTATCAAATCAGGTTATATCGCGATGCATGCTGGAGCAATGAACATGCAATATGGAATGATGAACTCTGACACTGTTGTTGCCTCAGTTCAGATGGTGAAGAACATATATCAACAACTTGGTATAGACCATTCACCTCGTGTGCTTAGTTTACGAGATGTTCCTGGACTAACAAAGAATTCACTTAATGCTTTATCTTCAGCTGGAGTAAAGGTCATTTCAGTTGGCGTTAATCCAGGTACCTCACCTCCAGCCGTCCCTAAACTATTTCAATGGTCCCCAGATATATTAGGAATGTGGCATAAGGGAGGGTATCCACTAAACCCAGGACCAAGCTTGACTAATGCAGGTGGAATCTCTTATGGTGACTGTCTTATCATACCTGACCAGCAAGTAGCACTAGCCTTTTCTTTTCGTACAGACAACAGTGGTCCACCTTGCTCTCTGTCTGAGATTGAACAAACATTTGTCATCTTAGAGGAGCAGTTTCCCGGAGCAGAAATTATGGCTTCAACTCTTGACAGATTTTATGATGAAGTATTATCTGAAGTGAACAATTTACCAAACATGACATCAGAGATAGGGGACACATGGTTACAAGGTATCCAGTCAGATCCTAGAAAGGTAGCAGAATATCGCTCACTACAGAAAGCTTATAGTGACTGTATTGCTTCTACCAACTGTGACCATACTGACCCACGAGTTCAGAATGCTCTCCGGTTTATGATAAAACTACCTGAGCACACATGGGGGCTACCTGGTGTTTCTGACAATATACACTGGAGCAATGAAGAATTCTATAAAGTTTTGTATAAACAAAATTTCCAAGATGGCAAAAACTCATGGCTTGAACAAAGAATATTCACTAACATGACACTTGAGGCTTTAGGGACACACCCACTGGCAAAAATGATGTTAGATGAATTGAAGAAAACTAAACCAACACATATGCCTATAATGGACTGTAAAAAACTCTCAGTATCAAATCCTGTGTATGATTTCACTGTTAACAACACCATGTTGCATATACAATTTGATGAGATGAATGGTTTCTTGTCTGGACTGGAGGTTAGCAGTAAAGGAAAATGGTTGATCAAGAATGCTCCATTCGGACAAATAGTTTACTACACTTACAATGAAACAGACTTCTCAAATTTTGCTATGCAATACGATTATTATGGCAACGCTGGATTTGATAAGCCAAACAGTACAATAAATGCTGATCCAGTCAGTGGTCGATGGTACACTAAACCAGTTGGCTTCTACTACTGTAGTCCTGCTACATTTGTTGTTCACATGGAAATGAAAGATGACTTGTCTCACACTTACTATGGAGCACCTTCACAGTTTTGGATGAATTACACGTTTGTGGACTACGACAGTTTAGTGATGGAGTTGCAGTGGGTGAACAAGACTGCTACTAGACTAGGAGAAGCAACAATGTTTGAATTTTACTTGCCTTCTGCTGTAGAGAAAAACATAATGATACTATATGATAAAGATAACAAGGCATCAATATTTGACGTGGTGCTGAACGGATCTCAGTTGCAACATGGAGGATATGGCATCGAAACCGAACATTTTACAATCCACAGTCATCACACGCAACTTATATGTCCTATACCGTCTATTGAAGGACAACCGACCCCATTTGCTGCCCCTCTTAGTCCTATTATACAAGCATCTGGAGTGGCATTCAACTTACATAATAACATATGGAACACTAACTACCCATTGTGGTACCCACTGATTGATGAAGATGCTGACTTCAAGGCAACATTCACTGTTAAACTATTGTCACAACCTTAGTAACCTTGGATAATGCTGATATATGTTATGCTATACTATAGTTGTATAGATATCCAACTGTGTGATATAACTGTAAGTTGCTTTGAGGGTTTTTGGTGGCTACAAATAAACATGATTCACCAGGTACACAGCAAATGTTTTATGTGCTGTTTGGCTGGCTATATATGCATGGTATTGAATATTTCTCATGTGACTGTGGCGTTCAATACAGTGGTGTAGGTAACATCATGATGCAGCTGCCTCAATACTGAATGAATAGAAGTTAAACAGTACTGCAAAAGATAGAGATACTCTAATAGAGCAGTCAGTTATGCTCACCTAAATTTTCTGGCTACACCTTGCAGTACAATACAACATAACAGCAGCCTCCCCTGCATTGGACCCACAGCCAAACTGCAGGTTTTAGTGTATCAAACTGTGCTTAAGGCCTACATATGTGTGGAGGCAGTGTTGCATTCTTGTTTCCAACTCTAGCCTTTTTCAAGTCAACCACATGAGACCAAATCAAAAATACACTTCATCATTCACTCAGTCACAACAGAGACACACTTTAAAATCCCACCTATTGATGTTTTATTTATTATTACTGAGCAGCCAGCACTGCTGATGTGCTCAGGAAAAAACATCATACATGTACACTATTACAATAATTAGAAATGTTATCTGAGAATGAGTCAAAGTCATTTAAATCAATTAGGAATTGTGGCAAAGAGTTCCAGTCTTGAGCTGTTCTGGAGAAAAAACTTTTTTGGTAAGCTGTAGTAGATGTTGTAGGGAGTATGAAATGGTGCTGCATGATATTGCTTGGTTTCTCTGGTCATTGGAAGATAATTGGTTGGAATAGATAAGGGAATCTGGTTGTGAAGTGCTTTGTAAAATGTCTGCAGTCTGGATATCTTGCGTCGAGTTTGAAGTTCAGGCCAGGAGAGATGTTGGAGCATGTTTTGTCACTGAAAGATTAGCTATGCACAGAGAAGCCAAAATGTGGAGAAGCCAAAATGGAGAAGCCAAAATTTTGGAGTATAAATGAAAAGGATATATTTTAAGGAGATATGTTTGTAACATATAGCTAGTGACATGCATGCATGTATATTCTGAAGGTGGTAGTACCGTGGTACTGTATGAATGCATGGTATAGTAACTGTTACTTCCTTCAGAGTAGTATATAACTACTCCACAAAGATATGTATGAAATGCTCCTGGCAATGCATGGAAATCTTCAGAACGTGCATGGTTAATCACCAGTGTATAGCCAAAGCCATGCATTTATTATCACATATCTCTACCTTATGTCCATCCATATGCACACAACTTCATGCATGATTCTGCTGCATACTATATAGATTGTACGATGCAGGTATCTATATTGTTATTGCTATTGTTATTAAAGCTTTACAGTGACCAGCACTGAAGGTCTGACAGCAACATGTGCTGCATATATATTAATGTACTGCAAATGCTTATTTACATGAAACACTCAGCATTGGTATGTAGGAATGTTTGACTATGCATTTTTCTCAGTTTCCTGGATTACACATGCACACGTTCTCACGACCAAATAAACAGCTTGCACTCAACATGTGATCACAATTAGATCAGCACATGCACTATACTCTGCATGGATGTTGAGTCTCTGAAGTGGCACATGCTAAAAGTATTTGTTTGTTTATTCAATGTTTGTGTATATTTCCTGTATATGTGTGTTCCAGTACAGAAGAATGGCTAGTCCTGACCAAGCATTGGAAATTAATCAATCGACACTTAGTTTACAGCCCAAAGAATTATTACTAATACATGTGCAAATGTATGTGTACATAAATCTTGGGTATTGGTAGCTATACATACATAACCGACGATTAAATTGCATCAATTATAATGCACATACACTGTAATGGTGGTTTGGTATCTCTGGGCACTCATCGTCACAAGTAGCACCAGAATTGTGTCAAGTTCTATGCTGTATTCATCTATTTAGCCATTACCTCTTGTTATTGCATCATATCCTGCATCAACAAACAGTTTTTTGTATCCCTTATATTATGTAATAGCTACCACAATACCACAGAAATGTGAACATGTAGCTACAGCTTGTTTATTTCTGTAAGAAGTATAAACAGTTAGGTGACCACATCAGTCAATGTATATAGTTACAGCTACAGTTGTGTAGTGTAGAACTACTTGACCAAGGAAAAGTGAGTAACCAATTAAAAGCTTTGAATTAAACCAGGTGGGACAGCCCGTGGTAGCTACAGGAAAGTGGAAAGGCCACATATTTAAATGAGGGGAAGGGGGTATGATGTAGCATTGTTTCCTTGAGCAAGACTCTTATACCTTCAGTGTATTGTTTACGGCATTGCTGAAAGAGAGCTTGGCCTCTCTTGATAGCACACACACACACGCACGCACACACACACACACACACACACACACACACACACACACACACACACACACACACACACACACACACACACACACACACAGAGGTTATGGCAAATAAAGTTTAAAGCCTTGTAAGCCTTGTTGCACATAGTTTTATGATGTGACCACTGCATGGATTCATGAAAATAATTCAAAATATCAGTGTTGTACTACTAGTTTTAGACTGGCATTAGTTGACTTCAGTGGGAGACAGCAATCTAGTAGATCTCAACACTACACATTTGTCAGTATTTAGTTGTATTTGTCATGTTAATAGCCAGCGGTGAAAATAAACAGCCATGTAATCCTTTGTTAACTAATCAGCTCTTGATGTGGTCATACACTGTTCCATTAGTATTCTCTTACTTTCCTAAGGTTTCCTAAGGTTTCATCATCACTAGTTGCAAATCACCCTAATTGAACACTCATACTAAAATATTATATTTAAAAATAAAATTTGAAACTTGCAAAAGACATAATAACTCTTCCTTGTGCATTCCAAGTCCAGTACATGGTGATATGCATGCATGTATGTATTTGTTTATGTAGATCTCACTGTCCACTGATTGTGGGAAATTGACAGAGAATGACACCATATGTGTTCTGACTACAAACGTTGAAGATGCAATTACTGATCATGTTAAGAGTAAGGAATGATTGTGTGGGACAAAATTTCATTATGGGAATATGTCCCCAAGTACATGTGGTCTTCATGAATTATTTAGATGTTGGCTAGAATATAATGGAATATGGCCCATAACAGGATTCAATATTTTACAGTGTATTTTCCATGAGCAATTAGTCTAGCTAAGGGCATCAAGTTGGATCCCACCTATTCATTGATCTACACTAGCATGCAATCTGGACTGTCTGCCAAGTTTGGTAGCTCCTATATACAAGCATCCGGAGTGGCATTGAACTTACACAATAACACATGGAACACTAACTACCCATTGTGGTACCCACTTATTAGTAAAGATGCTGACTTCAAGGCAACATTTACTGCTAAACTATTAATTGAAACAGCCTTAGTAACCTTGGATAATACATACGCACTTTGATATATATATTATGCTATAGTAGTATAGTTATGTATGTGTAGCCAACTGTGTGATGTAACTGTAAAATTATAAGTAGCTATAGGTGCTTTGAGGGGTTTTTGGTGAACATGGTTCACTGACCAGGTACACAGCTGATGTTCTACATGCTGTTTGGATGGTTATACACATTACTGAATATTGTTCATCATGTGACTGTAGTGTTCAATACAGTGGTGTAGGTAACATCATGATGCAGCTGCCTCAGTACAAATTTAGTTGAATGAATAGAAGTTAAACAGTCTGCAAAAGATATACTCTAATAGAACATGCAGTCAGGTGTGCATGCATGCTCACCTTCTAGCTATGCCTTGAAACATAATAACATGCTGCCTCCCTGCATTGGACGCACAACCAAATTGCAGATTATCAAACTATGCCTAATGCCCACATATGTGTATAGAAACAGTGTTACATTATTGTTCCAGCTCTAGCTTTTTTGTCAAATCAACCACTTCTTCGTCATTCACTCACAATGTAACAGAAGCACACCATAAAATCCCATCTATTGATCATCAGTGTTTTGTTACTGAGTCCATACAGATTAGTTATGCACACGAGCTGGCATGGCAAAAACCCAAGGTCCCAGAATAAAAAGCAAAGGATTATTTTGTATGCTTTTAAGATACTGCTGCAACAACACTCTAATAACATCCTAAGGAGTATTTGCATGTGGAAATTAAATGACATCATACAATCAAGAACTATACAAGAGTGCTATAAATCTGACTGGAGTCCCATATAATTACAAAGTATAATATTATTGTTGCATGCATGCATGGATATTTTGAATATATATATGTTCTGCTGTGTTCATGCAGAGTTAAAATCTAGCCTATACCATTACATGCACCATGCATGAGCTTTTTCATTTGATTTGGAGTTGTTAATCTTGTGTGTGCAACTAGCAAAATTAATATCTTTATAACCTTGTTGTCAATAATGCATATACTGCCATGATTCATTGCTAAGCGCAGATATTTTACAAGGAGGCATAATTAACATCAGACATGCAAACTAGCGACAGGCATTTATACTCTGAGGCATGCAGTAGTAACTGTGACCTCCTTCAAAGTATAGTAGTGAGGTGTTAATGTTCCCGGCGATACATGGGAACTCTTCAGAGTTGTGCATCATTTTTATAAAGCCATAGGCAATGCCGGATATTTTCAAAACCATGCATGCATGCATGCATGTATTATTACACCTGTATGTCTATCCATGTGCACGCATGACTCTGTTGTATACTATATTATTGTACAATACAGCACAAGTATCTATAACAATCTTCTATAAATATACTGAAAAAATGCTTGTGTAAATAAAACACTAGACAAGTAGCTATATTTGTAGGTGCAGCTGATACTGCATAAGTCTGCATTGGTAGGTAGAAATATTTGACTATGCATTTCCTGGATTGTTTACACACACAGAGTTCTCACTACCAAATAAACTTGAAAACAGCTTGCACTCAACATGTCATTACAATTAGATCAGCACACTCAGTCTCTGAAGTGGCACATGAGCTTATACTAAAACTATTTGTTTGTTTATTCAATGTTTGTGTAGTGTTGTATATATTTCCTGTATGTGTGCATGTGCTCCAGTGCAGAAGAACGGCTATAGTCCAAATGTTAGAATTTAAACTAAATAATCAATCAATGCTTACAGTCTACAACAGTAATACACATGCATTATGTGTACACAAATGTTGAGTATGTGTAGCAATATAGTGGATGATTAAATTGTGCTCTATACACATGCATTGTACATACATGTGCATTTCAACTGGTGAGGAGTCAATCAAGTCATCAATTCATAATTGTCAACATGTTGAGACCTGCGTCGGTTCTGATAGCACTTGTAGCAGCTATAAATGTTTCCGATGAGGCTAAGAAAGAATCCAAAAAATCCTATTGCAGTTGTAATATACCCTAGACATGTCGTGAAGGTGATGGTCTCTGGCTTTTTAGGAGGTTCAAGTGGACGGTGGTTTGGAATCACTGGGCACTCATCGTCACAAGTAAATAGCACCAGAATTGTGTCTAGCTCCACATCATAATCATCTGTGTAAGAAGCTTCAATGATCAGTGAGTTTTCTTGGGGAAGAAGGATCTTAGCATCACCCACTTGACCCGAGCTCTTCATTACATTCCACTGATCTCCACCTCTACTATCCGGATCAGTTACGAATTCACCAATCTTACTATCATTGGTCAAGCTATTCAGATAAGCACTCACAGTATCACTGTGTCCATCATTGGAGTATGTGATATCCTTGACACTGATAGCACAATGAGATGATTTAATACTATTGATATGAAATGATAGGGTCTGCCCAGTCATAAGCAATACTGTTAGGCCACTTGAGGCTCTACTTCTGTAGTGAATACATGGAGGTTGGTAGCCCGTATCTTCACATTTTTGGAGCATAACTGATGATTTCTGTGCTTCCAAGAGATAGTAGCACTGATCACCCGCGTAGCAAGAAATCCATTGTAGCAGAGTAAGCACTGTGAAGAATGATAATAATCTCAAATTTCTCATAGTAAAATCTAGTCAGCTGATAGATATAGCTAGTACTACACAAGGGAACCAGCTAGCGGGAACGAGCTATAGCTACGTAGCGAGTCGCTATTAGCTATTACTAAACTTCAATTCAGTGTTGTCCGGAAATAATATAGCTATAGCTTCAAAAATGACGTCACGTACATTTAATATGCATGCTATGGCAGCAAGCATCATAATAATAAACAACTGTGGTAAGGAACTCGCCATGATGCTGAGTGATATAAGTATTTCACCGGACATTGATATCAAAAGTTTCTATTATGCATGATAGCTATCCCAGTATTAAACTATCCTATTGTTGAATTACATCAACAAACCGGTTTTTGCAAACACCCATATAGCTATTATGTAACAGAAATGTGTATACATATAGCTACAGCTTGTCTATTTGTGTAAAAATAAACAGTTAAGTGATCATGACCACATCAGTCAATCTATGGCTACAGCCGTGTGGTGTAGAACTATTTGACAAAGGAAAGTCAAAAGCTACATAGTTTAATTGGGTTTGGGAGGGGGGAGGTCTGATTACCTGGTACATTTTTATTTATTTATGCTTTATGGTGTGAAAACACCAAAGGTCTGTTGGTAGCAACCAACAGGTTTAGACCAATTTAAAGCAAGGCTAGCTGAACATCAATTAACCACATAATTAATTTTGCTGATTTATTATCTGTGCTTGTATATACTCTTTGTAAGAGGTTTTGCACAGTAAACAATAATAATAATAATAATAATAACAGCTACAACAGCGTACAATTATTACTAACTAACTATACTTAAATTACATAGTTAATTTTAAGTGTTTGAAGTTGGTAATTGGAGGTTTTGTTTGATGACATCTGGAACATGGGTATAAATAGTGTAGAGTACAGTTATTATTAATTCTCATCAAAGTTTCTCAGAAAATGATCCCACAGATATGATTTCAGTTTAGATTTCAACACACAAACTGACATGTTTAAGTCTAGAATTGACATGCATTCCACTAATATTGCTTTACATGTTGTTCAGTAGCCATACAGCTCCATCTTGTGCTAAAAGTTTGGTCAATAGCATCAATAATTTGAGATATAGTCTAATAGAGCAGTCAAGATCGAGATACTCTAATAGAGCAGTCACAGTTTTCTTCAGAGGAGCAGTGTAGCAAGCTATGTATGTATGTTGTAAAAGATATAGTTGGTAGAGGGCAACTATTGTCAGCAGGCAGTTACCTTTTTTTGGTCTTCAATTTTATACAGCTAGGCCATGGCATCACCAGACAAGACTTTCCAGAGTGGAACCCCCCCCTCCCTTTTAGATAGAAAGTCTGGATCCGCCCCTATAGTGCATGTGTAAAAATTGTGACTATTGGTAAATTCATCAAATTTTAATTCAATATGCACCTCAAAAGTCAGATATCCCTCTTATTGGCTTGTGCAATGCAAGGGACTGCTATTAGAACTTGTAGGATATCTGTTATCAACACCTTGGCCCCACACGCACACATGCACCATATTACTGTGTCTACAGGGAATTTTGGGTGTCTGGATTTGGAATGGTGGACTGGAATGGTGGAATGGAACGGTAATTAGGTACAGACCTTCAGCACTTGTGCTGTAAAGCATTAATCAATTAATAGATAAATAATTTCACTTAGTGGTCACCTCTTTATAAAGACCACCTTCTAACACTTTTTTTTTATAAAAAAGACTGTCTTACTTTAATGTATAAATTGTTGTTTTAGAGTGTATCTCTATTGGACAGTCTTATCAATGAATTGTGCACCCACATGTTATGCCTAGAAAAGCCAGAGTGATATCTGATTTATGATACAATAATACACCCATACAAAAACAGCTTGGCTGTACAAAAAAAAGATGTGTTCACAAAACGAACAGTAACTACAATTAAAACTAGGAGCTAATATCTGGTGAGGCCAGGAAATGAATGTTAATACTGGCAACTAACCAAGGGGTCCGCAACTCCCTTGAAATCTCGCACAGCCCTCTTTGAAATCTTGTTGAAATCTCTCCTTTTGAAATCTGAAAATTGTTGTAAAGTTCTGTATATTTCCTGTATACTTCCGTATTTGCAGCGTCATGTATGCTACGTCTAGCATCCCCACAAGTTTGCAGGAGAATTCCATGTATTTCCGTATACTAAGTATCACGTGATGCTATTATTATGGATATCTAAGATTTCAAATGTTCTGAAATCTTGCCATAATTGCTTGAAATCTTGAAAAATCGCAAAGGTTTGAAATCTTGTACAGGATTTTTCAGAGTTGCGGACCCCTTGCAACGCAACTAACTATAATTTACAATAATCTATATAACATTGATCCTTTATCATTGACTCATGCAGTCTGACTATATACATTCCTGATTAATTCACTACATGGCCCACCACAAGGAGGTGGGTAGCATGGAGCCATTATGCATACTCATGTAAGTTTGCATGCACACATACACGCACGCATGCACACATACTTTACATAACAATAATAATTATACACACACCAGAAAAGTGGTGTCCATCCAGGTTCACATCTATATTATGTGTGCATAAATTCTATAGCTTCAATGTGTTGTTTCGAAAGAGAGCTTTGTATCTTGATAACATGCTTTTATAAACATCATCATGATCTCTGGAGTTGGTCAATGACTCAATGCATGCAAACATTCAAAACTAGTGTAAAAATAATTTTAAAAGTTAATTTAAAACATGGAAATAGTGATTACTGAAAAAAATTAAAGAAACAAGAGTCAAACAAACCAGCATGTTAAACACACAGATCTCTATTTGGACTCAAATAAACATTCATACAGAAGCATTCTTAGTACTTACCTGCCCCTGATTTATGGAAATTACTGCTTTTCCTAGTTAGCCTCTACCATATCCATTGAGTCCAAATAGAGATCTCTGTGTGTTTAACATGCTGGCTTGTTTGACCCTTCTAGTTAGTGTTAACAAACTACTATTGAATGTATACAGCTTTGATAAGCTATCCCAACTATAGGCAACATGTAGCATGCTTTTGACTTCATCTTTGCTAGTGGACCTAAACTTATTCCAAATCAACTTCTAAGACTTCTTTAAGGTTGGAAGAGATTTCTAAGGTGGTGTTTAGTTGAGTGTTCTTTTGGGATTTTGGAAAAAAAAACAAGGGCAACCTCTATTATGAACCACTACTGTGGTAAAAAGTACTTTTATCAGGTCCTTTTTTGACTTCATCTTTGCTAGTAGACCTAAACTTCTTCCAAATTAACTTCTAAGGCTTCATGTACAAACTTGTCTTTTAGAGTCAAGTACACTGGTATATAAACCCTATACCCATACGTACATGCTAACGTGACAGATCTGGGATGGAAGATGCTTACATACAATATGACTTTTTCTAATTGGCTAATTAGCCATCACATGCCTGAACACACATGGGGAGTAAAATAGGTTGAAGTTAAAACGCTCCCCTCCCCCTCCAAGTTATCGAGAGTAGCATTAATCTTACATAACAATGTGTGGAACTATTCTGGTATCCATTTGTCGACGAAGATGCTAATCTGAAAGTTGGTTACACAATAATTCATGTTTGCACATACATAAGTTAAAATATGCCACATTAAAAATATGTCAATTGCCAATTATGTAATTATTAATAGCAATACACTGTCATTTCAAGAGCTCTTTGTGCTTCGTGAAGTTAACTTCTTATAGCAACTGTCACACACACGCACAGGACTGTCCCAGCCTCGTAGTGGAACACATGCTTTACGTGATGAACAACTATCACAGAAACCTTGACCACAAGATCGACAATGATGTTTTACAGAAATTGATTTGAATTCATCATTGCACTTGTGACAGTGAGTGATCTGATAGTCAGGTACCCAATAGCTTGGCCTAGTGGCATCAGTGATGGCACCCTTAGAATATGTAATCGCTGAATTTACTGCTAATGCAAGCGCTTCACCCACATATCTAGTTGACACTTTGTCGCTGCTATCAGTAGGAGTAGCTCCTTGTGATTTCTGTTTTGCTTCATCTGATTTGCTGGTATAGTGGGCATGGCACTTGTTACATACTCTTACTGGAGTCAAGCCCCACCCCCTCCATGGAACTGGTATTGAGTGTGGACTGCAGCTATCACAGAATCCTTTACCACATGCCCTGCAGTGGTGCTTAAAATCATCAGGACCAAATGGATTCCCACAATCTCTACAAGACT